>NC_089233.1:79436029-79765708 GCF_963924675.1 Phocoena phocoena
AAAATAAAATAAGCCAGACCCACTAGGATGGCTATGATAAATAAAAGATGGAAAGAACAAGTGTTGGTGAGGACGTGGAGACACTGGAAAGGAACCCTTCTGTGTTGCTGGAGGGAACGTAAAACGATGCAACCATTCTGAAAAACAGTTTGGAAGCTCTTTAAAAATTAAATATAGGACTTCCCTGGTGGCGCAGTGGTTAAGAATCCGCCTGCCAATGCAGGGGACACAGGTTCGAGCCCTGGTCCGGGAAGATCCCACGTGCCGCGGAGCAGCTAAGCCCGTGCGCCACAACTACTGAGCCTGTGCTCTAGAGCCTGTGAGCCACAACTACTGAGCCCACGAGCCACAACTACTGAAGCCTCTGTACCTAGGGCCCGTGCTCCGCGATAAGAGAAGCCACTGCAATGAGAAGCCCGTGCACCGCAACCAAGAGTAGCCCCTGCTCGCCAGAACTAGAGAAAGCCCACGCGCAGCAACGAAGACCCAATGCAGCCAAAAATAAAATAAATAAATTTATAAAAAAAAAAATAAATAAATATCGAGTTACCAAGTGACTCACCAGTTCCACTCCTGGGTATACACCCAAGAGAACTGAAAACACAAATCCACCCAAAAACCTGTACTCAGATGTTCATAGCAGCACTATTCATGAGAGGCAAAAAGTGAAAACAAGCCGAATGTCCATAAACTGACGGATGGACAAATAAAATGGGGACTATGCACACAACAGAATACTATTTGGAAATAAAGAAGAATCAAGTACTGATAATGCTACAATAGCACTTGGAAACATTATGCTAAGTGTAAAAGCCAGTCATAAAGGACCACCTATTGTATAATTCCTTTTTACAAGAAATGTCTAGAAGAGGGAAATCTATAAAACTATGGCTTACATTTATGAACTGAATGTCAGAAAAATCTGTCATTCATTCGTTCACTCATCCATCAGTACAGCCACCCAACCATCAGTACATCCATCCATTCATCAGTATGTCCAACCATCCATCAGTACATTCACCCATCCATGCACCAATACGGCATCAGACACCCACAGGCACTATGTCCTGTGCTAAGAGGTGAGGATAAGAAGGTGTAGCCCAGCTCTGCCTTCCAAGCGCTGATAGTTTTGTGGAGCAGAAGACCTTCAACAAACAAACAGACGAATGAAAAACTGCAGCTGTGACAAGTGTGACAAATGAGAAGTGGGTGGTATTATGAAATTATGCAATAATCTGAGAAACTTGGCTTGGTCCTTGGGTTGGGGCATTTGAGAAAGGCGTCTATTGAGGGACAGAGGAGTCGAAATCTGGAGGTGAAATGGGAGTGGAGGTTGGAGAGGGCAGAGAGAGAGCATGCTAATCAGGGGAAAGCAGAACACCTGAGCAGTGGTTCTCTGGCAGGACACAACCTGGGCATCAGAAAAAGGCCTGTGTGATGGAGCCAGAAGACAAGACAAAGTGGTGAGAGAGAAGCCCAGAGAGGGAGACAGGGGCCTGGCCAGGCAGGGTCTCTAAGACTGTCATGGGTTCAAATGTGTGCCCTCAAAAAGATGTATTGATGTCCTAGCCACTAGCATCTCAGAATGTGACTTTATTTGGAAATAGGGTTGTTGCAGATGCAATTAGTTAAGATGAGGTCACACTGGAGCCAGGTGGGCACTTAAGACACAGGCACACAAAGGGAAAACCATGAGAGGACAGAGGCAGAGACTGGAGGGATGCCGCTGTGCACCACGGAATGCCAAGGACTGAAGGCCGCCTCAGAAGAGGCACAGAAGGATTCTCCCCTACAGCCTTCAGAGGGAAGATGCCCTGCCGACACCTTGATTTTGGACTTCTAGGCTCCAGTACTGTTAGGCAATAGCTTTTTGTTGTTCTAAGCTGCCTAGTTTGTTGTACTTTGTTACAGCATCGGCAGGAAACTAATACAGAGGCCACTCTAGAATTTTGGGTTTTGTCCCAAAATTCTAGAGCACTGGGTAGGCATGGCAAGAATTGAAGCAAGAGACTTCCCTGCTGGCGCAGTGGTTAAGAATCCGCCTGCCAGTGCAGGGGACACGGGTTCAAGCCCTGGTCCGGGAAGATCCCGCATACCGCGGAGCAACTAAGCCCGTGCACCACAACTACTAAGCCTGTGCTCTAGAGCCCACGAGCCACTACTGAAGTCTGCATGCCTAGAGCCCATGCTCCACAACAAGAGAAGCCACTACAATGAGAAGCCCGCTCACCGCAACAAAGAATAGCCCCCGCTTGCTGCAACAAAGACCATGCGCAGCGACAAAGACTCAACACAGCCAAAAATAAATTAATTAATTAAAAAAAGAGAAAATGTATTAAAAAAAAGAATTGAAGCAAGGTGGGGAGGGGCTACACTGGGAAGATGGGTTGGGAGAGGAGGCAAGAGTGCATGCGCTGAGACTAGTTAGATGACTGAAGGGAACTAGTCAGGAGCCTAGTTAAGAGACTAGTTAAGAGTTTAGTTGCCCAGGAGAGAGATGACAGTACTTTGGAACAGGGGTTGAGGGTTCAAGATGAAGCCTGAAGAATGGATTTTGGATCCCAGTGGTGAGCAAGAGACAGAAGCATGTCAACAACGGCTCCAAGGCTTCTGGCAGCTCAACTGGATGGAGGATGGCACCAATCACTGAGCAGGCAAACCGCAGGGAAGGCAGACTCCACTTAGCACAGGGTCTGACAGCAGATTAAGATTCGATATAGCAACACACACACACATACAATAAAGCCCTTTTTCTTTATATATATATATATAGGATTATAAATAATACACCCTGCAACGCTTTTTAGTTTTACAGAGTAATATTTCTGGGTATCTGCTATACAAATCAGCACGTGGAAACTGACCTCTTTCTTATTAATGACTGATAATCCATTGTACGAATGTAGTTTAATTTATTGAACCAATCTCCTATTGATGCATTTAGCCTGTTACCAGATTTTAAGTTATTTGATGGCAGATTTTTCACATTTTTTTAAAAACCTGACCCCCAAAAGAAATACATATTTACACTGAAATATAGCATGCACACAAATAACACACAAACACGCACACACAAGTATGTGTACTGGGTTGGCCAAAAAGTTCATTCGGGTTTTTCACAGGCTCTTACAGAAAACCCCAAACAAACTTTTTGGCCAACCCTACGTGTGTGTGTGTGTGTGTGTGTGTGTGTGTGTATAAATATATATATATATCAAAAACTTTTATAAAACAGGACATACCCTTCCTATGTGTCATGTACTCCATTCCATTCCATTCCTTTTTTTTTTTTTTTTTATAAATTTATTTATTTTTGGCTGCGCTGGTCTAGTTGTGGCGAGCAGGGCCTACTCTTCATTGCGGTGCACAGGCTTCTTACTGAGGTGGCTTCTCTTGTTGAGGAGCATGTGCTCTAGGAGCGTGAACTTCCATAGTTGCAGCACACAGGCTCAGTAGTTGTGGCTCGCGGGCTCTAGAGCACAGGCTCAGTAGTTGTGGCGCATGGGCTTAGATGCTCTGCGGCATGTGGGATCTTTCAGACCAGGGCTCGAACCCGCGTCCCCTGCATTGGCAGGCGGATTCTTAACTACTGTGCCACCAGGGAGGTCCCATTCCATTCCATCCTATAAAGAAAGTGATGGTTGGGACCTGCTGATGGCTCTCACCACCTATTGTTAGGTCACAACCTGCAGTATGAAAAACACTTTCAGTGCATATTTATTAAAGGAAAAGGGAAAATGCTTACTTATACTCTACTCTTCTGAATACTTTCTGAATACAAGTTATTTAATCCTTACAAAGTCCCAATGGGCTAGGAATTATTGTTCTTCCCACTTTTCAGATGTCAAAACTGAGGCAGAGAGAGGTTGGACAAGTTGCCCAAGGTCACAAGCTAGTATGTGCCTTGCTTCAAACCCCAGCAGTCTAAAGGCAGGTTATTTTCTTAACCATCAGCCTACGGTACTTCCTCTAGTCTTAGGAACTGATGTGAAACTAACCAAGTATTTAGAAATGCACAGTTCTAAAGCCTAATTCAGGGTTTCACTATATCTCATTTGGGGTATGTCTATTCCTTTACAAGATAGTCAAACAGCACATGGCAAGTGTATACTGCTATTCACATACCTTGATGATTATAGAAACTAAACAATAACCCCCCCTAAGTTAACAATCTCCTCCAGAAACTCACCATCAGCAACACACACACACACACACACACACACACACACACACACACACACACAGGGTCCCAAACCCCCAAGCCCCCAAATGACCAATGACAACCACTAACAGTGTTGGACTTGTAATAAGATTACAGAAGCACTTCTGATTCAGAGGGAGTGTGGAGCTTCCCTATTATTTATTGATTTCCCCCCAAAGTTATCAAGTTCTAAAGCTTAATTATTGGTGCAATAGTTAGCCAAGATGTTTGGAGAATTGTAAGCTCCTTTAGCTAATGCATGGCATATGTCGGAGGGATTCAGCTAATTCACATATCTGTCTTCTCTATTAATAGTGAAGGTTACATGCCAATTATCCAGGCTTCAATCAGCCTGTTTGGATACAATAGAGGCAGTGTTCACACACTTGATGTGCCACATTCCTTCCCGACATCAGAAGCAGCTGGTCCAGATAAAGACCACTGGGGTTTTGATATTTAGGAATCATGTCTATGGAAGAGCTGGGATTGAGGCTTGATTGCTACATAGACTGCAGGTATCTTTAACCTGGTTTCTTTTGAAAAACGTGTAGTGGGTTTGTAGTTCACCGGTCTTTAAACATTTCTTGTTCAGATTTGTTGGGTGGGTGGGTGGAGGTGCTGAGGAAGAGGAGAGAGACAAAGGCACCAATAGCTTAAATGACAAAGGAGGGAATAATAGGAACGGGTGAATGGATTCCAATAAAATAACCCACACATTCTTGTGCCCAGTTTTAGAACCAAGCAGGCTAAGACACTTTCCGCTTAAGATTTCAACCTTGTGTGTTGAAAAAATATATATACGTATGTGTGTGTGTGGGTTTTATATATATATATATATATATATATATATATATATATTTCACCTCCATGTTTTCTTTTTTTTCCTTTTCATTTATTTTTTTCCCCCTGCTTCAGAAACTGGACTAGAAGTGCTGTAATCTCATCAGAAAATGCTGCTTCCGGTGGTATTTTAAAGCAGGAACAGAAGCAAAAGTGTCTGGAATCACTCGAGAAAGCCCCAGCTCTCCTGAGAGCCGTTCTCGAATTTTTGTTGGCACAGAGCATGGATCAGTGATCAGGGAGTTAAAATGGCAGATGTTGGGGATTTTAGGGGGAGGGGAGGCAGATACCTGAGACTCTCCAGCAATTTTTCCTACCCTTCTCCTCACCTCCATTTCTCAGACCACAATATTAAAACAGCGCTGCTCCCCACTTGCCTAAGGTCACACAGCCCAACACTGGCATGACTGTAAACAAACAATCCAAAACAGCCAGTCCCAGGCCCTGCCTCCCAGGCTGTTTGCTTATCCTGCCGACATTACCCAAATACTACAGCAGACCACGATACCTTAAAAAAAAATTACCAACAGCTAATAGACACCAGGCAGATACAACACACCAGCAGCCATTGTTTTGTGTGCTATGTCAGCTCAGCGTGTATTTTTTCCCACCCTCCCAGATGAAAATACAGTAATTAACTCCATGCAGAGGGGGGATGGGGGAGGAAACTCTTTTTTTTCTTTTTTTTCCTCCATAGACTTGAAAAGAAATTCTGGCAGATAATTTGGCTGAACATGAAAAGGGAGAGGCTGCTTACAGCCGTCCAAATAAAGTGCTAGGTTGGTGAAGCTCCACAGGCCGAGTTGGTTATTTCACGGCATGAAAAGCAGACATTTATCTGTTCCCATGGAGATGTGTTTTCTACTAGTCAATCAGGCACTGAGGAGGTCACACAATAGCCGGTAGATCCTTTTTTCATCTTGAGAGACAGTCGAGTCCCCCTTTATTTTAACATTTCACCTTAATTTAAAGGAATCTAAATGATGTCTCAGAAATACCTGCAAACACAGACATTATAATTTCAAGGGATCCAAAAAACTCCAGCTGCCAACGAGGAGGACGGGGCGTGACCGACACCAGCCCCCCCACCCCCAGCTCCTCCAATTTCAAATCTTAGGCTGTTCTGTCACACTCCTTATTTGTATAAATTTGGCTTCTCGACTTGACCCCTCCCCCCGAATAAAATAATAAGGTCGTGACTTAAATGTTGAAAATTTCCAAACAACTGTTGGGAAGCAAGAAGGGACCTTTCAAACAGAACATCGTGGAAGCAAGAATAAGCTGCCCTAGAAAAGAGAAAAAAAAAAACCCTAAAGCGCTGGAAGTTGGATAAGCTGTAAACTTCGTTCCCGGCATTTCCTTGCCCGAAAAGCGCACATGCAGAAATGATTAGGGCTGCTATTTGACCTTCTGTGTTTGTTATCAATCCCAGAAAACAGATCATGTCCATTTGCAAAATGTTTATTTCAGTAGGTGAACGGCAGTGTAAGCGCCTGGAAACTGGGACTCACATAGACTTCAAACTCTATTCTTCCAAGTGTGTCTTTCCCCACTCCGTTTTCACACACGCCCAAGGCAGAAGAAAATGTAAGAGGTCTTCCTAGCCTAGGGCTGAGAAGGGAGAGGGTATTTCCATGGCACCGTATCCGAGACAGACTATCAAATAGGACTTCAACAGAAGCCCGTTCACAGGACGGCTGCATCACAGAAGACAGCAGACAGCAGCCAGAGTCAGGATTTTGTCACGAAGTCATTTCATTCTTGTTAATGGAGTCATTCAAGTGCAGCTCACAGCGCAAGGCAGGAAAGTAAACACGGTATGACTTCCGCTCCCAAGCCCAGCCTGCCGCCTGGCTTTTCGTGTCCATGCTCCTGAAGGCAGGTGGGCCCCCCAACAGACACCAGCTGGGCCACCTCGGGAAGCCGCTCAGGGCAGTCCCCCCCTTTAGGGGAAGGGGAGAAACTCCAGCCTCCCTAATAATGTATAATGTCCCACTGTTAAGGAGGCAAAAAGCAGAAATCTACCTTGAGGGTTCTTGGGAGTTTGATTTCCCTGGGAAGACACGGCCCACATATCTCCTGTACTGTGGGTCAGTATTTGACCATTTCCTTCTCTTTCCTTCTCATTTCAGCTTTTAAAATTTAAAAATAGAAGTCATATGTCATCTCTAGTATAAAATTAAGGTAAAATACTCAAAGTTCCTCATTCCCTTTACTCACCTGTGCCAGCTCATGATCTCGATCGAGCTAGCTCAAAACTACTTGTAATATATCTTTCCAGACACGTTCCATAAATATGCACGTTTGTGTGTGTGTATACACACACATACTCTTTGTTTTAAATATACCACTGGAATCCTATTTATAGACACTACTATACAACTTTTTTTTTTAACTTGAAATATCTAGCAGCAATTTTCTATGTCTACATGCATTTTAAAAAATTATAAGTTTTCGAGAAAAATGAGGCAATACGTGTTTCTGGGTTGAGGGGAGGAGAGAATTCAAGTTAAAGGGCTTGTGGGGAGGGGTGAACCTCCCTGCTCCCCGCAATCGCTGTCAGGGTTAAGTGGGTCAGGAACAATCTCCACATAGATCAGCACGTATGTTTATCAAACTCACACTCTTCTGTCTTTACCAAGTATCCTTCACCTTCCACTTTCACTTAGATCTCTGGAAGAGCGGTCCATGTTAGAAAAAATTGACGTTTAAATGGTGGCGTAGTGTTTCCTTGAAGGCTGTTCCTTAACGTATCGCACTTGCCTTTTTGGACGGGCTGTGGGTGCATTTCAGGCAGCCTCTAGTCTCTCGTCCATCCTGTGAGTCTTAATGTATTGCACTTGCCTTTTTGGACGGGCTGTGGGTGGATTTCAGGCAGCCTCTAGCCTCTCGTCCATCCTGTGAGTCTTAATGTATTGCACTTGCCTTTTTGGACGGGCTGTGGGTGCATTTCAGGCAGCCTCTAGTCTCTCGTCCATCCTGTGAGTCTTTGCTCAATACACTCGCCTCTTCCTGAAAGGAACTCCTTTACCCTACACCTGTCCTCAACTTTCCTTCATCCAAAGAATTGACTGAATTAACTTAAAAAACAGGTTTAAGAGAGTATTATTAACCCATTAAAAATCTATTCTGAACACGTTTGCCTCCCTGTAGTTTTTGATCTTTCCTCCAGCTTGAGAGTGAGAGGCTCATGAAAAAGAAAAAAAAAGTCGTGTTTCCCCCCAACCCAGGAGTCAGCCAAGCCAAGCTCACGCGTGGCATCCCGTGCCTATTACAAAATGCATGCTTCATATTGGGTAATTCCCTCCCATTTACTCTTTTTATCTTGGGCTCAAAGAAAGATCGCAGCTCACTCTTACAACTTAGGTACAGCTTCCTGCCCTTTTTTGCGTGCAAGAGTGACGGCATTGGGGATTTAGAACAAAGTGTGTCCTTGGAAAGAAGTGGGTGGGGTTTTACGTTCAGTAGGTTGGTGAGGGAACCCCCCTCCCGGGGGAGGAGTCTGCTTTCATTATCCAGTTGGAAACCCGGTGAAATCATGGATACGAGGTCTTTTTGTTCTTTGTCTTTGCAGTGTGTACTGCAAATTTCTGTGACGCCCGAAAAGAAGGAAATTTGAGTTAAAGAGCAGGGTAGCTCCACATGCCTTGAAACAACTCAGCTAATTGAAAAATTTAATTCAGGAAGAGATGCAAGGAGGCCAAAACGAAAGAGGAACTGGGCCTGTCGATGTTCAGAGCAGGAAAACCGAAGAAGTTATCATCCCCAAGTTAAAAAATTATGTGGGGCTGGAAAATATGTGGCCTGCTCTATTTGTCATTGAAATTCACAATCTCGTTTGCTGTTTATCTTGAGGCTTGGGGAGCTAGCCTGCTGGTTAAAAAAAGAGGTGAGGTTTAGGAAGAAATGCTAGTAATAAGAAAGGGAGGATTAGAAACCCCAGAGAGAATGGAAGGTGTAAATAATATGTGGGCATTTGACAATCAGCACAAAGAAATGAGAGACAAAGCCCATGCCTGATGCCAGAAATCCTAAAAACTCAAGTGGGAAGTCCAGACATAAGAAAAACATCCCAAAGAAAAAAAGAAAACAAAATCCATCCCAGGAGATTTTTCCTCTGTGATGTTAGTTCACAGAGTAAATAAAGGTTGGTCTTGCCATGGTGCTCACATGAGCAGCGCTGTAGTCAAAGGAACGAGCTTCATGATATGCCTTCAAGGGCTCTCTCCAGGCCAGCTTGAGACTTTGGACAAAAAGGGTAAACCTGGGGGACAGAGTTTTCCTCCAAAAAGGAGTCAAGATTTGGAGCAAAAGGAGCACTTGGCAGGGGCAGAGTTATCCCTCTCCCCAAAGAGACCAATCTATTTGGGTCACCTGTCCACTTCTGCTCCTCTTTTTTTTTTTTTCCTCCTAGGACCTACCTTGAATGGAATTGCCTAAAGAGAGAAAAGGTATTTTTAGCCAAAAGCTAAGGTAGGACCAAGTTAAACTCGCTGGACAAGGAAAATCTCTGCCAGAGGCTGCCTGCGGTCGAGTGTGACACCTCCTAAATGCATGACATAGCAGGTTACTATCTCTACCATGAGAGAAGCAGCACAAGAGGTTAGCATTTATAGAAACCTTACATGGAATGATTTATACATGGATCCATTTTACCCTCCAAACCAAATGAAGTGGTAGAGTTATGTCCATTTGATAGATAAATGGAGACTCAGCCAGATCACCAGCTGGAAAATTGTAGAGACAAAAAGTAATTCTAGATCAGGGGCTGGTAATTACAGCCTGATGGATAAATCCAGCTCAAGGCCTGTTTTTGTAAATAAAGTTTTATTGGAACACAGCCATGCTCATTTGGTTATATATTGCCTTTGACTGCTTTTGAGCTACAATGGCAGAGACACTATGGCTTGCAAAACCTATGCTATTTAATAATTATTCCTTTACAAAAGACGTTTGCAGATCCTTGCTCTAGATCACCTAAGTCCACGCTCTTAAACCCATGTTTTCTTCTGCTCTAAAAATGCCTCTTTTTTTTTTTTAATGTGTTGCTTAACAGGAAAAATGAATCTAAAATGTCAGAAATAGTAATTGTTATCGGGAACTGAATCTGTTAGAAACCCAAGAATATGTAAAACAAACAAAAACAAATAATACGTGACTGAATGACCCCCAAATCCTGACCTCAAACACCATACTCTTTCGCCTCTAGGAGGAGGTTGGTTTTGATTGCCCATCCTTTCATTCAATTTTTACCTACTTGGGTACCTACCATGAATCAGGTACAGCACTTGGTTCCCGAGGAGGGCTAGGGAGGGAATTAAACAGGACAGATGGGATGGAGAGTGTCAAAGCTGGGTGTAGCAATAGGGGATGGGGAAGCTAAGGAAGAGACCTGAGTAGAGGCCGCAGGTGAAGATCTAGACTCCAGAAGAAAGTTGCAGACAGAGGACAGAATAAAGGCACATTCTTTGAGATGGGAAGGGTCGTGGTATGTTGAGGAGTTTTGTTGGTTCTTTCTAGCTCTCAGCCACGAGGCTGTCATTAGACCTGCCCAAGCTTGACGGTCTCAGGTGCCGCTCTCCAGGTGCAGGCTTAGCAGAGGGGTTATCCTCAGACCTAAGACATCTGGCTCTGACTTCCTAACGCTGCTACTTCCTTCCCCTTGTCAGACAGGGGAGCAAGATGCTCCTCACTTATTTGTGACTGGAAATAATAATAATAATTACCAATTACTGAGTACGTGCCATGTATTGTACTAACTGCTTAATTGTATTATCTCATTTAATCTGCAAAGCAACCCAATGGATTTCTGTAGAACAGTAGTCTCAAAGCAGGAGGATGTTACACGGATAGTATTAAGGGAATTACTTTCTAGAATCTACAAGTTTATGCTTACATTTACTTATTCCTAAGCCTGTCTGGGAATGCTCCTGCATGCCTAAGTTCACACTGGTCACAATAACCCTTTTTCTACATTACAGAGAAGTCTGAGGTGGTGGTGGGAGGGCAGAGTACCCCCAGCAACTCTACGGAGCATTGAGGGGGTAGGTGCTGCAATAGTCCTCAAGGTAACAAACAAAGGGACTAATCCAAACGTTGGTTTTGGGAAACCCACCTTTGATGATTAATCAAGGCACCTAAATGGGGGCATTCTATATTACTTTGTGTTACCTGCATTTCTTTCTAGAGAGCATTCCAAACCATGACAGAAGTTTAATAATACTATTTATTCTTATAAATGGAACTGGAATGTTTTCTAGAACCATCAAATATTTCAGGATACACTGGATATGTCTCAGGATAAAAAAATTTATCTGTATATTTTCAGATTTAGTGCATGCTATTCAATACGTCAGTTAAAACTTATCAAGTCATACAATGAATTACGGATTGCAATTACAGTCACTCTCTATATTATTTTTTCAGACAAAATGTTTACTATTTTCTTTTTTAAAATTTTGTTTATTTATTTGGCTGTGATGTGCGGTATGTGGGATCTTAGTTCCCTGACCAGGGATCGAACCCACGCCCCCTGCATTGGGAGCGCGGAGCCTTAACCACGGGATCACCAGGGAAGTCCCAAAATGCTTACTATTTTCTATTTCTTGTTAAGACAAAATGGGCTTATTTGAATTGTGGCAGAAAAAAGATGTCAATTAAAAATACACAAGGGACTACATATTATTTTTTTCAAAATTATGTTTAGCAGATCCTGATTGTTGTCTACCTAATAGTAATCACTAATTATTTTCTTTGCTAATAAAACACAATTTACACGCACACACATGTATTTTTGACCTTACATTTTTTTATTATTTTTTTTATTGGGGTATAGTTGTTTTACAATGTTGTGTTAGTTTCTACTGTACAGCAAAGTGAAGCAGGTTCTCATTAGTTATCTATTTTATCACATACGTATATTTTTACTTTTAATTTTTTTGACTGTTATGTGCTTCAGGGAAAGCTAGAACCTCAACAGTCCCAAGGGATGGAGTTTTGATTGGTCAGTATCAGTGGTTCTCAACCTTGGCCACAGGTCAGATCATCTTCAGAGCTTTAACAAATTGTCAATGCCTGGACCCCACTCCCAACTATGGTTAAATTAGCCTAAACAGTTAAGATAATTTTATTTCTGTTACTAATAACTGATTAAGGAATTGCCATACAACATAATTCTGACCAATGAGAGGTAAAGTAAGTGGGCTGGGGTACGTCTCTGGGAAAGTTATTCTTGCTCATGAAAAGATAAACAAGGGAAAATATGTTCTCTCTTCCCATTTTTAGACTTTTTTAAGGTGAATAAATGCCACCAGGTGCTGTGGCAGCCATTTTGTGGCTATAAGAGGCAAACCTGAAGTTCAAAGCCAATACACTGAGGCGGGCAGAACAAGATCAAAAGAATCTGGGACTAGAATAACTGAATTAACCAACCCGGGAGCTGCCCTATCAGGAGGACATTTATGCCATATTTTAGTTGGGTTCTCTCTTTCCTGAAGGCCTAAACATTTTCAATTTTATACAATAAGGAAAGTGGAACACAGAGAGGTTATGCTCTCTCTCTGCAGTCACACAGCTGGTAAGTGAGAAGACCAGGGTTTGAATTTATCTGAATGTAGCTCCTGTACTCTGAATGACTAAGGTATAGAACAGGGATCAGCAAACTATGGATTGTGGGCCGAACTCCACCTGTTTTTGTGAATAAGGTTTTACTGAAACACAGCCAGACCCAGTGATTTTATGCATCGTCTGTGGGTGCTTTTCGCGCTACTAGAGCAGAGTAGTTGTGAGAGACATTGTACGGCACATGAAGCCTAAAACATTTACTGTCTGGCTCTTAATGGAAAAAGTTTGCAGGCCCCTGCTGGTGTAAACCAATCACGGTACTCTTATCTTTATCAGTGATTGTCTAGAGGTAATTATATAAACCACTTTTGGCCAATAAGACTTAAAGAGAATTCTGCTGGGGGGACACTTCTGAGAAAGACATTCTCCCATCAAAAGAGCTGTTCAGGAAACTCCCTTCTTCTTGCCTCTGAATGAGGATAAGGTGATGGAGCTGCAGCAGGCACCTTGAATTCACAAAGGGAGAGAGTGTAAACACATGGAAGTTGGCAGAGAAGAAATACGGAAAGAGGCTAAATCTTCGATGACATCTTCAATCCTCCTATCCAACGTTATTACTCCCTACACCGCGAGATTCCGTGTTGTGTTAGATAATAAATAAAGTCACTTTTTACAGGCTATTCCATTACTTGCTGCTGAATTTACCCCATATGATACAAACACTACATCTGAAATTACTATTCTTATTTTACACTTAAGAAACCCAAAGTTCAGGGAGATAAAAGGACTTGCCCAACGCTCTGTGCATCAAGCTAAGTCTGTCCAGATCCAATGACAATCCCTGTTCCATCACCCCTAGATAGTAACATATAAACTCTTGGCATTTGGGGCTTTGTTTATATATGTAAAAAATCCATAATCAAAGGAGAATGAACACTGAGGGCAATTGGGGTTCCTTACCTGACAGTTATTTCCTCTTCTTCCCTCCTAACAGAAACTGCATTTAGTTTAGCCAGCAATGCACCCAGTCCAAGGGATGAAGGATGTTTGACCTAAGCCAGTCAGGAAATTCTTTTTCCCCTTTGTGGGAAGTTTTACCCCCTAAATATTCTGATTCCTGGATGGGTCTGGGTGAGGCAGGAGAGCCTGCACTTCCTACGAGCTCCCAGGTGAGGCCGATGCTTCTTTCCACAGAAGTCTTTGACTAGCGCTATTCTGTAATAGACATAGATAAACTTTCTCTGTAAAGCACCAGATAGTAAATATTTTAGGTTTTGTACGCCAGATAGTCTCTGTTGCAACTACTCAACTCTGCTGTTGCAACAGCTCAAAAGCAGCCACAGACAACACCTAAATGAGTGGGTGTGGCTGTGTTCCAATAAAACTTTATTTACAAAAACAGATGGAGGGCTGGATTTCACCTGCGGGCCACAGTTTGCTGACCCCTGGCTTAGACTAATCAAGGTTCATGTCCTGGTCCTAGGCCCATCTTCTGTGACTACATTGCTGACTAAAAGCTGGACCAGCAGCAATTCTCTTAGAAAGACAGACACGGGTGATGGCACTTGGGTACCAGGTAAATTGTTGTGATCTGAGCCAATGTGCATGGAACAGTTCTTAGGTTATTTCTGGCAGAGGTGAGAGTTAGCTGTTTTCCTACAGTCTAGCTACAGGTTGTCGTAAAATCAAGTCTCTGTCCAAATTCTGCTACTCTTACAGCTAAACATTCCTTAGCAAAGCAGACACAACAATTCATACAACCTGTTCTGGAAGCCTAGCACTCTATTCTTTCAGGTGCTCTGGTCACACCCTAAATAAGAGGTTCACTCCAGGCAGGCATAACAACATTCTAAAAGTAGGATTCCGTGCTCACTGGTCAGCATGACATAATCAGAACTCCTCCTAAACTAGTTGCTGGACACAGAATTAACTTGGGAGGAGAGGGGGAAGGGTGTAGGTGAAGGATGGGTTGTTATATATCCTGTAATGCATGCCAGTCAACTCACAAGGCTCCAATACTTTTAGTTTCACCAATGCAAATCCATTTCTAATATCATCATGCTAATTAACTAGTCCCTAGTTTTACCAGTGAAAAGCCTGTATCTGAACTGCAAGAAGCCCTTGCAGCTGCTGCTGGAGGGTGGTCCTTTAGCCACAGTGTTTGCTAACTATCTCTAAACAATTCCCTCTCCATCATCAATTAGCTGACCACACTCCTACAGCTGAATTTGGACTAACTGCATGGACAGTTTATCGCACTGGTTACATGGAAGTGTCTTAAAGTATAGACTCTGTACTGAGAGGGAACCACCTGAGTCTGCTGTTTGTCGCAGGAATAGAGATGACCTGTTTCAAATCCTGGCTGAGAGGGGATACGCAAAAAAAAAAAAAAAAAAAAAAAAAGGGTGCCATTGTTACTGTTCAGAGAACTTGTAAGAAATAAATACCAGCTTTTGTTTTATGAACTAACTCTTAGCCCTATGGCTGTGTCTTACGTAATTTTCTAACTCTGCAAGGTAGAGGTACAGATAAGGAAAACACAGCACAGATGAATGAACAAACTTGTCCTTGGCTCTGCTATCAGGGAAGCTGGGTTCAAATCTAATCTGTCACTTAGTAGCTCACTAGGTAAGTGGCTAATGCTCTTTACAGGCTCCGGGTAGCACAACTCTAGGCGTCCCCTTGGTTAGAATACAGCGCTGTTGGTCTTGCTTTTTGGAGTTGTCCAGCAGTGGCTTCATGTGTAAAATGGAGACAATAATGGTTATGACAATTAAGGAAACGCAGCATCTGCACGTGGTGCGCGTTCAGTACGTTTTGTCTGCTGTTATCCTTAGCCCGACTTTCAGATAAGATTCAGGCTCAGAGAGCTGAAGTAACTTTCCCAAAGACAGAGGCAGAGCCTGCGAAAATAACAGCAAAACAACAGTGCCACCCACTCTAAAGTAAGATATTCCAGGGGGTTGGGCAAATCTTTTATCTTAGGCTTTGGGGAAAGTTAAGGACACCTATCAGAGGTCTGGTTTTCCATTTAAATGAAAAAACTGGAAAAATATTTAAACATGGCCTTTGGCCAATGTAGACTCAGTTAGATCCCAAAGCTAGTTATCAGAGTTCTTGCTCTCATGTGTCCAGCAGAGAAAGCTCTGAGATTATGTGTTCTCGTCAACTGTAGTGGGTGTTTATCCTTTTTTTAGTCGCCCACCATCTGAACCCACTTCTTAAACTTAGGGAGTTACTCCCCAGTGATTCGTGGTAGGAATCAGCCCACTTTTCACCATAGAAACTGAAAATGTTGAAAATTGATTTCCAGTCTCCCTTGCAGCTGACTTAGGGCAATGTCAATCTCCTTTCCTGGAGAGTTTATAGGAGGGAGACTATTTCCTGTCATTTCCTGCAGAGCAAGAAAGAATTGTGGTTAAGAGTGCAGGGCTGGGATTCTGAAGGCTTGCATCTAAAAACTTTACTCTAGAACTTACAAAGTGGGTGATATGGGACCAGTGACTTAAACGCTCTGAGCCTCAGTTTCCTCATCTGTGAAATGGGCATAAGACCCACCTCCTAAAGGAGTTATAAAGATTAAAGCAGTGCTCAGTACCCGTTAGCAATGTCAAGTCTTGTTTAGTGGAAGAAAGGCGTGGACCGGTGCGACACCTCTCAGACAGTAACATGCACATGAATCACCTGGACGGCGTGCTGAAAGCATGTTCACACTCAGCTGGTCTGGAGTGGGCCTGAGACTCTGCATTTCTAACAAGCTCCCAGGGCATGCTGCTGCTGCTGCTGGTCCCCTGACCACACTGGAGAAAGCCTGGTCTCAAGAGTATCCCTCAAGAACTCTTCAGTTCCCCTTTTCCATTTCCAGTGGCTATATATTTAAATTCCAGCTTCCTTTTTCTTTTTTTTTTCGGCTTTTGTTACATCTTGAGTGATGACTTTTCCTAGCCTGGGTTCCTCTAATTCTGACTGTTTTCCCCCACTTTACTCTTCATTTAATAAAGATGAACTGAGCTGCTGCTCCCGCCCTGCTGGTTATGCTCAATTAGGCAGCCTGTTTATTGCCTTGTAATATCTATCATAATCAGATTAGACATTTATTTTCTTAGTCGATTGTCTCCTGCATTCAAATGTGGGCACTGTGATGAGCTAGCATCATGTCTGTCTTGATCAGGGGTTTGTAAACTACAGCTCATGGGCCAAATTTGGCCCTTTGTCTTTTTTTGTAAATAAAGTTTTATTGGAACACAGCCATGCCCATTCTTTCATGTATTATCCATGGCAGCTTTTGCTCTGCAACAGCAAAGTTGAGTAGTTGTGATAGAGAATGTATACCACAAAGTGATGATATTTACCCCTTTCAGAAAACGTGTGCTACCTCCCCGTGTGGTTATTGGCCTACTGCTCTAGTGCAGTGCCTGGCACTTGGTGGGCACTCAGCAAATACTTTTTGACTATATTAAGTGCCCTTTCCAGGCATTAATTATCTCATTTAATCCTCCTTACCACTCAGTGAGCTAGAGTCTATTAAGGGTCCACAGACCTGAAACTCCAAAGTCATACTTAAAAAAAAATAAAACAAATTTGACAGCAAAATCTGATTTGATCTGACCTGACTCATTTGGCTGCAAAGTAAGACCTGAACGAATGTGAAGCTATTGATTGCCTATATCTACCTCCCTAATTCAACCTGTGTACGTTTCCCTGCAAACACATCAGTGAGGTAGATTAGGGGTGCTGCCCCAGGCCCTGCTGGATATGCTCTGTAACATATGACATAGCACTACGTTCCACTTCTAAAATCCAAATATCCTGAATTCCAAAGCATATTCAGCTGTAAGGGTTTGGATAAAAGATGCAGATGTGTATTCTTCCTTATTTCAAAGCTGAGGAATAGAGAGATTAAACTAAATTAAAAATGTTTATGCAGTGGGTGGCAGAGCCCGGATTTGAATCCAGGAATCTGATCCCTGAGTTGTGTCTGTTAACTAGGCTCTCTTAGGAGAGGGGCTGGTGCTTGTCGACTGGATGAACTGAAGGTAAATGAAACTGACTGGGCCTTGTTCCCACCCCTGGGCTGCTTTGCCTGCTGCTGGGGAGATTCCTGCCTTTCCTCTGTCAGAACATCTTTCCAGGCCAATGTTGCAGTTATAAATGTGCATGTAAAACATGCAGTGCAACACACACACACACACACACACACACACACACACACACACACACACCCTCAGAAAGGAGCTACACACGATTCTATTTCCTGGAGCTTTGTGGCTGCCTGCTGTTTTCAGTAATCTCATCTGTATGAATCAGGTGACAAAACCCACTAGTAACCAGGCAGGGGAAAGAAAGCAGATGCTTTTCCAGCCGGGCAGGATTGAGCTGGGCAGTGTGTCATTGTGGTTAAACTCTGCCTCCATCAAGACACGTCCCCTTGTGGAAAATCATTACTGTTTTCTCTCTCTGGCTTCGGGAGCTGCTCTGGTCCTGGAACTCAAAAGCCACAGCTAACAGGAAAAGTGTAATTTGTCTGTTAGGTACAAAGACAAGAATAGGGCGATGGGGTATAGTGATGCTGCTTCCAAAAGCTTGAAGGCATTATTTCCTCCAGACAAGAGGGGAAGTGAGCCTCCTCTCACGTGCTTCAACGCTTCCTTAAGAAGTTGCCTCTAGAAGGCAGTGGAAAATTAACATGGTTTAAGTGTACAAGAGTGTCTCCAAAAAAGCTCAGAGGAGTGAGATAGGCTACAGCTTGGCCAGGGGCTGACACTGTTGATTGAACACAGTTGTAGGCGGGTGAATACTATATAATTTTCACTTTGTTTAAAAAAAGCCATATATCTACATATGTGTGTGTGCACATGAATGTGTGTAAAAATACAGAAAAAGGATAAGAAGAATACACCCTCAGCGTTAACACAGGAAGTAAATGAGAAACAGGCGGGGGTGGAGGAAGGCTTGTGTGTCAGGGGGCAATTTTCTATTTTCAGTCATATACACTGCAGTATCCTTCCACTGCTGTGTAATCAAAAAATAAATAAAAGCGAATAAAATTAACTTGCAAAAACAAATGAACAAACAAAAACACCCTAAGGCATCACTTCAAAATAAACAGAAATCCCTTTAACTTCTAAGAATTAGGAGGCTCCAGACACAAAAGGACTTCCTGGTTTGGGGCATTCCTAGTTCAATCATTTTTGGAAGCTGACTTTGAATGCTACCCCACCCCCGGAACAAGGTGGACTCCTTAACATTGTTATTGAAACTTGCCTGTTGGGCAAAAAGGAAATGTTTAATTTCTTCCTCTTTCTCATACTCTATTTAAAGTAATTAGCATTAAAAAAAAAGAATAGGAATCATCCAAAATGACTGATGATCTTTATAATTTGTCCTTTAAAACACACATCCTACTACTAGATTAAGGCATCAAATCCTACCTTTGAATACTAAAAAGCAAAATCACATCTAAAAGCCAAACTTTTTAATAATCTATAAGGGAAAAGAATCTGAAAAAAAGAATATATATATGTATAAGTGAATCACTTTGCTGTACACCTGAAACTAACGCAACATTGTAAATCAACTCTACTCCAATAAAAATAAATAAAAACCAACCTTTTTCAGAGACTAAGAGAGGGATGCACTAGCTCCTGGAGGACCTTTCGATTACATACAAAAACATCTTGGTCTGGTTAATCTACCGTAAAATAACGTGCTTGCCTTTTTATTTTCAGGTTATTTTTCAGTTGAAGTCTCACTAGGTTGTCTGTTACTATTTTCACTTTATTTTTTATAAATCACGTTAAATAGGAAATAGAAGGTGAAGGAGCCTGAGGCGGGTGGTGGCGGTGAGACTGAGGAAGGGGTTCCCTCTTCCCGCATCCATCTCTATCTGCACAGACAACGGGAATTCAGCAAAATGGTGACTGCTGGCCGGCAAGGCGCAGACTGAGAAGCTTTTCCAGCTATGAATCTGAAACTGGCTTCTCTTAGGAGAACAGTATGCTTAATTACTGAAGCTTTAATCGGATGTGCTGAAAGAATAAATGACCAGCATGGGCGGATCTTAAAGATTTGTGAAGCCAGCAAATTATTCTCTCAAGGCTGGGACTTTCAACCTTACAGGACGTACCTCTGGTCGGCAAAAGTTTGTCAAAATCCCTGAGGTTTGCAGACTTAGGGAACTCTGTTAGAAAAGGTCTCTTTGCACCCACCTTTTAGAATGTGTTTTTATTAAATGAGGATCATGCAAGACATTTTGTTTTCATTCAATCAAATGAGGTAAAGACTTTCTTTTGAAAGTCTCATCCAAACGTTAGGTTGTGTTCCCGTCCTTTTCAGAGCACTATTGTCATATTATTTCTTATCTGATCCTCATAGGAACATGGAGGCTGTCAGAGTAAACCACCTCTGTGTTACAGGTGAGGAGAGAGAGGCATGAAAGCTTAATTCATGCACGTAAACAATTGGCCGAAGAGTGTTGGAGTCCCACCTCTTTTGTTCAACCTTTTCAGCAGAGGCAGGTGTAATTTCTATCAGATTTTATTCAGGTGGAGTTCAGTCAACTCCAGGGTTCACCTGTGCTAAATGTTCTGGAGAAACTTCCAAGAGTACAATAAAATTCAAAGCAGAAGTTTACTTAAGTATGATTCCCCCCCCAAATACCTACTTTAGACTCTGGGGAAGGGACTGATTTTACCTTTGTCATCAGGTACACACCATGAGCGTCTGCAAGCCCCGCCAGGAACTCGTCTATTTTTGCTTTATTATCTGAGTTGACTGTACAGCTGTTGATCTTAGAGGACCACACTAGATCGCTGTGAGTGGGCGGCAAGATGATTCTGCAGGCATAGATAGTAATCTGAGACAATCACAGGCTCCCTTCTACTCTAGGGGTGTGCCCCTTCATTTACAGAAAGGAAGACTGAATCACAGAATGGAAAACAACTATGACACAGCAAGTCTACAGGAGTGCAGGAAACAAAAGAATGGGATCAACTCTTACTTCCCTGCTTAACTTTTAATTTTTTTATATATTTATTTATTTAATTTATTTTTGGCTGCGTTGAGTCTTCGTTGCTGCACGCCGGCTTTCTCTGGTTGCGGCGAGCAGGGGCTACTCTTCGTCGTGGTGCACGGGCTTCTCATTGTGGTAGCTTCTCTTGTTGTGGAGCATGGTCTCTAGGCGCACGGGCTTCAGTAGTTGTGGCTCACGGGCTCTAGAGCGCGGGCTCGGTAGTTGTGGCACACGGGCTTAGTTGCTTCGCGGAATGTGGAATCTTCCTGGGCCAGGGCCTGAACCCGTGTCCCCTGCATTGGCAGGCAGATTCTTAACCACTGCGCCGCCAGGGAAGCCCTCCCTGCTTAACTTTTAGACTAAATTTTCTTGAAGGTAGATTTTGATCCAAAACTTTGAGTCCTTTTTCATTAAAACAGAAACTCAAAAGGAAGTATCTAGATGTCTAAATGGATGATTTGCTGGGTTTTGCTGAAGGGAAAACAAAGCTAACCTCGTCCAAATGTAAAATATCGAAGTCAAGAATTTAGTGGTGGTGAGGGGCAAGTAATAGGTTTCAAGCGTGTTCAAAAGTGATGTAAAATTAGCAACAATAATAACTAATAATAATGGCTAATAATCATAGCTCGCTGACAGTGTATGTCAGGCACTGCTGTAGGCGCTTTGCGAGGAGTAATTCATTTAATGCTCACATCAACTCTACAAGGTAGATATTATTATTATCCTCACTATAAAGTTGAGAAAATTGAAGTACAGTGAGGCTAACAAAATTTTCCAAGGCCGGTAATGAAGAAACACTGCTCCTATCCTTGCCCTGGTGATGACTGCAAACACGGTCTCAGGCATCTATTAACTCAATTTTAGTTGGTTTCACCAACCCTCGTCCATTTGGTACCTTTGAAAACTGGAAAATGTGCTCGCTCAAAGCAGATGCTACCTCTCTGAGCCGACGGCTTGACAGGCCCACTTCAGGGGCCTCCGCATGGCAGAA
This sequence comes from Phocoena phocoena, assembly GCF_963924675.1. NCBI lineage: Eukaryota > Metazoa > Chordata > Mammalia > Artiodactyla > Phocoenidae > Phocoena > Phocoena phocoena. The sequence goes on from NC_089233.1 coordinate 79,457,636, forward strand.
GGAGGAGGGGCTACATTTCAGTTGACCCTCATTTCTCTGCGCCGGGTCCCCTCGTGTAAGGCCGACCTTCACGTTTGAGGTGGTGCCGGGGCACCACACATACTAGTTCCGAGACTTCAGGCAACGTCTCCGAGTCTCTGCTTCTCCGTTTAACACTCGGGATGATGCCGCTGACTTTAGACAGGGGCTTGTGGGGAGGATCAAACACTGAATTTCCTTGGCACATGGGAAGCACTAAGGAGGCAAAATCAAACATGAGACAGTTACCTTGCACCTCTTGTTGGGTCATAAACTCCTTGGAGACAGACAGTAGACACGTAGATACGCATTTTGAAATGCTCTGGACTCCATATCACAGCAAAGGCACTGGTGTCCTATAAGCAATAGATCGTATCTTCAATTCTTATCACTGAAAGATGTTGAATAACTTGTCTGATTAGGTTATGCTATTAACGAACTCCCTTCCTTAGACTGATGTCACGAGAGCACCATACTGAAATAAACATAAGCGGTACCACTAAATTTGGGAATTGTCTTCGGAATGCCTTTCACTGAGTTTGAACGGGCTCACAGATATGACGTGTGATGTGAAACAAGCTAGTGTGGGTGATCAGATAGCCTCTGCGGACATCCCCGAGCTGCCACTTTAAAGCTGTGTGACTCTGGACACATTTCTTAGCCATGTTCCGCATTACTTTCCTCCTCATCTGTAAAATGGGGTAACAGCAGCTCCTTATAGACTTGTGAGGTGGAAATGAGAAAAATCCACAGAAAATGTGTCACACCGTCCACGGCAAATAGTAAGTGCTCAAAAGATGTTCGCTGGCTTAGTCATTGATGATGATGGTTAAATAGAACATAGACTGAAGGGCAACAATGGCATTTTCTGATTTTAAGTTCTCTAAGTTCAACCTCTCAGGAAACTACCCTCAATAGACCCACATTAAATGATTGATCTGTGTCGTCTCTGCTGCCTTCTTACAGGAGGCAATATTTTTTCTTCAACCAGTAGATGACTGTAAAGTTTAATTCCAGACTTCCATGTGAGTTTCTGTCACTAGGAGGAAGAACGAGGGCAGAGGATCAGCTGGCATCTTTCACTGCTTAACTGCCAGGACTAGGGCTCTTGGAAGCTCAAGTCAAGGGTGAACGGTTCTTGTTTCCGTTAGCATTTTGGCTCTGGCTTTTCTTTCTCTGGATGCATCAAAGGCCAAGGCCTCGTGTGAATTTGGAAGGTTGATGAAAGCCAGTAAAGGTATTTCTTTCTCCATTTGCTCATTTGTTAAGTTAAAGGCATGAATGATGCAACTCCACTATATACTTTTGTACATTGAGAGGATTTCCCCTGAGCTCTGCCGAGCTAACTGGATTAGAAGAGGTCATTTCAAGTTTTCCTCATACAGAACATCCAGGCTCCTCTATGTAGCACATACTACTGGTTGCCTAACAAGTTGCCTTGGTTGCATGTAGTAAGAACTACCAAATGGTGGTTAACCAATAGAAGTTTAGATTCCAGGGCTGGTGGAACATTCCAAGGAAGTCCCCAAGGATGCCAACTCCTTCTGCCTTCCTGGTGCAGACATCCTTTGCATGTGGCCCTCAACTTCATGATTCCATGAGAACTGTTCCATTGCAAGACTGGGACATAGTCCATCAGAGAAGCAGAGGAGAAAGTAATGAGTGTGCATGCCAGCAGAATCTATGCCTTTTTATCAAGAGAAAAATTCTGCAAGGGAACTGGGGAAATGAGGTTTTTTAAAGCCGAGTGTAATGGCACCCTGAATAACCTTAGGTAGGATTCTGTTAATAAAAAAGAATAAAGGGACTTCTCCAGTGGTCCAGTGGTAAAGAATCCGCCTTCCAATGCAGGGAATGCGGGTTTGATCCCTGGTCAGGGAACTAAGACCCCACATGCCTCGGGGCAACTAAGCCTGTGCGTCACAACTACAGAGCCCACGCGCTCTGGAGCCCACGTGCCACAACTAGACAGAAAACCCACACACCACAACTAGTGAGAAGCCCGCGCACCGCAGTGAAAGAGCCCGCATGCTGCAATGAAGATCCCCCACGTACCGCAACTAAGACCTGACGCAGCCAAAAATTTTTTTTAATTTTTTTTTAACTTTTAAAAAGAGAAGAAAAAGCTTGTTGATGAGCAATGAGCATTGTCTACCAATTACCTCCTGACTATTCCCTTCTCCCTGAAGAACATCCATCCTCCTCAGGTCGGCCGTATGCTTCAGGGAATATTTGTAGCAGCCCCAAGGAGGTGGGCTCCGATTAGTTTAAGCCATTCAGGGCAACTCCTTTCCTCTTACCAATGACTGATTTCCATATTGATAGGTCACATCATTCTGGCAATGAGATTTGAGGGAAAGGGTGCCAAGGGGTCTTTTAGGGAAAAGGTTCTTTCTTCCCATAGAGAAACTCAAAGACCTGAAGAGCTATTTTTTTCTGCCTCTGGATGTTGTTGTGTGAAGATGTGGTGGCTGGAGTGATACTGCAAACACGAGGGGAGTGAGCTTGGAACAACAAGATCAATATGCTGGGGTTAACATAATGGAAAGATGGGGGAAACCCGTTATTTAAGAGGCTACTGAGTTGCTAAATTACCTGGAGCTACTTTTCTTCCAGACTCCCTTTTTATGTGAGATGAGAACCTTCCTTATTGTTTAGCTATTTTGAGTTGGATTTTCTGCTCCTTGCACCCAAGGGGATTCCAGGTGATACTTTTGTATGATGAGACCAAGAGAATGGGTCAGTGTGTGTGTGTGTGTGTGTGTGTGTGTGTGTGTGAGTGAATATACCTCTAAATAATAGAAATAACTATCTCTCTGACTCATTTCCTCCTACTTCATCCTAATTTGCTGCTGTTCTTCTACCAGGACAAGGGCACTCCTGCCTCAGGGTCATCATACTTGTGCTGTTCCCTCTGCCTGGAATGCTTTTCTCCAAATGGTCATTTAGCTTCATCCATCACTGTATTTTGTCTCTACCCAAATATCGCCTCATCAGAAAGGCTTCTCCGACCACCACATCTGAAATATAGCTCAGTGTCCTTCCCTGCCCCGCCATCGTCATTCTGCTTTACTCTTCTTATCTGGTGTGTGAGGTTCCCGAGAGCAAGGGCTTCTGCTTGTTAACTGCTGGATCCAGTTCCTCCCTCGTATAGTGCCTGCTACGTAGTGGTCACTCAATATACCATATATTTGAGGAATAAATAAAAAGGGTCGTTCAAAGCTTCACTTCTACAACTTACATTTTGCCAGAAGCCATCTACTGTGGTAATTAAGAATGCAGGATTTGGAATCGAACACACCTGACCCTGAACTCCGGCTCTGCCACTTGCTGTGTGAACTTGGCCAAGGTGTTGAGCCTCTGTTTCTTCATAGATAAAATGTCTTTTAAAAAAGATAACTCATCCACTTGTCATTGGAGACAAATAAGATCATGAACATGACACATCAAGGGTGTCATGTCAGGTGAGCCCGTAAGTGGTGCGGTATTACTGGGCAACAGATAAAGGCAGTTGCTCTGAACCAGAAGCCCGGTGTCTTCACTTTTCCCAGGTGAGAGCTTTGAAATGAGACGTGAACTATTTCATCAGGCAAAATGTGGAAGAATGGTGAAAAACAGAAAACACATATCTCGAAACCACTGTCTGCCCAGGTCGGTGGTAAGAAAACGAGAACGTTCTGCATACACAGATGTTACTAAAGATGATGTATGCCAGAGTGTCGGATCCCAAGCCATCTGCCACCGCAAATCCTCCTGCGTTCCTTTGAAGAAAAGCTTATTTCCTCCTCCTTCCCTCCTAAGGTTGACCAGTATAAATACTGCTAATAGCAATAGAGCAAAAGAATAATCCCACTCGGCTATTTTTAGTTTCCCCTTGAAGTCTTACATTTCACATTTTAAGTTTGTTTTTAAAGTTCTCTTCCAACCTAAATAAACCCAGGCTCAGAAATGAAAGGACTTAGGTTATTACTTTCTGATTTTCCAAGGAGACGGCAAGGAGGCCAACTTCCCGTGGAATTCTCAGCGAGTGTGTCTGCCTTGAAGACGATCCGGGCCATGCCAGCAACTGCGACTTGCTGTGCTGCATCACCAGCTGCTCCTTGAGAGCGGGAGCCACCACCTGACAGGCGTCCGGCTTTCTCTGACCTTTCAAGGTAACCCACTACGGCTTCCCTGGTGGTGCAGGGGTTGAGAGTCCGCCTGCCAATACAGGGGACACGGGTTTGAGCCCTGGTCCAGGAAGATCCCACATGTCGTGGAGCAACTAAGCCTGTGCACCACAACTACTGAGCCTGCACTCTAGAGCGCATGAGCCACAACAACTGAAGCCCGCGAGCCTAGAGCCCGTGCTCCGCAACGAAGAGTAGCCCCTGCTCACCGCAACTAGAGAAAGCCCGCGCACAACAGCAACGAAGACCCAACGCAGCCGAAAATAAATAAATAATTAATTGAAAAGAAAAGAAGGTAACAGTAAAATATAATCTCTCAGGACTTTCCATCCAGATTCTGTAAAACCTTTCTGTTGGGATTTCCTCATCCTTTGCTGATAAAAGGAAGCACGCCATTTCATTCACTCATTCATTCATTCATTCCACAAATAATTATGAGGTGCCTACTCTATGCCCGGTACTGCGCTCAAAAGTCCCTGCTCTTAGGCCACTTCTTTTCTACTAGGGGAGCTACTAAAGCACTAATAAATAACAAATGAATGAACTTATAAATCAATACAGAATTGACTAGATTGCCTGTTATATTTATTATAACTACAATACATAAAATAACTGTGTTTATTAATACACGACAACCTTGACAGAGTACTTATTACATGCTGGGTGGTACCCTAAGCTCTTTATATATGAACTCATTTTAGGCTTCCCTATTTTACAAATGGGAATCTAAGAAACCAAAAGGTTAAGTATCTTTTCAAAAGTCCCACAGCCAGCTGAATGGCCAGCAGGATGTGAAGGTTGGTCCTATGGATTTAGGGTCTGTCTTGTAACCATACGACTGTCGGTCTTAAGTCTGATCTTTAAGGCAGCCCATGAACAAGTGGACAGGACGATGGCAGAAGTGACAAGTGCCCCAGAGCAGGGCGAGCTGGGGGTGAGGAGCGTGACTGGTGGGTCGGGCGGGGGCTGCACTCAGGGCAGGTGGGCCAGGCAGAGCCCTGATGAACAGAAAGGCCACACGTGTGACCAGGGCATGTGACTGGGGTAAGCTGCTTAATGGAGAGCCGAGGTGGGGGGACAAGTAGGCAGAGGGGCGGATCCTGGTGGGTTTTAATTCAACTGCCCTTCAAAAAAGAAAGTTCCTTAGTGGACCGTCCTAGGTTTTGCGGGGGCCTGTGGTGGCTGGCACTTGTCACAGAGCTCAAGGATATGCAGAACACCTATTTCACATCATCCCTTGGAGCTGAAAACCTTTAAGCATTTTTGAATCTTTCCTTCTTTCTTAAGTCTCTGAGCATAACGGAGTCACTTGAATGATTGGCGGTCTGACTTGGGTTACAATTCAGGACCTAGTGACCCATGTTTAGCTCCAGTGAACTTGTAACCGTTTGCATGGCACTTACACTCACCTCAAGTCTTCCCCAAAGCAGTGTTTCCTTGGTTGTGGTTTAAAAATAAATTCTGAAGATTAGGTTATTTTCCTATGATTTACATGATGTCTAAAAATGGGGCACGGGAGCCAAAAGTCGGAAGAAAAGGAGGTATAGGCTTTATGCAATCCTTTTCCAGTGCATCAGGATTTTTCTGTCATTTGTGTTTGCCTCCGCAGTGGGACTCTTTACAGACCTATGGCTTGGGCAGGGAAATAAAAGGCTCAAGTTAAGGGAAACTAAATAGCCTGGCCAATGACCAAACACTTTGCAACAAAAATGCCTGCACTGGCACCACTTGGAATTGATGCAGTTGGTTAACAGTCTGAGCAGAACAATCAAAACACGGTGGCAGTCCTATTAGTGAAAACACCTTGGCCCCAAATCAATCACCGTAGGGGCAAGAGAAGTCCATTTTTCTTTTTTTTTTTTTTTTTTTTTTTTTTTTTTGCGGTACGCGGGCCTCTCACTGCTGTGGCCTCTCCCGTTGTAGAGCACAGGCTCCGGACACGCAGGTCAGCGGCCATGGCTCACGGGCCCAGCCGCTCCGCGTCATGTGGGATCTTCCCGGACCGGGGCATGAACCCGCGTCCCCTGCATCGGCAGGCGGACTCTCAACCACTGCGCCACCAGGAAAGCCCGAGAAGTCCATTTTGATTGCTCTTCAGAAGGTAATACGAGGGATTTTCACAGAACATTCATCAGGAGGAAATGAGGGGTTTGGGCAGCCTCAGTTAAGAATCTCCAAATTCCCGATTTCTTGATGTGTGACATTGGAAAAGTTATTTCACCTCCCTGAGCCTCAACTTCCTCATCTGCAAAATGGGTATAAAAATGGCACCTACTTGGCAGGGTTATCGTGAGGATAACTGATACATCGACTCATAATAGGTTAAATTGGTGTAAAGAAGTTAGTTCAGAGCCTTGTGTGAGTAAGGCCTCAATAAACATTTCTCTGTGTTTCTTTTTCCATCATACCCTTTCTAGCCCTTAGCCTGTGGCCCCAGCGCTGCTGCCCTGTGGTACATCTGCATGACTCAGCTCAGAAGGGAGCAGAGTGGTTCCATCAAGGTCCACAGGGCAGCAGAGGGAGAAGCCATAGCAGGGTGGGCGCCCCTACCAAGAACCTGCCCCTCAAGAAGGCGGCTTTTGCTCTATTGACATCTGGGGACAGATAATCCTCTGTTGTGGGGGACTGTGCACTGTAGGATGATTAGCTGTATCCCGGGTCCCTACCTACTAGATGCCAGTGCATCCCCAACAGTGGTGGCAACCAAAAATCTCCCTGGACATTGTAAACAAAAGTCCCCTGGGGGGCAAACTGCATGGTACATTTAAAATTTATTGTTTTAAAAACATCATTAACGATATGGGAACATGTATATGTATAACTGATTCACTTTGTTATAAAGCAGAATCTAACACACCATTGTAAAGCAATTATACTCCAATAAAGATGTTAAAAAAACACATTAAACTATATACCCTTATTGCTGGGGAAAGAGAGAAAGAGAGGGAGAGAGGGGTGGAGGAAGGATGAAAAGGAAGGAAGGAAGGATGAAAAGGAAGGAAGGGAGGAAGGAAGGAAGGAAGGAGGGAGGGAAGGAAGGAAGGAGGGAGGGAAGGAAGGAGGGAGGGAAGGAAGGAGGGAGGGGAGGAAGTAAGGAAGGAGGGAGGGAAGGAAGGAAGGAAGGAGGGAGGGAGGGAAGGAAGGAAAGAGGGAAGGAGAGAAGGAGGGAAGGAGGGAAGGAGGGAAAGAGGGAAGGAGGGAAGGAAGGAAGGAAGGAGGGAACGAAGGAAGGAGGGAGGGAAAGAAGGAAGGAGGGAGGGAAAAAAGGAAGGAGAGAAGGAGGGAAGGAAGGAAGAAGTTATACACAGAGCAAAACCAAAACAAATTTGAACAAAACATTCCTATGTATCACTACACAACTTTTATAACATATCCTTGAAAACTAGTTTTTCTATGTGTGAATTTATAAATCAAAATATCTTTGGGCCCAACTATCACACAGATGTTCAAAGCAAAGCCTCCTAGATCAGACACCCATGGGCTTGGATCCCAGCTCCACCCCTCATGAACTATAAGGTAGTGGCCAAGCTGCTTCATATCCCCAAGCCTTCGCTTCTTCATCTGTAAATGGGAACTATCATAGTACCTCACTCAGCACAGTGTCTGAAACATTCACTCACCGTGGGCTCTTAATATTTGCAAAAATGTATACAGCATATGCCATGTGCCAAACACAGTGCTAAGTGCTTTCCACAATCAGCTCGTATACTGATCAATTGACTGAGGAAACAGTCGTTATTCCGTTCCCAGTTTATGAGTAAGGACCCTGCCACTGACAGAGCAACCTGACTCGGGTCACACAGCCAGGCGGGGAAGAAGCAGGCAAAGAGCACAGCAGCAGCTCTCTCAGCTACTCCGCTACCTGCTGTCATTCAGCATTCTAAAACCCTCCCTAAACACAGCAGAAGAAAATTCAGTGTCTCTCCATCTCCAGGATCTCTTGCCTTGGAATAATCCAGAAATCTTAGGGTACTTCCTCCATTGATTGGGGTCAACTATTTTCTGTTGTCACTTACCATTGAGGAAATCTGGGGAAATATCGCCAATTCAAAAAGGTGGCAGAAACTTTGGCGGTGCCTGGGCTCTACGATTTGCTGCGGTGTCTTTGATAATCTAATCCCAGCAGTGACATCCTATCGCTTCTGTGTATTCTATCGGTCACATGGACCAACCCTGATACGACGGGGGGGGGGGGTGACTACACAAGGGTGGAGATTCCAGGAGATGGGGTCCATCTCAGCAGCTGGTCACCACACCAACCACACGCTGGTGTGTAGAAAACTTTTAAAAGAAGACAGGCTTTGACTGGAAAATCGACTTTCATGAAAGGTTTATCAGCCTCACATTGTAGATGACTAGTTCACTTGGAAAGATACTCCTGGGAAATATTACAAACTCCCTTCACGTAAAAGATAAAAAACATGGTATAATCAGGTTAGCCTCTATTTGAGTTTAGATCTGGAAAAGCAAATTAGGTAGAAACCTCAATTCTGATGAACAGATACTGAGGCTAACGTATGTAGTTCTAGAATTTAATATCTTTCTAAGAATACAGTAAATATTGTCCTAACTGAAAATGACTCGAGGGATAACAATTTGTAATCCTAACAATGTTAGCAATACTAATATTAAGTTCACCAGCATAATAAAGATGCACAGCAATTAAAAAGAAAATTAGTAAGTATGAGTAAACCCAAATCCTTTAAAAGTGTATGTCTGTTCAGGCTTTGAGATTCTTTTAGTATGTCCAGGGTTAAAGATTAGACATGTCCCATCCTCTGATAAACCACAACGGCAAAGAATATGAAAAAGAATATATATAACAGAATCACTTTGCTATACAGCAGAAGTTAACACAACACTGTAAATCAACTATACTTCAATAAAATTTTAAAAAAAGATTAGCCACGTACCTCCATCGACAGGAAGAAATCATTTCTTTGAATGTCACATTTAATTTTTCATGAAGTAGTATTAACTCTAAGGCCTGCCTGTCAGTGAGACATAATCTCACCCACCACAGTCTATCTACAGGGGGCAACGCTCTCATTCTCAAACACAAGCCATTTCCTACCTCAAGGCCCATCCCCCTCAGTTATTCTCTTTTCCATTATCTGGTTTTGTTCTTCATAGCACTCACCACAACCTGATTTATCTTTACTTTTTAAATTGTTTATTGCCTATTTGCCCCTAAAAATATAAGCTCCTTGTCAAACGTGCTTGTCTATCCCCAGTACCCTAGCACAATATCTTGCATAAATAGGTGCTAAATAAATCTTCTCTGAATTTGTTTTTGACTCTGTGAATTTATAAATAGGTGACCAACATTTGGTTGCAATCACTTTTGACTGGTAGGCAAATGGAATTTTGCTTATTTCCAGTTGCCAAGGGTTGCCTTGTTTGGGGACGACTACCCCAAAACATTTGCTCTCTTGTGCGCTACGAACATGAAGCTGAAATGTCAGGTGACACCAGAGAAAGAATACGTCATGGCAGCTCTTTGAACATATAAATGTATTAAACGTTCAGTTCATCAGTACCGGGTTCAGGGAGAATTCCATCCTTTCCTTAGGAAAGGACAAGTTGGGGTTTACAGTCAAAGTCCACTTAGCAAATGTTTATTCTACGAGTGCTTTCCTTTTGTTTCCGGTAAGTACAGCTTCACGCCCTGCCAGGATCTGAGGTCACAGAAACACGAGGAGGTTATTAACACATCAATGGAGGGATCTCTTTGGAATCCAGAATTTGGAATAATATTTGCATCTCAAGCTCAGAAGCCGCCCAGGCAAGCCTGCTTATTGATTGCGTTTAATTTCCCCTTAAAACAGGGTCTGTTTCCGGAAAAAAAGATTAATCGAGCAGGGATCCGTCTGTCGAGCGATTTATATTCAAGTTCTGCCGCCTGTCCATTCAGAAACGCAGCGCACCCAGGTCCCAACCCTTGAGACATTTGGATTCAGTTCTCCAAGAAAAGGAGCTGCTGGCCACGAAAGCCTGCAGCTTCACTGAATTCGTCTTTGTCCACGTAATCTTCACACTTACAAAAAGTGGGGTGGGTGGGATTTGTGCAGAAAAAACCTACCTGAAAAATACAGATGATCACTAGGAGGACAGGCTGAGGAAAGACGTGTAAGACGCACCGTAAAATAATGAAAATCAAGGATGCCATTTGGAATGTCTGTGCTACACTTCTCTTTGCTTTAGTATTAACAGATACACCACTACCACCCCAGTATAAACATGGTGACCTAAAAAGTAAACTACTGCACCAACTTGGAGCAGTTCTATCATTTTTGTCTTGGCTGCAAATTTCTGTTTCCTTTTGGGGAAGAAAAAATGAGAGGAACGTGAAGATTTCTGTTTTGTGTAAAACATGGAAACCTCTTTCTATAAATGAATGGTTGTTAATAACATTAATAATAGCAATCATTTATCAAGCACTTTTTCCCCTAACCATTGTACTAAATGCTCTTTATCTCATTTAATTTTGGCTCCAAAACTCTAAGGAGGTTCTATTAATAATCCCACACAGACAAAGCTTGGAGAAGTCCAGGAAGCCCAGTTTGTAAAGTGGCAGAGCCCGATTCTGAAGCTCGGTGTATTTGAATTGAAAATCCAAAACTGTAATCCCACCAGGAGAAGTGCATCCATCCGTACAGGCTTGCCTCTACATACATTTACTTCTTCAACATGGCAGATGGAGGAAGGATGAACTTTCCAGGTGGGCAGCCAATTAGGACTCAAAGGCTTGAGCTCTGAGTCCCAGATCTGTTTCTTACTAACTACTCTTAACCACTAGGCAGTATTATCTCCCATGGCCAAGCAGGGTTCCTGGAGCCAGCTTTCTTACAATCTGTTGGCTCGACCTACTACAGAGTCACTTTCTGTGCAAGTGACTTATGACGCTGCAGAGGTACAGGAAGCAGAGAGGACAGGTGAGTCAATAAGAATATCCAACACAATGCATCTCACCCCAGCCAACAAGAATTACATCCCAGGCACTGATAAAGGGAATGACACTCCCAAGATGTCACTCACTACAAAGGCAACCATTTTGCCCAAAGGCAACCATCACCCTCTTGATGTCCCAGGTTGGAGCTGCGACCTCGGGAGGTGCCCATTTGGATGTTCTCTAGTTTCCCTCTTTGATCAGACATGTGGAGAATAATTCTTGACCAACGTGGGGCTAGAGTTAAAGTTCTGGCGGAAAGAATGAGATCAGATTTTGGAAGGCAGGAAGTGAATATGCCTGCTTTCTACGTTGGGATAACGATTCCTTCATTTTGTGACTCTCCACACTTCCCCTTTCCAATGACTGCTTCCTTGACTCAAACCAAAAAAACAAAAGCAAAAAGCAAAACAGAAGACACTGGTGGAGCATTGACTGTGTGGTGTGCTGATTCTGTTATAGTCACTGGGCCCAAGAGGGTAAGCAAGACAAGGTTTACAGATAATTACATGGAGACATACACCGAACAAATAATTCCTCAAAGAATAATTTAAGGGACTTCCCTGGTGGAGCAGTGGTTAAGAATCCGTCTGCCAATGCAGGGGACACAGGTTCAAGCCCTGATCTGGGAAGATCCCACATGCCGTGGAGCAACGAAGCCCGTGCACCACAGCTACTGAACCTGCGCTCTAGAGCCCGTAAGCCACAACTACTGAACCCCGGGCGCCTAGAGCCCGAGCTCCGCAACGAGAAGCCATGGCAATGAGAAGCCCACGCACCGCAACCAAGTGTAGGAATAGCCCTCACTCACCACAACTAGAGAAAGCCCACACAGCAACGAAGACCCAATGCAGCCAAAAATAAATAAATAAATACAAATTTTAAAAAAGAATAAATTAATTACCATTTGATAACTTGCTATGAAAAGAAACGAACATAGGGTGCAATGAGGCTTTATCTGAGCTGCATCTAAGCTTCCATCCTACCTCCTGTCTCCCTGAGATTCCTTTTCCTTTTGCTTCACTGCAGGGGATGGCTAAGCATGCAGACTCTGCAGCCCCACCACAGGGTTTCAAATCCTGTTATCGATCAGCGGCTTGTGACCTTAGAGAAGTTACTGAACCTTTCTGAGCCTTAGGTCCCTCAGCTGTAGAATGAAATAACAGAAATGCCTACTCACAGAGTTACCATTAGAATCAAATGAGATGATCTAAGTGAAGCACTTAGCTGTAGAAATGGGCACACAGAAGCTGCTCGATTAAGACTAGCTGTTATTATTAGTCTAAGTGGTATCTCTGCTCTTTTCTCCCCCATGCCCAGAGGTACTGGACTGTTTGCTCAAGATGTGACAAGGAGCATGATTTAGAGAATGACTTGCCAGGGTCAGAAGCCTGGAAACCCTACAATAGCTGTGTGTCTTTGGGCAAGTCAGTCAGCCTCTCTGGACCCCACTTCCTTCATCTGCAAAGGGAAGATCTCAAATCCCTTGGTGAATCAGCGCTGATGCACATAAAACACTTGGTAAACAACAGCTGCTATTATTATTACCTTATTATTATTTTTAAACTTTATATAAAACGTAATAAAGCCTAACTATGCCTTTTAATTCCCCAGGGTTAGAGGTGTTTATACGCCAGTTTCAAAGTGGGATTCTGAAAGTCTTTCTCCCTAGAGTGAATTGTCTTTTTTTCTCCCCTAACATTTTTCCTGAAAGCTTTTATTTGGTGAGTAAAATTTACAGGAGGGATGGTAGATAAGGGATTCATGTGGAGTTTGTCCTTAAAACACTTCTTTAATCTCCACAGTCGCCGTGGAATTTGTGTCATTTTTGCTTGGGTGATTAGATTACGTTTCATAAACAATATCCCCTATGTTTAAAAATCTTTAAACAGCTGCTTGTAAGTGGCTTGACATGGACTACGGTTAATGCCTTGTTTGACGTGGCTCTTCCATTGTTGACAGTGCTGACAATCTGCTGTTTATGTCAGCATCGGACTCCTAGTGGAGACCTGTGTTTTTCAGAGTATTCTTTTCTTATCTGAAATACTTCCTGAGTTTTCTGATATCCTCCTGTTGAAGAATTTGGGCACATCGACTATCTCTTGTAACCTTCCCCAAACTGGAATTATTGCTGCATTTTTGTATTTCTTATTTTCCCGGTTGTGCATCTTCCTTCCAGAACTTTCAAACATCAAAACGGCCAGCTGCCCCTGATCCTTCACCACCCTGGGGCAATTGGGGAAAACTGGATACTGAAAAGTACATTCTTAAGTTTGGTTTTAGCTAAATACTAACTTCCAAATTGAAGGATTAAAACTCCTTTTGTTTACGGGCTGCTCTACAGGTAACTCACTTGATCTGGGCTATTCAATTAATTCTCTTCTCCACAGAGTCCTAGAGGGTTTTCCCTCCACTAATGGCTCTCAAATCATTTCCCTGGTGCCCCCACCTGCCTCGTTTGGACGGTGCATCTACCTGCTCTTCTTGCTTCATTCTTGCCCTCCTTCATTCCTCCTTCAATGTCATTCACAGAGCAGCCAGAATGGCTTTTTTAAGATGCACAGCTGATCACGCCAGCTCCCTATTTAAAACCTTTCCATGGATTCCCACAGTACTTCCAACAAAATAAAACATTCTCAGCAGGCATATGGCCCCGGTCCTCCCCGCATCCCCTCCGGGCACCTCTGCTCACTCGACTGCAGCCAGTCTTGCAGCCTTCTCGTCCTTGAACAAGCCATGCTTGGCCAGGGCTCATCTGCCTGGCTCCTTCCTAGCTGCCAGTGTTCAGTAGAAACGTCCTGTCCTCAGGGAGCCTGCCCTGACAGCAGCACCCCACCCCACCCCGCCCCGGCTACAACAGCCGTCCGGGTCACTCTGTCCCATTCCCAGATTTACTGACTTCGTAGCACAGAGCAATGTCTTGAATTGTCTTTAATTTGTTTATTCTAACTTTGTTTTCTCTTTCCCCTCCTAGAACAGGGTAGGGTAGGAGCTCTCAGCCTCAGCACTATTGACTTTTTGTGGTGAGGGTTTCCTGTGCATCGCGGGACCTTTAGCTGCATCTCTGGTCTCTACCCAGCATCTCCCTCTGCTCCTCCGAGTTGTGACAACTAAAAATGCCTCCAGACGTTGCCAATGTTTTCTAGAAGGCAAAATTGCTCTGTTGAGAAACACTGGTCTAGAATTTAAGGTCTTGTCTCAGCCTGAAACAGCGCCTGGCACATTATTGGTAGTTAAACGTTTAAATGTTGAAGGAGTGAATAAACCACCCTCGTTCGTGGTGTGTAACGATCCCCACTACTACACACAGCTACCGAGGATCTGGAATTGACGTGACCTGCTCAGGGTGCACAGCCAACGAGCTTTGGAGCTGGATTCCATCTAGGTTGGTCTGAAATCCAAGTTCAATCTCTTTGCTTTAGGCAACATTAACATATAGATATTACAATGATAATGCTACCTAGGTATTTTCCATTTTGATCACTTCTGCATGCTGCCACGAATAGCTTCAACTTATACCACATTCTATGCAGGAGATGCCATTCCAAGCACACTATTTAGCTAATTTCATCTATTTTTCACATAGTGCAGAGAAATAAAAATATTTTAACATCGAGTAGCAACATGCTCTTAGAAAATTACCGCTCTAAACACCTTGATAGTTTTTTTAAAAATTCAAGCTTTTGAGTAGTTAATGCATTCACATGGTTTGAAAAGACAACAATATAAAAAGGGATAGCACGAGAAGTTACATTCCTGTTTCCATCTGGCCCATTACTACCTTCATTGGCCCCTTATTACTTTCCTGGGTGTCCTTTCAGAGTCTTCTTTTATACACGAAGTACATTTTCTTGTTCAATCTTTTACTTTCTCAAGGTAAACTCTGGTGTAACATACATCTTCTTAGACATCTTGCTTTTTTCACTTAACTTATCCTGATATCTTTCCACATTAGTGCAAAGAGAGCTTCTTCCCTCTTTTTACAAAATATCCCACTTTATTTTTTTATTTTTATTTTGTATTTTTATTTTTTTGCGGTACGCGGGCCTCTCACCGTTGTGACCTCTCCCGTTGCGGAGCACAGACTCCGGACGCGCAGGCTCAGCGGCCATGGCTCACGGGCCCAGCTGCTCCGCGGCATGTGGGATCTTCCCGGACCAGGGCACGAACCCGTGTCCCCTGCACTGGCAGGCAGACTCTCAACCACTGCGCCACCAGGGAAGTCCAAAATATCCCACTTTATAATCACATGCAAGTTTATTTAACCAGTTCTCTGGTGCTGGATATTTGGGTGGTGGTTGTTTTTTTTTTAAATAAATTTATTTATTTTGCTGTGTTGGGTCTTCGTTTCTGTGCGAGGGCTTTCCCTAGTTGCGGCGAGCGGGGGCCACTCTTCATCGCGGTGCGCGGGCCTCTCACCATCGCGGCCTCTCTTGTTGCGGAGCGCAGGCTCAGTAGCCATGGCTCACGGGCCCAGTTGCTCTGCAGCATGTGGGATCTTCCCAGACCAGGGCTCGAACCCGTGTCCTCTGCATTGGCAGGCAGATTCTCAACCACTGCGCCACCAGGGAAGCCCTGGGTGGTCTCTTTCTTGTCTGTTATAAACAGTGCTGACATGAATAGCCTCAATATACGGTATTTTCCTGAACCTATCAGAGAGATAATTCTTCATATCATATAGAATTGCTGGGTCAAAGGACAGTGCTTTTGGTAGATGCTACAATGGTTTCTTTGAGTAGAAGAGTCCACTTTCTAGGTATGGTATCAGTGGGGTCAAGGGAGATGAAAAATTGATGAGGATCAGTTTTAACAATGGAATGGAAAGAAGGTGGCATTTCAAGGCAGGCAGAAGTCTCAGGAACCAGGGAGAGATGCAGACAGGAGAAGAGGTCAGAGACAGGAGGGAGAGGTGGGCAGGGGGGAAGCAGGGTAAGGAAGACCACAGATCTCTAATGAAAAATCTCCAGTGGCAGAGGTGCATGAGGGGCTTCAGGAAACACCTCCATTTCCTCCAGGTGTTTGGTCAATTTCTGCTACAACAGGGGGAAAAATCTAGAGTGTCTGCAAGATTGGAGAACTTGAAGACACCTGGTGGTATGTGAGGCTGGTTCTATTCATACTCCCATTTTACAGATGAGGGAGGTGAGGCTCAAAGAAGCTGGCCTGACCCCACAGTTGCACATTTACCAAATGGTAGAGCTGAGATTTGCACTATGTGTCTGATGTTAACTCCTGTTTTCTTAAGCACTCTGTTAAAGGCTATCAGGCAACGAGTAAACGAGTCTTATTTCCACATTAAAAAATACAAATAAACCTGATAAAAGATGTCCAGGGCTTTTGTTATTGTTACCTATGTCTTTTGGTGTCATTAAAACCAGCCAATCATTACTGTTTCTATTTTCTGTGTTTCTAAAGGTTAAAGCAACCCAACGAACAATTTACCTGAAAACTGTTAACACTGAGAAACATAAGGTTAAGCTGGCCAGAGGCTAACAGGATAGGCTTGCCTGCAAAATGCCCAGTGAATATTGCTAGTGCTTGCATTTCCTGTAAACCGGAGAATGCATCTCTGGAAACTGTAGCCTTCTCTGGATCAGCATTAAATGCCTGTTTTGTTCTCTTCAACTTGCTCAAGTTCATATTAGGGCTCTGGTCCTGATTTCTTTCACCTGTTCTTTAAAGTTGGTGACTTCTTCCCTGGTTGCCACGGTAGTTACAACCCCTTCATCCTGCCACGTTATACCCGAATCAATCTTCACTCTTCTGCTTCCCGGGCCATTTATCCTTGCTTGAATTCTAACTTCCAGTAGAACATTTCCTTTTTTGTTTTTTTAAACGCATGTAGGAGAACAAATAGAACTCAGAATCAGTACTGCACTCAAGTCTGCATTCCTGGCCAGAGGGACAGCATGGCCACCAGGAAACTGAGGTCATAGCCAGTAACTCAAAGTTCTTCAGTGAGATAAATTAACCCACAGAATTAGAAGGCATGATGATTGAGGATGGGTTAGCACGCTATGATCCATGGACCAAATTCAGCTTATCTAGTTTTGTAACTTAAAGGTCCTATTTGACCTGCCTATTTGAGTAGGATTTTGCCATGCATATTTGGAAGGAAGAATATTCTAGGACGGGTTGGCCAACTACAGTCTGTGAGCCAAATGGGGCATACCTGCTTGCTTTTGTAAATAAAGTTTTATTTGAACACAGCCACCTCCATTTATTTATGTATGGTCTACTGCTGCTTTCACACTACAAAGGCAGAAACTGGATGGTCCCCAAAACCTAAAATATTTACTGTCTGATCTTTTACAGAAAAAATTTGCCCACCCCTGGTGTTGGGATTAGGCACTTTGGTTGTCAACAGCCTTAATTCAAATCGCACTTCTACAACTTACTTCTGTTTAAGCTTGGTTACAAACCTATTAATATGGGAATATGAATATCTCAGGGTTGATGTGAGAAGTAAATTCAAGAATCCTTGAATCCTGAGTCGGTAGTGCCGACTCAGTGCTAGTTATTATGATTCATCTAAATTAAAGACTTCCAGAGGTCTTCCCATATTCTTGGATCTTTTCTGTCCTTATAACAATTAAACATCAAAAATATTTGAGGAATTTGTACAGTCACTCTTCCTGTTCCAGGAATATATAAGATCATAAGATACTTGCAGCATATTTTCAGTATATTTAATGTTGATTACTAGAGCCATGGCAACTTAGGAAGTGTCCATTGGTAGGCCACGGGGCACTGATTTAGGTCTATTCTGGGTATCATTTCAGTTCAGGACTGAAAAGTTAAGGTATACAGATGAAGCGTCTAGGAGACAAAAGGCTGATATAAGAGGATCACGGTTCACAATGGTCCCCGCAGCTGAGTGAAAATGTTCACCAGGGACTGATGCGGATTCTGGCATCGATTATTTAAGTCTGGGAATCGGGAGACTCGGCCAGACAGCAGTTCCTGGGAAGGAGATCTGGGGCTTCTAGTTGGCCACAAGCTCAATTTGAGCCAGATGTATACAGCTGCCAAGGAAATGACCTTAGTTTGCATTAAGTAAGTACATGCCTTGTGGGTCCAAGGAAGGTAAAGGAAGAAAACAATTTAAATGAGCAAGGCAGCCCACATTTGGAGAAGGGAGGTTAGTTATGGAGACAAATTACAAATCTGAGTGGGGATCTTGCAAAGTCGTGCAGGCCGAGGGGGAGGTGGGGGGAGTACTCAGGTTGATGAATCATCTGGGATCCGTCATAGTGAGGAATGACTGAAGGATCTAAGGATGTTTCCCAGGGAAAGAGATGACCACAAGGGAAGAGACAGCTTTGTGAAAACCCCCAAATTCTTCCACGTGGAAGAAGCTGTCTTATTCTCCCTATTGCTTTTCTGGCAAACTTTGGGGAAATAAATGTGATACCTTTTGGGGTATCAGCTCAGCCCATGACAGCTCCTCCACCCCTCCCCTGTCCACCCCGAGTCCACTGTCTCAGGTGAGGTGAGACCCTGGAGGCCATACTTGTTCTTTACAACCCTGCCTTCCAGCTGACAGCTGATGGGACAAAGGGTGGATGCCTGCGGGAAGCCAGAACAATTCATCCTTTCTCTGGGGAACGTGGAGTCTGCCTTGGGGACAGACCGCCTGGCTGCCTCTCCATATGATTGCATCTGCAATGTGTAAATATGGGACAGCCATTCGCCACCATGACAATGGCGTAGCCAAGAAAAAATCAATCTACAGAAGAAAAGAATGAGGCAGAAATGCAAAGAGGCAGAGGTGGAAGATGGAGGGTTCTGCCTGGCCCGGATTCTTTTCAGCTTCCCATTTCTTGGTATTAGTTCTTCTGAAAGGGTAACTGCCTTCCTGGACATGTGCTTTGTGAGATATCTTTTCGTCTTTGTTATAAATCCACCTCCCCTTTTTACTTCCACCAGGCCAGCTGGGTTGCTTCACTTGTAACTAAGTGTCTTAACTATTGCAGAATGCGGCAGAAGGTAGCTCAGTATATGGAAGACATAATGGTGAACCCTATTCAGCCATTGAAAGAGTAGCCTCAGGAAGTAAGGATATTTCTGTTTCTGGGATCATTCATGTAGGAGCTCAATGACCTTCGATAATTGGGAGTCATAAGGAGAATCTTGCACTTGGGCTTCAGAAAGTCTTGGAACTGACCCTGGACTCTGCCACTCTCTTGCTGTGGGTCCTTGGACAATGTTCTTAAGCTTTACTGAGCCTGTTTCTTCTGCAGAAAGGGGAGAACTGGCATACCTCATAGAACTGTTGTGAGGATTAAACAACCTAATATATTAGTTTGCTATTGCTGCTGTAAGAAATTGCAACAAACTTAGTGGTTTAAAAAAGAATTAATTAATTATCTTTCGGTTCTGGAGGTCAGAAATCCAAATGGCAAACCCACAGGGCTTACTTACTTCAGGCACGTAAAGAGTCTGTGGTGAACCAGAAAGTACTCACGCTGTCTTATGAGGTCAGTGGCTCCAGAGCTCCAGCCCATAGGCGCCAGTGTTCCAGGAGATGCCATACATCTGGATTAGTCATGTGAAATGTCCCAATTTTGAAACTCTGGAAACAAGTTCAAACGTTTAAAAAACTTCGTGCTGCCAAATAATACAGGTTGATGGGTGCACCTCACCCCTACACTATCAATTTAAGACATCTTTAATAATATACTATATATATTTTTTGTATTTGAAGATCTCTGCCTCATCATAATGACTAACAGTTAGCAGTTATTATATGCCTGGCATGATGCTACATGCTTTACTGTCTTATTTCATTCACTAGTATGTGTTCTTAATTAAGAATTTAATTCCATACTTGGGAAGTTATTTTTATTTTTAATGGGATTCTTATTGGCAAATGGAAGACTTTGATGAAGGATCTTACAGAGCAAAGGTTCAGTTGATCTTGGTTCCAAACTTGGCCCTCCCATTTCACTAACTGTGATGGTGGGCAAGTTAATGCGCCTCTCTGAAGTGATCGCCTCACCTATAAAGTTTGTTCATCGTTTTCTGGAAGGGTTTCTATGACAATATGATTGTAGGTGGAATTCACTTTCCAAAGCACCATACAGATACTACTTATGATTCACACATAATTCACCGGAAGAACCAAATCAGGAGGTAAACAGCACAGAGATGGTGGACCCTGTTATAAATAGACGACTGAGGTTAAATGTGACGTTTCCAGCTAGAACTTGTCACATATTGGGTCTCAGGGCTGGAGGGAGCCTCCACTGCACAACTTACACTGTCCTGGAACGAAGATGGACATTTACTGGCTGGGAAACAAGAGTTATGAGTACTACCTTCTTGAGTTTCTAACTCAATGGAAAGGTCTGTGTTCTACACTGGAGACTTACATGCCCAAAGTGGCAGCAAAGACTGGGTCTCGGGGAATCTGGGTGCTAGTTGTAAACTGGTTACCAATCAGATGGCATTAGGACTTTTTCATTTTCTTGACTCAGTTTTCCCATCCAGCAAATGGGGCAAATTGGAAAAAAAAATCATGTAATCTATAATCAATCCTGTTACTTTAAAAAACAGACTAAAAAGAGACAAGGGAATTCCTTGCCAGTGGATCTCAGAACTTTTCGTATTTTCTGAAACTGTTTCTGTTTTGGAGAGTGGAACGGTGGTTACCAGGAGCTGAGGTGGGAGCAGTGATGGAATAAGAGAGATGTTTAAGGTACCAACTTGCAACTAGTAGATAAATAAGTCCTGGAGATCTAATGCAGTGCCTAGTGATGACAGACAATAGTACTATGTTATAAACAACAAACGAAGAAATGATAATTCTGAGACTCTACAGAGGTATTAGCTAACACAACAATGGGAATCATATTGTAATTATAAATTAATCAAATCAACATGTCATATATCTTAAACTTATACAATGTTTATGTCAAACATATTTTAATTTAAAAAGTGGTTTCTGTTTTACAGGTATCTGGACATCAGAAAAAATGTAAATGAAACTTTTATTATATTTGTGTTTTAAAAGTTAAAAAGTTCAAACAGGTGAAAATAAAGTTTCCTTTCCTCTTTTGGTTGTGGTCTTCTAACTTTCATCTTCAGACAAAGCCCCAGTTACAGGTTTCTGGTATATTCCTTCCAGAGGTGCTCTGTGCCAGTGGTTCTCAAGTGGTGGTGATTTTGACCCTAGGGGACAGTTGGCAATGTCTGGAGACATTTTTGCTTGCGACAACTGAGGGAGGGGTACTACCAGCGTCTTGTGGATAGAGGCCACGGATCTTAAAGATGCACAGGGCTGGCCCCCCAGAGCAAAGAATTATCTGGCCCCAAATGTCAATACTGCTGAGGTTGAGAAACCTTGTTGTATACATGTATTAGCAAATACAAGTATGCATGCACACACAAACACATGCACACACATCCCTTTTATATACAAATGGTAGATACACCACACTCTTTACTTCATCTTTTCCGTTTCACTTAACCATGGAGATTGTTCTGTATCTGCACAAGTAGATCCTGTCAAGCTGCAGAATATCCTGCTGTATAAATGATCATTTATTTACTCAGTCTCCTATTGAGAGAATTTAGATTGTTTCCAGCTTCTACAAACAATATTGCTATGATTCTTGTTCACAAATGCCCAGATGCTAGCATATCTGTCTTATAATTCCTCTAAGTGGGACAACCAGATCAAATAGTATGTGGCTTTAAAATGTCGATAGGTGTTACCAAAGGTTACAACTAATTTTACATTCTCACCAACGATGGAGAGAGTGAATCTTGCTGGCACCTTAACAACAGAGTATGGCCCTCTGTCTTTCAGTTGACTTAGCTTCAACTAATCACACACTTTAAACTAATTGTAATTTCCAACCACTCATTTTTCAACAAATATTTATTCATTGTGTCAGGCACTGGGGTGAGGTGGGAGGAGAAGAATAGATCTTGGTGTCTCTCAAAGGTACTCCCAGTAGACTAGAGGGACGCAGTTTGTACTGGAGTGTGGTAAATTCTATAAATTAGGCCAGCGTAGAAGGGTACCTCATTCTGCTTGGTGCTTTCATGTGGGCCCAGGGTGTGTCTAATCTTCTAATTTTTCAAGAAATGCTTGGAAATTAGAGTTTCATGGGATAGCTCCTCATTTTGAAATGCAGGCAAAAAATTCAAATGATTTAAAAACATTTTGAGAGTCAGAGAAATCAGGTTTGAAAGGTGGAGCTAGCTTGTGGACTGTAAGCTGTAAACCTCTGATGTTCAGCTTTTATTGCTTCTCAAGGAGAATGACGGATGCAAAACCTCCCTCCACAGGGACCAGGGCTGTGGCATATATGTTTGCATGCATCCTTATTTCTTCAGGATAAATTCTCAGAAGTGGAACTGCTCAATAAAATAAAATATGGTTCCAAGGCATCTGATATATATTGCCAAGGTGGCTCCCAGAAGATTATGCTAACTTCCATTTCTACCATCAGTATATGAGTGCTTTCCCCGGTTCCCTTGCCAATGCTGGGTATTAATAACAAAAACATCCTTCTGCCAGTTTTACAGTTAAAAATATTCTCATTGTTATATTATTTTTATCATGTATGATATTCCTGGCTAAAGTTAAAATACTGACTTTATGAAAGTTTGGTGAGAACACAGACCTGGAACACTCATACACCACTGGTAGGAATGCAAAATGGAACAACTGCTTTGGAAAACAGTTTGCCAGTTTCTTAAAATGTTAAACACACATCTAACCTATGACTCAGCCATTCCATATTTAGGTGTTTATCCAAGAGAAGAGGAAATAGATGTCCATATGAAAACTTGTGCACAAATGTTTATAGTGTCTTTACTGCAATAGCCCCAAACTGAAAATAACCCACATGTACGTCCATCAACAGACGCCTGGATAAACAAATCGTGGTTTATCCATTCAGTGGCTACTACTTGGCAATAAAAAGGAATGAACTGCTGTTCATGTGATAATATGGATGAACCTCAAAATCATTATGCTCAAAGGTGCCAGACAAAAGTGTTCCATACCGTATGATTCCACTGAACTCTA
The DNA here is from genome assembly GCF_963924675.1 of Phocoena phocoena. Taxonomy (NCBI): domain Eukaryota; kingdom Metazoa; phylum Chordata; class Mammalia; order Artiodactyla; family Phocoenidae; genus Phocoena; species Phocoena phocoena. Next base: position 79,480,815 of record NC_089233.1, read on the forward strand.
AAAGCTCTAGAAAGTACACACTAATCTATAGTGACAAAAAGCAGCCCTGGTTGCCTGGTGATGGTAGCGGGGAAAGGAAAAGAGGGATTACAAAGGAAATTTGGGAATAAAGGATGTACTCACTAAACTGATTGGTGGTGAGGCTTTCATAGGTATGTATATACACAGGACTGAACACAGCAAGCTGTACTCTTTAAAAATGTGTAGCTTATCGAGTGTCAATTACATGTCAATAAAGCAGTTAAAAAAAGATCCCTCCACGTATTACAGTACTCTCGTCGTTGTTCTGTTACTATTACTGTGCTGTTTACTAAGCAGGGACGCTGCGCAGGAGCAGGCTGCCTGTGACTGCACAATTCTGGGAGTGCGTTCCAAACAGGCTAGGACGGAAGCCCCGCCCCCTGGAGGTGTGCCAGGAAGGCAGCAGCCTCACTAAGGAGCTGGATGAACATCACTGCATTCACTGACCGCCTCTTCTGTTTCTTCTTGCGGGAGTTGCCTTTTAGAAACCATCTATAAGCTCTCTTTGTATACTAAGTAAGGCTCTCAAATAAGTGTCTGTTGTCCAAAGATGTTTTCCAGCTTTGCACTTTGGAGCTGAGTTTTGCTGCTCATAAACCGGTCACATTTACTTCTGATCTGATAACTTATTTCTTGGCAAAGCACTGCCCTGTGAACTCCTTTCTTGGCACCTAGGATCATGACTTCAGCACCTGTTATTTTAGGAAACAGGTTTGTCCAGCAACTTGTATTTGTAATCTTCCTTGTGATTTGTTTGATCAAGCCCATTGTCTCTGAAGTCGGGGTGCCACTGGCTGACAGGTTAAGTGCACTAAGCTTTGATGGGCATTCTGGGGTGCTTACCAAAAAACCCCACTCTTAACAGAATAACTGTCGAGAGTGCTTCTCCTTTTCTCTTCTCTTCTTTTTTTTCTAGCTGTCACCCTCATCTACCTAGGTACTGTCAGGTTTTTTCATATGAGGACACTAACTTCCGGAGAAGTGAAAAGCCTTATCCAGGGTCCCACAGGGAATAGCTGAGGAAGCTGAGTTTGAGCTCATATTGGTCAGACTCCAAGTCCCAAACTGTCTCTCACCGCCCTGGGTTTCAATCAGTTCCTTAGGGGGGTCTGTCTTTCTTTATCTTAAAGGACAAAGGTAGAAACATGTTTCATCTTTTAACCCTGATAACAAACCTAATATCTTGTACACAATAGGCCTTGAGGTCCAGTGGGTTTGAAGAGGAAAAATAACAGTCTGTGTGGAGTGAGATGGGGGTGGTTTCTAAAATGTTTTCATTTCAGTTCCACACACAAACGTACAATGGATCAAAAAGTAGTAAGACAATAAGCTCACTTTGTCACACACTGTTCCAGCGGTCAGACTGTGTGTGAGAACACCAGGGGTGAAGTTTCTCAACCTCGGCACTACTGCCATTTGGGGCAGGTAGCTCTCGTTTACAGCGTCCTTGGCCTCTACCCACTAGATGCTCTGTGGTGACTGCCAAAATTGTCTCCAGACGTTGTCAAATGTCCTGGGTGGGGGGTGAGTAGAAGAATTGTCCCTGGTAAAGAACCACTGGTCTGTGATTAATAAACACTTAACAATGATTTTCAGAGCTCCAAAGAATTCTCTCTCTCTCTCTCTCTCTCTCTCTGTCTCTCTCTCCCACTAGCAGAACTTCCTAGTGGAAGCTACATGTTTGATTAGCAGAAGCCTGAGAAATGTTTACTTAAACATATGGCTGATTCAAAGAAAACATTTTTATCATCCTTTCCTCATTAGAGATGATACTCATTGAACTCATACTATTTGCCAATCTCAGTGCTAAGTCCCTTAATGCGTGTTATCTCATTTAATACTGAGAGCTTTTTAAAACAGGCATAAACATTATCCGCAAGTTACTGATGAGGAAACAAGAGATTTAGGGAGATGAAATAACTTCAGAGTAACTCAGAAGAACTGATGCAGCTGGGACCTCCACCCGCATTTGTTTTATGCTGCGGTTCACTCACCATAACCGACTTCCAACATTATATTCATTCACAGTGGGGCATTTAAAAAAACCCAAAACAAAAAGAAAATAAAATCACTGCTAATCTCACCATCTAACAATCACCAGTGTTGACATTGTTAGGAATCCATCCAGTCTTTTTTCTCTGCATTTAAAATGTGTACTTTATGAAAGGTGGGATGTGTTTAATATTCTAATTTTTCTCTTGACATTTGGGACTGCTTTTCCATCATGATGTTAAATACTCTTCACTAGCATCATTTAAAAGGGCTGTATCATATTCCAGCAGGGCACTTCTAGGCAATCTCCCAATATCAGACATTCTGGTTATATTTTTTTTCTCCCTCCCTTTCTCCCTCCTTTTCCCCTTGCTTGCTTCCTTCCTTCCTCTTCCACGTTATTTACTCAGGATAAATTCCTGTCAGTTGAATCCTGGTGTAGTGGTTGTCATATTTTTAAAGCTTTTGATGCATTCTGTCAAGTTGCATTCTCCCCAAAGGTTGTATTGATTTACAGTTTACCTGCACTGTGTGGATAGATATATTTGTTTCTTCCAAGAAACTCAGGACTTTAAACTTAAAACACACACACACACACACACACACACTTGCAGATATTACAAAAGAAATCGTATTTGGTTTTTATTTGCATTTTTTGACTCCCAGTAGTTTGAAATCTCTTTATGAAACATATGAGAAATGTATGCACTTTAAAAAAAGTAGCTGGGGCAGCAGTGGTGAAAGACAGATTCTCTGAAATATGAGTAATATTCAGATACCTTTCAAAGAAAAGAAGTCTTGTAGATGTCAAGTGTTAACATATATATATGTAACTATACAACATAAATGCACAGTAACGTAAGAGAAGGCTTATGTCCCTTACACTCATAGTTCTTCGGGAACCCTAAGATCAAAGCAAATTTACAGATGAACACAAAACAAAACTATGAAAACTGTTAAACCCAAATAAGCCACAATAATTTAATATGGTGGCTGAAACAACTGCACGGAAGTGACATCTGGAAATCTCTGCAGGCAGCGTGGACTCCCTATCACAGGCACTTTCTGACGGCGCAGTGACTCAGCCCGCCCACCACTTTTCAACTTTGGGACCAGAGGGAGAGAAACAAAGCCTTCCTGGGGCTCAGATGCACCCTTTACATGTTCAGCCTGCCTCTCTTTTCTTCCCATTCACTCCACAAATAAAGTAATATAACTTGGAGCCAGTGACTGTCAACCCAAGCACAGGAACCAGCAGGATGCTCAGTTAGGATACGGAAAGATTATTTTTAGATGATTTGCAAAAGGGAACATAAAATGTGAACGATTTTCTTATAGGGAATTCAAAAGCCTCACTTTGCTGGACTTTGAAATCACTGAGCAAGGATTAGACAGACTGAGAGCAAGTCAGAGCCACAACTTTCTCACCTGTAAAGTGGAACAATAATAACTACCACATGGGATTGCAGTGGGTTGTGTGAGAATAATGCAGGTAGGCTGCTCAAAACATGCCAACCTGTCCTCAGTTCCTCAGTTGGTTTCTGTGGGATTTTAAAATGACTTTGGCTATGTTGTCTTTACAGGAGAAATGATGCAGTCCAAATCAGGACCACGAGTTATTAAAAAAAAGTCCCTAAAATATAAGCTCCAGGGTCCCCACCTTGCTCCACTTAGCCCAGGGGTGGCTTGAGGGCTCTGCACCAGGATTTGTATTCATTCTTATCGGTACACTTCAATTTGATTAGTCTCTGTGATCAAATAGTTGGCTGCATTCGGAGGGGTTTTCTAAGTGAGAGAATCAGTGGCTTCTATGCTGCATAAACACCAGAACCTGATTCACAACTTTCTGCGTGGGGTCTGACTCCTACGGAAGGCTCCCCAGAGATCTCTGCTCTCCTTCCTGCCACGTGACTCCAGGAAGGCGGCGTTTCAGCCTCTTGCCAGCAAACTCTTGGGAAAATAAAGCTGGCCTCATGGAGGCGCATCCCTGTCACCCCAGCTAGCTGGAGTGAAACTGCATGCACACTTTGTTGATGTTTCCTGCTTATCCTCCCTTCTGTCGCAGCAGGAGCAGGAGCAGGTGAGGACACATTCAATGCTTTACCGGCTTCCCCACGGGCCCTCTGGCCCCCTATTTCGAGCCTCCCTATTGCTGCGACTCACAGAGTCTCACCCTCACCGTGAAACCCTGCCAGTCCCTGCAAACCTTTCTAAGAAAAGCCTTTGGAAGCCCGACTTGATGATGATGCTGATGAACTGGGGTCCAATTTGTATACAATAAATTGCAAAGATTTCAAGTACAGTTTCATGAGTTTCGACAAATGTCTACAACATTGTAACCTCCGCCCTAACTGATACAGAACCTTCCATCACCCGCATATACTCCTTCACGCCTCTTCCCAGTAAAAACCCTCCCACCCCGATAGCTATCCCCACAGCTCAGCTTTGCCAGTTCTGGAGCTTCATGTAAACAGAACCAGGCAAAATGTACACTTTTGTGTCTGGCTTCTTTCAGTATGTAAGGTTTTGGAGATTCGTTCATCATGTTGTGTGTCTCCTTAGTTCATTTTTATGTATTTATATATTTATTTTTGTTTGTTTTCTTTTTTGGGCCGCATTTTGCGTGGCGTGTGGGATCTCAATTCCCTGACAAGGGATTGAACCCGGGTCACAGCAGTGAAAGCCTAGAATCCTAACCACTAGGCCACCAGTTCATTTTTAAATTGCTCCTGGGTCATAGTTCTCTGTGTGGAAAACCAGCACTCTGTTTATCCATTCATCTGATGATGGACATTTATTACTTCTTTTCCAGTTTTTGGCTACTATGAATAACACTGTAATGGATGTATCTGTATAACTCTTTTTAGAGACATGTGTGTTTATTTCTCTTGGATAAATACCTAGGAATGGAATTTCTGGGTCATAGGGTAGATGTAAGTTTAATGTATATGTAAGAAAGTGCCAACTGTTCTCCAAAGTGGGGAACTTCCTTGGTTTTGAGATTCCTGATTAAAGTGTGTGCCTCATTACCTGCCCTTTAGTAACACAAGAGCTTGTATTTTTCTTTGGGTAGAATGACTGCAAAAGATGGCTGTATCTCTCTATCCCTCCTTATACTCATATCCTTTGCAATGTCACCTTTGCAGTGCCTTCCATGAAGAGGCGGAGTCTACTTACCACTCCTTGAATATCAGTTAGATTTGTGTCTTGCTCTGACCAACAAAAAGCAGGGGAAATAACAGTAAGCCAGTTCCCAGCCTGTACCTCCAGAGGTCTCATGTATCCTGTGCATGTTTTGGGACCCTGCTACTGCCATAAGCACAGGCCTGGCATGGCCTTCTTGAGGATGAGAGACCACACGGAGCCAGGCTCAGCTGTCTCAGCTAAAGCCGCCACGGACCAGCCTACAGCCAGCCGACCTCCTCAGCTGTGAGAGAACCCACTCTACATCGGGAGAGACACCTGCTCAACCCACAGCTGCCTACAGAGGCCTGAGTTTAACTCTGAAGAGGGGAACCACTTGGCTAAACCCACAGACTCAGAATCAATAATAAATGCTTATTGTTTTAAGTTACTGAATCTTGGGGTGATGCGTTACACAGGCATACCTAACTGACACGTTTCTATTAGGACAGGTCTTCACCTCTTCCTCTACCACTTACTACTTGGGTAAACATGGTCAATTTAGTTACCACCTCTGAACCTTAAGCTACCACATCTGTAAAATGGATATTGTGATGCTTACTTTACAAAATTGTTTTGAAGACCAGATGAGTAACTGAAATAGAGGAATATAACGGTGCCCAGCCGACAGTGCGTACTCAGTAACTCTTGCTATAGTAATAATAATCATCTTAAACTCACCACATGCTCTTTGTGCCGTAACACATTTTCTTGCAGCAGAATCTTCTGCATTTTAGAAGCAGAAGTGTCTAGACATTCTGAAGGTGTGTCCTTCCAGGTTGGAATATGAGCTCATTTTTTTTTTTCACCAGACGTTTCATAGTCACATGATATAGTTAAGCTATGAGTTTTCACTGACTGAGAAACATATAATGGCAAATGCATAACTGTAAATTCTCAAGGGCTGTTGCAGTGTATTTGTATTTTGGGAAACTACAACAACACTGCCAATACATTTAAAAGCTGGTGGTACACGAGAAGTGAGATCCATGTATTTAACTGATAGATACTATTTTATGTATATACCAAATCTGGGGTCTTTATAATAATTTCCTCTCTTCGTGAATCCATCCATCAGCTTTCGTCACTGCTGGGGACTATAGCCCAAAGGTTGGAAACCACTGATACAGGTCAACAGTGGCCTCTAACACAAGGCCCTGTGTGGCCCAAGCTCTCCTCAAGCTGCTTACTTTCGGCCCTTATGTCTCTACATTCATCTCTATATTCATTCATGTGTCTCACTTATTCATTTGGCTCCATCCATGGCAGCCTTCTGGCCGTTCCTCAGCCACCCCCCCCAAATTAGTTTTTGCTCTTTTACTGCCCCCCCGACCCCCGCAGTTCTTCATACAGGCGGCTTGTCCTGCATTCAGACTGATGCTCAAATATCCCCTCCCTAAAAAGGCCTTCCTCAGCTCTCCGTGTAAAGTACATACACCTCCTTCTACCCATTCTTCTATTTCCTCTGGTTTTGTTTCCTTTTGTGCACTTCTCTAATACTGTTGAAATGGCTTATTTATCTTTTTCTTGACTGTTGCACCCTGCTATAGGATAAGCCTCATGAGAGAAGACAACAAGCGCTGTGCAATGCCTGACATGTAGTGGTGCTTAGTAAGTTTTAATCTAATAGATTAATCTTATTTTACAGATTAAGACCCTGAGGTCCAGAGAGGAAGAAGACAGCCAAAGTCACGTCGCCTGCGAGCAATTAAAATCAAGGTTTCGGGCTTCCCTGGTGGCGCGGTGGTTGGGAGTCCGCCTGCCGATGCAGGGGATGCGGGTTTGTGCCCCCGGTCCTGGAGGATCCCACATGCCGCGGAGCGGCTGGGCCTGTGAGCCATGACTGCTGAGCCTGTGCGTCCGGAGCCTGTGCTCCACAACAGGACAGGCCGCGGCGGTGAGACGCCCGCGTAACCGCAAAAAAAAAAAAAAAAAAAAAAATCAAGGTTTCTAAATCTCTTGATAATGTTCGTTCACACCATCACCCAGCCTCACCCAACCTGAATTAGTAAGAATTCAGTTTAAGTGCAAGAAAAGCAATTGTTTGGGACTTCCCTAGTGGCGTAGTGGTTAAGAATCTGCCTGCCAGTACAGGGGACACGGGTTCGAGCCCTGGTCCGGGAAGATCCCACATGCTGCAGAGCAACTAAGCCCGGGCGCCATAACTACTAAGCTTGCGCTCTAGAGCCCATGAGCCACAACTACTGAGCCTGTGTGCCGCAACTACTGAGCCTGCGCTCTAGAGCCTGTGAGCCACAACTACTGAAGCCCACGCGCCGAGAGCCCGTGCTGCGCAACAAGAGAAGCCACCGCAATGAGAAGCCCGGGCACTGCAACGAAGAGTAGCCCCCGCTCGCCACAACTAGAGAAAGCCTGTGCTTAACAACGAAGACCTAACGCAGCCAAAAAAAAAAAAAGCAAAGCAATCAAGCAACCGTTTTAATGAATTAAATATAGTAGAAAAATATTTTTCTTTCACATAATCTTGATGGTAAGCAAAGATTGTTCTGGGTATCACTCTGAGTAACAAACCATGTCAAAATTTTGTGGCCTAAAAGAATAATTTATTTTTTTCATGATTCTGAGGTTCAAGGGGCTCAGCTGGTCACTTTTCCTGCTCAGTTGGGGCTTTGGCCACTGAACATAGCGCTGAGAGGAGATCTGCAATAGTACCACTATTACTTCCACCATACATGTAAATAACCTCAAGAACAACAGTAAAATGTAAGAAAAGCATTAGAAAGTGAAGAATTTTGAGTATCTGTTTCCTTTAAGTTATATATATACACAACGGGTAAATACATATGTGTATACATATACAACACACACGTGCATTATTGTTGTAAAATATACATAGAATTGACCACTTTAGCCATCTTTAAGTGTACAATTCAGTGGCATTAAGTACATTTAGTGTTGCATAAGCATCAGCACTATTTCCAGAACCTTCTCATCATCCCGAACAGAAGCTCTGTCCCCATCAACCAGTAACTCCCATTCCCTTCTCCCTCCCCCAGGCCCTGGGAACCTCTGTTCTTTCTGTCTCTATGAATACACCTCTTCCAACTACCTCATAAAAGTGGAATCACACACTTGTTCTTTTGTGTCTAGCTTCGTTCACTTAGCATATCCTTTGTATTTAATATCCTTCATTTAATCGTAAGTGTGTAGAATTTAATTTTTTCAGAAGCTGTGTTTAACCACCAGCTTGTGAGATTCCTGAAGATTCGATCACCAGCTCCTGCGCGCTGGCAGAGCAGGCCCCAGCGCAGCCCTGAGCCAGCCCATGGCCCAGCCGTCGTGGATCCAGAACTCCAGCGTGGGACTCTCGACTCCACAGCCCTGCTCTTCATCACTGGTCTCAATGGATTTCCTGACCTCATTCTATTCCATCACCAGCGACCTCATCACAAACCGCGGCAGAACGTAGGCATCCTAACCCTCCGTTTAGAAACGTGGGAGACCACCACTTGGGAACACGAAGGGTGCTTCTGTAGCAAGGCCAACACTTACTGACTCATATTAGGCCAAACACATAGTAAATCTGACTCTCCCCAAAGCCATTCTGTATGTTTTGTTTGTTTTTTTGCGGTACACGGGGCTCTCACTGTCGTGGCCTCTCCCGTTGCAGAGCACAGGCTCCGGACGCACAGGCTCAACGGCCATGGTTCACAAGCCCAGCCGCTCCGCGGCATGTGGGATCCTCCCGGACCGGGGCACGAACCTGTGTGCCCTGCATTGGCAGGCAGACTCTCAACCACTGCACCACCAGGGAAGCCCATTCTGTATTTTTAAGCCAAGAAAATTGAGAAAATAACTTGCCCTTGAAATAGCAGTATCATGTAAATTTTTTTCATCACTCAGAAATGGAAGTCTCTCGCCAGGAAATTGTATGCTCACATCACTCATTCACCTGCACCTAACCGGACTGTGCATCCACCCTCATTCGATAAATCTCTGGACAGAAGATGAGGACACGACTTCCACACTACAGTTTTTTCCCCACATTTTCTTTGCAAGGGTGCAGCCACTTTCCTCGTAGGAACACAAGTTCATAGTGAAATGACTCAGTCGGTGAATCTGACAATTAGATTCAAAGGGTTGAACAGCGGGTAGGGCAGCAAATGATGGCGGACACCCCACACAGCGGCTGGAGCTCGGACTGGGTGCCCACTCACAGCATATCTTCAGGTCTGTTGGGGATTCTTATCTGTGGGCCTCCAGGCAGGTTGCTCAGCCCCTCGGAGCTTCCTCTGGTCATCGTCCCAAGGCCGTGTGATGGGTGGCTGCCAAGCCAGCCTCTCAGCAGTTTTCCCCTTGTTCCCTCTGCCCAGCCACACATGCTTCTTGCTGGTCCTCAACACAGCCACACACTCCTGCCGAAGGGCCTTTGCCCTCGAGGCACCCTCTACCAGACACTTTTTGCCCAGACACCCACGACGCTCAGTCTCTCACTTCACTCCATCTTGGCCGAGATGCCACCTCTTCATACAGGAATTTCTTGACCACTTCAGCTGAAAGAGCACCCCTCTCTGCCAAAATCACTCTGCCTCCCCTTCCTGCTCTATTTTCTCCATAGTCAGTTTCTCCGCAATGGTCCAGGATGTAATTGTTTTGTTTTGTTTAACAGCTTTATTGAAATATCATTCACATACCATATAATTCATCCATTTAAAGTGTACAACTGAATGGTTTTTAGTATATTCATAGCCTTGTGTAACCATCACCACAGTCAATTTTTAGCACATTTTCATCATCTCAAAAAGAAACCCAGTACCCTTTAGATATCATTCCTTATTATCCCCTTTCTTAGCCCTAAGCAACCACTCATCTACTTTTTGTCTTAGGTTTGCCTCTTTTGGATGTTTCCTATAGATAGAATCATGTAATATGTGGTCTTTTGTGACTGACTTCTTTCACTTAGCATAATGTTTTCAAGGTCCAGCCACGGTGTAGCATGCATCAGTACTTCATTCCTTTGTATGGCCTAATAATACTCCCTTGTAAAGATATGCTACATAATTTTTTAAGTCATTCAGTAGTTGATGGACATTTGGGTTGTATCCTCCTTTTGGCTATTATGAATAACGCTGCTATAAACATTCAAGTTTTTGTATAGACATGTGTTTTTATTCTTTTCTTGGGAATATATCTAGGAGTAAAATTTCTGGGTCATAAGGTAACTCTATGTTTAATCCTTTGAGGAACTGCCAGATGGTTTTCCAAAGTGGTTGCACCATTTTACATTCCCACCAGCAGCGTATCAGGGTCCAACTTCGCCACATCCTCTCCAGCCAGGACGTATCTGTTTACCTGTCTGCCGTCTCCACCCCTGGGATGTAAGTGGTCTGAGGGAAGGGACTTTGTTGAAGCTGTTCACTCCTGTACACCCCTCCCCACTCTGGAATATAGCAGATAACATTGGATGAATGAATGATTCTATCCTTCCTCTTTTCCTAGAACCTAGTATAGCACTTGGCATTTATGACGGGCTTGGAAATCTTTAAAACTTGAAAATACAGGTGATCGTAGAGTCCATTCGAAATGCATCATATGTGCATTTAATTTTTAGGCTGAAGTTAAGGTCATCCACCCCCCTTCCCTCCTACCATAAAAATACACACATTTTCACAAACAAATCCCACTCTCCCAGTTAATTCTCACAACTGCAAACAAATCCATGAACTCGTATCAAGGCCACAGAGACTTAACATTCGAGCACATGGAGGTAAGTCCCATGATAAGCAGGCCACTTTCAAGCTCCCCACCATCCACCATCTACTGCTGGGACAGAGCCGTCTTGAAGACGAGGAGATATGCGTGCCTGCAAGCACACAGGTGTGGACAGGCTCCTTGTGCTTGTCTGTTTAGTCCAGCTCAGAGGATCTTCAACCTTAACCGTGCATAAAAAGGATTCCATAGCTGTATGTACCAGGCCATACCTACATCACGGGAGATTCAGGCTCAAGGGATTTTCAAGCGTAACTTGGATAATGTGATTTTAGGTTAATCCTGACTTTCAAAATTATCTTCCACCCCACATCCTGCCTCAGAAAGGATGCCTCTTCACCGTCACTCCAGAAATGGACTCCAGCAACAGAAGAGGGTCTGAGGGCTTAACAGGGGGGACTGTTGAATCTTTCATTTATAAATGATACAGCACCTGCCAGTCACATTGATAAGTGAACAGCTAAGTATCACACGAAGCACACATAGGTACCAGCAGACCTTCCTAGCATTTCCCAAAGGACTACGGGGGAGCAGCCACAAGGATGGATACCATTTCCCAAACTCAGGAGACCCTGTTGCTGTGTAGGATGTGTTCACTTCTTTCTAAAAGTACTGCTGGCCCATGCACTGTGCTGGGCACTGTTCAAGATGTAGCGGTGGGGGCGGTGGAGTCAGTGATTGAAATCGAGTATCTGCTTCAGGGAGTTTACAGACTAATGGAGAAATCAGGTAATGAACAACTCATGTGTTGATTTATAATATAGTATCAGGTGGTGACGAATGCTGTGAGGGAAAAAATACAGCCATGTAAAGGAATAGGGAGTGACAGGAGGGGGAAGCTATTTTAGATGGTGTCCAGGGAAGAACTCTCTGCAAAAAATGTCATCTGTGTAGAGGCTGTGATGAGGATGTCTGGGGAAGAGCATCAGGCAGAAGGAACACCAAGTGCAAAGGCCCAGAGGAGGAACAAGCAAGGTGTGCAGGGACCAGAGCAAAGGCCAGTGCTTGCAGCGAAGGGAGCAAAGGGAGGCGGGAGACATGGAGGATGAAGTTGGAAGGTACCCAAGGGCCAGACTGCGTAGGACATCATAAGCCACGAAAAGGACTTTGGGTTTTATTTTATTAAGTTTTATTTGGATGGAAGTCACTGGAGGGGTGCTTAGATATTGCTTCCCTTAATCCTTATTAAAAATATTATCTTACTTAATCCTTATAATAATACTGTGGGGGTAAACATTGTTATCCCCACTGGGACACAAGAAAAGTAAGGCTCAGAGAGAAAAAAATAACGTGTCCAGGGTCACGCAAATGGTCGCTACTAGAGTCAGGATTTGATTCCAGATAGCGTGACCAACCGGCCCGATTTCCCCAGGACTGACCCAGTTTTAGCACTGAAAACCCTGCATCTGGAAAACCTCTCCCTCCCACGCAAAGCAGGATGGTTGGTTACCCTAATTCCAGGTTTCTTTGCCTCCAAAGCCCATATGCAAGGATGACTGCAGAACCCTGGAAGAAAAGGATCAGAATTCCAGGGCCTGCAAGCTCCCTTTCTGAATTCTGCCAAGGAGGAAAAAATACGTTAACTGCTCCCTCAAAGGAATTTCATCAGGGGCTTGGCAGCTAAGAGAGAAGGGTACTCCTTACCTACAGTGACTATCTAATATATCATACAAACTGGGATGCTATGAAGAGTGAAAACGAGGCTATGAATAATCACATGGAAACTGCAAGCACTGCCCAGGGCAGTCCTGGGTAAACTGGGCCAGAGGACCACCCAAACTGTATCTGGTTGCAGAATCTGGAGGGTGGATCTCACCAGCAAGGCTCTAGCACCAGTGTGTGTTTCTCTTCAGCCTTTCAGCTCCAGAAGCTCTGCTCAAAGTCTTTTCCTGATAAAAAGCCTGAAGTCCTCTTAGCAGAATCAGTTGAAATACATGTGCCCTCTGCTCTCTGTCCCATGTTACAGTTTTCAAGCTTCAATAGTCACAGGGATAGTTTCCCTCCCTTAAGTCACCAATGACTCAGTGTGATTCTGTTAAAAGCACTGGAGCTTCCCAGTCAAAAAACACTGGCATAAGTAAAACAGAAATAGTAGCTACTATTTTCTGAGCATCGATTACATGTCAGGCACAGTTCTACATCATTTAAGCATCAGAACACTCCTTGGAGGTGACACCATTAGCCCCATTTTACAGATAAGGACACTTAGGCTCAGAGTAGTTAAGGAATGTGTCCAAGGTCACACAGCCTGTAGGAGGCAGGCATAAGAGTCTGAATTCAGGAACATCTGACAGCAAATCTTGGCTTTTCATTTGTACAGCCTCTTTCTTGTGTGGAGATCTTTGATCTATATTCCCTTGAACCCTTGTGCTAATTGCTCTCTCCATAGGAATCTTTAACCTGGTGCCCATGGATCTCCCCAAGTGATCCTTGGAAAAAATTCAGGATAAACAGATAAACATATAACACTAACCTGAATATTATTATTCTCATTTTTAAAATGAGAGAAAATTAGCAGTATTGAAACTTTGTCACCAGTGGAAACCAGATACTTTCATATCACATCAGTTACAGATCATTTGAAATATCATTTATAGTTATTTCCACTGTTATTAGACTTCATATTGGTCTTGTCATTTAGTGTGTTAATAAAAAAGCACATATATTATCATAGTACATATTTGTTAAAAAATTTTGTTTAGTAACTGCGTTTAAATATAATTGGTTTTCTTTGCAAGCCTATGCATTTTTAAAGATTTAAAAACCATTCTGAGAAGGGCATAACAGGCTTCCCCAAGCCCCCAAAAGGGTCCACGACATAAAAAGACTGAGCTCCTGTAAAGAGCTGGGAAGTGGGCCATTTATTTAATAAATGATTCACTGTTTGGGCACAAAGTTTTAAATAATTTCTTTACACTATCACCAAAACTTGTGCATGTTAAGAGGCAGGGAAAGCCTTAATGGAAATATCTCATTCATTCGTGCGTCCCTTAAAGATTATTTGGGCACCTACTGTGCATCAAGCCCTGTGAATGGCACGGGAGGCGGGACAGACCAGAAACTCTGCTTTCACAGAGCTGACCTCGCAAAGGGTCAAGGCAACCATACGACAATCATCACACATATAATTAGGTAACACAAGGGTGACAGGGCCTGGGGTGGGTGCTCTGGGAATTCCCTGACTGCTCAGCTGAGGTCTGAAGGACAGGTAGGCATTAAATGGGCAAACAAGGTGTGGAAAGTGAGCTGAAGTTGACTTACACAGGCTCATAAGAGCCGACTGATAGATCTGAAGGGATTTTGTGATCCAGTTGTTAAACACAGCCATTATTAAAAATTAAGCTATAAAACTGACAATTAAATTATATTTAAAACAGAAAAGAAATACCTCTAGCACTGCTCCAGACGTCGTAACTGGTGGGGCCTAGTGTATTCCTACATCACTCGACAATGGCGGTGGTCAATGCTACTCATTTCAAATGTCCTCTTTCCACTCAGAGCTCTCTGGAACCCCTACAACTCCCATCACCTCCTATTTCTCTCCCCTGCTTGCTTTACTTTCCTCCGTAATTTTTATCACCCTCTGCCCTACTATATAACTGGATTATTCATCTCCTGTCTTTACCATTCTAAGGTTGAACTCCATGACGGCAAGGAGTTTTTTTTCTGTTTCCTTCGCTGCCAGGTCTCTAGTCCTGTAACTGTCCTGGCATATAGGAAGCCTAAATAAATATTTTTTGGACGCATGAATGCTGGGATTTGAACACTTGTTACGAGCTGACTGATAATTTTAAGAGTCTGTTTCCTTAATCCCCATCCCTTCCTGGCTAGACCAGGGTCAGCACTCTGCCCTGCTGCATACTCCATTCTGACTCACAGGCTCCACCGCCATCTGAATCCACTTGACGGTTGGGCGCCTTCCCCACGGAGCTCATTTTTTAATACCAGAGAAACTCTTAAAGTCAAGACTCTGTAATCTATGACTTGAACTTGAATCCTAACTCTTCTTATGCAGGAAACTAAAGATACAGATCCAAAAGGCTTTACAGAATTTTAAGGAAAAAAAGAGAAAAATCAGAAATGCAACGAAGTGGCTCCTAACGATCCCTTCCACTGCTCCCGGACGTTAGGAGTGCCCCTCCTTAGCCAGACGCGCAGTAGTCACACGTGCAGTCCTAGAGCTGCCTGCCGGAGCTCAAACTCTGGCTGTGCCATTGGCTTTGCAACCTCGGGGAGTGAATTAATCTCCACCAGCCTCAGTTTGCTCATCTAACGGAATAATAGTATCACAGTTCAACCACTCCAAGAAGCCACCGAAAGGTAACACCATGAACCAGTAAGAAAGAAAAAGTTGTTACTAATTATAAAATAACCCACTGACTCTAAGACTTACAGGGACTTTAGAAATGTTTTAAGTAGAGTTGCTGCATAAAATACAGGATGTCCAGTTAAATTTGAATTTCAGATAAAAAATGAATAATGTTTTAGGATCAGTGTATCTCTTTTGGGGCATACTACTTGGGACATCTCTATATGAAAACATTATTCATTGTTTATCCAGATTTCAAATTTAATTGGGGTCCTGAATTTTATTTGCTAACTCTGGTAATTCTAGTTATAAATGGTCAAAAACATATGTCCTAGACTCTAAAATATGGTAGTGCACATCGCGTTGGGAGGTGTGGGTCGAATGGATTAACAGATCAGCACCTTAGATCAGCGCCTGGCACACAGCAGGCCCCCACGAAACGTGAGGTGGTGTTGTATGTAAGATAAGTTCGTACCAGTTCACCAGCCTGGAGCTCCTGGAGAACCCACCATTCCATCCCCAGGCCTTGGCTCAGAACTTCTCACCCTGAAAGAGTCCAATTTATATATTCAATCAAGAGAGACTCCTTTTTCTTTCTCAATGAATGGAAAAATACCCCTTTAAAAAAATGCAATGAATGGAGAGCTTCAACTTTGTTTTTCACCCCTTTTCTGTACTGGTTCCCCCATGGTCTCAGTCCTTTGAATGCCCCCAGGGTGGGAGGTGGGGGGGAGACTGTTCCAAATCTTTTCCGAAGTCTGGAAAGAGAATACTTTTAGATAAGCCCCTGCAGTGAGCTCCTCTTCTCAATGGTGCCTCCACCCCTCCAGGAGCCTTCCAGCATCTACCTTTGAGACCTCAGGTGTCTGCGGCCAATTACATTTTTTTTTTTTTTTTTGGACATGTTGGGTCTTTGTTGCTCCACGTGGGCTTTCTCTAGCTGCGGCAAGCAGGGGCTACTCTTCATTGCGCGAGCTTCTCATTGCAGTGGCTTCTCTTCTTGCAGAGCACGGGCTCTAGGCAGGCGGGCTTCAGTAGCTGTGGCACACAGGCTCAGTAGTTGTGGCTCACGGGCTCTAGAGCGCAGGCTCAGTAGTTGTGGCACATGGGCTTAGTTGCTCTGCGCCACGTGGGATCTTCCCGGACCAGGGCTCCAACCCGTGTCCCCTGCGTTGGCAGGCGGACTCTTAACCACTGCGCCACCAGGGAAGCCCCCCAATTACATTTCTGTCCTACTCATGAAACTGCTTAATTAGCCTAACTGCAGGGCTGCAGCAACAGGCTGCCTGGGAAGGGGTATTAACCTTGTATTTCCCTTGCACAATGCAGGCTCCCAGGGTCCCCTGTGGCCCCTTTCACCAAGTTCCCTTGCAGTGGCCAGAACACACTACAGTTTGCTCGGAGTCTGTTTCAAAACAACAACAATAATGTAAAAATAATAGTAATATGTACTCATGGTCAAAAATTTTAAACAGAAGTGTAAAGTGAGACCTCAAAGTGATCTGAACACTCATCACCTGCATTCCAGCTCCACTTCCTGGAAGTAAAAATTGCGCATAGTTTCTAATGTACATAGGAATGTCCTACACTCAAATTACATATATATATATATCAGTCTGTAAGCATATGTGCATATTTGGGATGTCTTTACATTTTTGATACATAGTACCAAACTGGAAGATACAGTCTTTCTTCTGTTGATGTTTAGTTTTTCTAAATAATAATGAACGGTATCAGCTGAACACTATGTACATGCATTGCATGTTTTATATACGCGTATATAAAAATATATACATATATTGCATATATTCACCTATAAATGTCCCATTTATTTTGCACAAATGGAATTGTACAATATATGCGCACAGGTGACCTGCTTCGCTGGCTGTCTTTAATGTCTACACTTTAGAGCCAACAGTTCTTTCTGTGCCTTTTTTTTTTGGCCACACCCCCTCCGCACGTGGGATCTTAACCACTGCACCACCAGGGAAGTCTCCGGCCGTTCTTTCTTATAAGGCTGCATGATGTTCAATAGGAGGGACATGCCACAATTTATTTAATGAGCCTCCTATTATGAAGCACTTAGGTTGCTTTCAGATTTGTGCTACACACACACACACACACACACACACACACACACAACATGCAAAGAAGCAAATGAAACAGGGAAACATCCTTGAGCTGGTGGTGGTGGTGATGGTGGTGGTGCAGCTTCAAAGTAGCCCTGTTGGCCGGACCAATCGGAAGGCAGCAGGCAGTGGGACCCTTTGCTGACCCTTTAGTTTCGGGATCCTGGGATGCCCCAGATGGTTCCAGGGAGAGGCCAAGGCAGCCTGGGTGGTGGATTGATGGGCCTGAGGAAGCAGCTGTTGACCATCTGGTATGGAAACCCTCCTGTATTTTAACGTCAATATGCTTCTCCTGGTCTTCCTTGTTGGCTATCGTCCCTGTTTGAATATATCCACAGATTTCTAACCCTGGAACTCCTAGGTCAAATGGTACGAACACTTCATCTCAATTACGCTATTATCAAAATGTTCTTTGGAATCTTTTTTGGGGGGGGAATTAAAAAATAATATTACTAGATGATATTTATAAGAACTAGGCACCCACTAAGTACTTTATACATCTGATAGCCTGCAATCCTCCCAAGAACGCTGTGGGGCTGGTATTTTCACCACCCCCATTTTACAGGTGGGAAAACTGAGACTCAGGCTGACTTGAGTCACATAACAAGTCAGAGGTGGTGCTGGGATTCAAACCTATTTCCATAGGGCCCTGCAGCAGCTGCTTGACTTTCTATCAGTAAATCCTAATGAGACGTGAAGAGAATGAGAGGGATGCCCACAATTCCCCCGAGGGGGTCACGAGCTCATGCACATATACGCACACATACGCATCCAGGTGACAAAGAGACAAAAGAACAAGACAGGTGTCAGGTTCCTATCAACAGCAATTTGTGGTGTTACGAGAGGAACTCCCAACAAGTGGCTGCACGGACTTGACTTTTCCAAGCCTCAGGTTCTTCATCAGGAAATGGGAACCATAACCCAATCCAGCGGAGCTGCTGAAGGGAACTGAGTTAACCCACATGAATGCCTGTGGCCTCGCAGTTACTCATAGGTCTGTGTGTGAGTCCAAGGGCCCCTTCGAACTTTCGAGAACATAGCTCTGTGATATCAGAACCAAAGGGGGAAGACTGTCCTTTAAGGGCTGACCATTCCTCCCAACAATGTCCTAGCCCTGCTCCTAAGTACACTAAAAATAAAAAATTTCCCCAATTCTATAAATGTCTGATTTACCATATGAAAATCGGAAAATATGATTAAGTTTTAAAAGACAAAAATAAAAATCACCTGCAGGGCTTCCCTGGTGGCGCAGTGGTCGAGAGTCCGCCTGCCAATGCAGGGGACACGGGTTCGTGCCCCAGTCCGGGAAGATCCCACATGCCGCGGAGCGGCTGGGCCCGTGAGCCATGGCCGCTGAGCCTGCGCGTCCGGAGCCTGTACTCCGCAACGGGCGAGGCGACAACCGTGAGAGGTCCGTGTAGCACACACACACACCAAAAAATCACCTGCAATGCAGTCTACTGCTAACATTTGGCATTTATGTTTATATACATTTATATTCACATACTTTAAACTGACCCCAAATATTCCATCACAACGTACTATGCCTCCCTCCAGTCTGGTCTTTGCACTGTGGCCTGTGTGGCTTTTCTGGGACACAACGGGGACCACTTCATGCCTTGGATGGAACCCTTTCAGTGGCTCTCACTGCTCTCGCTGTTCACGCTCTTTCACTGAAATATAAAGTCCGCACGTTCTGGAGGGTTTCTTTTCCCGCTGTCTTCTCTCTATATTCCCTTTCTCCCAGACTCAGTGTTTCTGCTTGTCACTGAAGAGCTGAGCCCACTTTTCCTGTTGAACCCAGTGATACAAGGGAAATCCAGTTTCACCTTCTTTGGGAATCCTTCCCAGCTCCCTTCCTGGGGGTCTGCCCCTGCTCCAACCCTCGTCGTCCCAGTGATCCCTGATCACACTTCATTGTTCTGCCTGGTTATCTGTCCCCATCACAGTCTATGAAGGCAGCCAGCCATGTTTTGTGAACCAAACTATATCCCCAATGTCTAGCATGAGTGCTTGGCACTGATGTCCTCATTATGCACTTAGCAAAGTGATTAGCAAACCCGGGAAGCTTTCACTTAATACAGCAGGACAGACTGAGGGCAGCATGTGTATGTCTTCATACTCCATGAGAAGGGGTGAGGTGGAGCAGTAAAGGAGAGACCCCCAGGTTATCTCTGACACCGGCTTTAGACACTCTCCCAAGAGTCACGCAATGCCCAGCCTTACTGTGACTCACTCCCAGCATCGTGAGTGCTGGCTCCACCCCTGGAGTTCATGCCAAAAAAGATCTAAGGACACAGGAATATTACTGATTAATGCTGCACTGCCCTCCCCATAAGGTACCCAGATCCTACAAGTGTTTCACCCAGTTGCTGGTGCACAGAAACCACAGTTTCAACCACATTGCTCTGCACACAGGTTTCTTCTTAAGTTCTCACCACTACTTTTAGCTTAACAGGTGTGCACACAGGTGTCTGTTTTATTTTTCGAATATACGATGCGCCGTGGGACACTGACATCGGCACCAACGGACTCAGTAGGCAGAGACCATCAAGAAAGCTGTGCGTGTGAGAGTGTGTGGGTGAGAGTGAGCAAAGGCATTCAAAGTGGTTGAGCGGATGTGTGTTCACCTCCAAAAGAGGGGACGAAGCCCCGAGACAAACCTGGTTTGGGAAAAGCTCCTCGGCATCTCCCGTGGGTGTCAGGGTGTTCTCGTGTTTGAACATGGGAGTGAGCAAATGTGTTTGGAGGGACTGAAAAGGTAGAAAGAAGAGGCC
Source organism: Phocoena phocoena (assembly GCF_963924675.1). NCBI lineage: Eukaryota > Metazoa > Chordata > Mammalia > Artiodactyla > Phocoenidae > Phocoena > Phocoena phocoena. The sequence goes on from NC_089233.1 coordinate 79,500,956, forward strand.
GTATCAGAGCTGAGCTCTGGAAAATAAGGACCGTATCGTTCTCACCACCCAGAGTTAACCGGCAATAGCATGGTGGTGTACTTTCTTTAGAATTGTTCTGTGTGTGTGCGTGCGTGTGTGCGCGCGTGCGTGCGCGCCATACCATGTTGTACACACCACTTTCCCCACGGTTTAGTCAAGGCCATTATGAGCATCTTTTCATGCCACTAAACATACTTTTATACCTTAGTTCTGAGGGCTATCGAATATTCTATTTTCTATTTCATGACGGGACGGTATTATTCCCTCATTGTGAAATATTTAGGCTTCTAACGGCAAGGCCCATTAACAACTCCTGGGAAATAAAAACGGAATCTGGGTAATAAAATAAAGTCTAACCTTTTTTTTCCTTTTTCCTTTGTCTAGTTTCACTGGCTGGCAGGAGACCTCGTGCAGACGTCTTGCACCTGGAACTTCAGGTTTCCTACCGTGAAATGGCTGCTCAGGAGCCTTCAGTGGGGCTGCGCATGCGTAAACACTGCACACGGCACAGCACTTCAAGATGGCGGCGGCGGGCCGTGTGCAGCGGCTGCGCAGGGCGCTTGGATCCAGAGCATCGCCAGCCATACTGCTACGCTCATCCCGCGAGAACTCCGCCCCCTCCCCGCTGACACTGTAAAGCAGTCCTGCGCACCGCCCGTTGGGAGAGCGTGTGCTGTGGAGCGAAGAGCCGGGCTGTTGTATCTTTTGTCAAAGAACGAAGCTTTCCTTTACTTCTGAAGCCACCTCGGTCTCCTTCAATTGGCTCCAAGGACGCCAGGCCGGAGGACGCTTCTTCGCGCCCCGCTCCAAAGGTGGGTAACAGGTTATTTTCTATTTGTCACTGTACTACAGTGCAGTTTGGCATTTAAAAATATCTGTTTATCAAATGGAATGGCGTTGGGGAAAGGCTTAGTGAATATTCAAGTTTTTAAATTTTTGCTATTTTCATTGTCCTCGACTCATCCGGGTGTGTTACTCTCTTGGCCCCGACCACATGGGAAGTGTTCTGAGGGCAAAGACTGATCCTCCTTCCGCCCTTGAGGTCTCCAGACCCCAGCACAACACAGAGCATGTGGTGGAAGCCCAGGAGGAGGGGTCAAGTGTGACTTGGTCACTGATGGGCAGCAGCTGACCACTGCAGAGACTTGAACACATACGTCACAGTTCGTAGTTTTTTTTAATTAAGAAGTAGATCATTGAGAGAATTTTCTGTTATGCATAGGTACATTTTAAAATGTGTATATATCGTAAACGTACAGCTCAATGGAATTTCACCCACTGAACAACAGGTCTGTGTGAACAGCCACCAGATAGAGACATAGAATATTCCAGCACCCCAGAAACTCTTCTCGTACCCGCCTTACGCTCCATGCATTAGTTTGTTTTGCTTTGCTTTGTGGTGGTTGTAGGTGCCTTTCTTCCCCCTTTTCTTTTTCAGATTCAATCTTAGCCGATGGAATCTTGTCTGTAGCCTTGGGAGAGCAAGCCCTCATTGTCTGTTGCTCTGGGCCCGTAAGGGGGGCTGTTGATGGAAATGCAGAAAGACAGCATTTTAATAACAAAAAATTAAGGCATTTAGAAGAGCTGATGAGATACAGTTGGAGGCTATGAACATTTACAAGAATATCGTCCTACTAACCTCTTAGTACAGACCTCCACGGGAGAAAATTTATACTCGGCATTATCTGGTCCTGTTTTTAGTAGTCAATCATACATTCATTTCATCTTCATTCATTCCATCCAGCAAATATTTTGATTGATTGCCTGCTACAGGTCTTAGACCAATTGTGTGTGCTGGAGAGAGCAGGAATCAGAATCAATAAAGCCCCTGCCCTCAGGGACAGACAAATAAGCAAAGCATACTGCATGTCAAATGGGTGTGGTGCTGCCTAGAGGGGACAGGGAACACCAGCAAGTGGCCCTGTTTTCTGCAGGCAGTCAGAGGAGGATCTCCTACGAGGAAAGCCTTTAGAAGAGCCATACATGGGAAAAGCATTCCAGGAAGAGGCCCCAGCAAGGGCAAAGGCTCCGAGCCTCGCTCGGGCTACCCGGCATATCTGAGGACTGGGAATGAGACCCAAATGGTTGGAGCCAGAGGGCCAAGAGGAGGAGACTGGACGTGAGGTTAGGTTGTTTTCTTCTTTTGTTTTTGTGTTTTGTATTGGGTCTGTTTTACGGCTGGGATTTCTCCTTCTACGGGGCAGGGAGGGGGTGGGAAATATGACATCAGGATGTGTTAGGTATGCCTTAAATGTGAAAGCACAAAGAGGAGTGACTGTGCTTCATTTTGGGAGGCATAAGTATATTTCACCAGGTGCGTGGAGAAGCACAGTGTGGAGGGCCCCCTAGGGATCGTTGTTGTTTACTCTGGGGAAATGGGAAGCCATGGGAGGGTTGGGAGCCTAAGATGTACGTGACCTAGACTAAAGATCACTCTGACTGCTATTGAGATATTTATAGGGGGCAAGAACGGAGTCAGGAAAACAAGTTTGGAGGCTAGTCCAACACTCCAGAGGAGAGAAGATTTTTTTCTCTCAGTTACTATTGTTTAACAAACCACCCCAAAATTTGTGGCTTAAAACATCAATAGTTTATTATTTCTCATGGTTCTGTGGGCTGCCTGGGCAGTTCTTTTGCTTCACAAGTATCAGCTGGGTCCTATTTTCCTCCATCTTTGCAGGCCTAGTTTTTTGTGTGTGTGTTTTTTGTTTTTTTTTTTTAATGTTTGCCCATATGTATTTGACCTTGTTGGCTGTGGGGTGTTTTTATGTTTCCATGAATATTTCCAAGCTTTGTTCTGGAATGCAGTTAAAGGACCTGGAAATGGTTTGATTCTTTCAGGTCTCGCTTTTAAGATTTGTTTGGCAGGATCAAAGCAGCGTTTAGCGTCCGAGGCTAATTATTCTCTGCTACTGAGGCAAGACACTGTTCTGCCCATTGCCCAGGAATTGTGAGGTTGTCCAGCTGGGCTGTGTGAGCTCCAGTGTGGTTTGCTCGAATCCAGGGTGGTTGTCTCTGAAGCCTCGAAGTTCCTTCTGTGTGTGCTGATCCATAGTCAGCTGAAGACCTCACGTGGGTCCTTTGCCTGTCTCTGGAGTTCTCTCTCTCCACCCCACTCCTCTCTCTGGTACCCTGCCCTCTGAACTCAGCTGCCTCAGTCTCCCCAGCCTCTCAGCTCCATCTCTTCAGCTCAGAGTCCATCTTGCTTCTCCTGGGTTCTCCCTCCCCAAACATATTGACTTTGAGATGCCTCTTAACCATCCCACTGGAGATTCCTTGAAATGTTTTCTGGAAGAATCCCTCCTGACACCCCAGACTCCTCGTGTTCAAGGTGAGTCAAAGACTCAGGTGCACCTCCTATGCAACGTAACATTGCCTGTCAAGTGATTGCCTTGACATTTGGAATCTGACTCTCGACTCAGTCTGGCAGCTGTAACTCCTTAAATTATTTCAGGTACCAGGTCTTTGATTTGGTTGATGAGCCTCAAAACTTTAGCTTTGTTTCTTCCCTGATCAGGTAAAGGAAAACAATACATTGGTGATTCTGGTTATCCCTTATTTTAAATATACACAGAAGAGACTTTGCTTTTGACTAATGGGCTGCAGTGCTCTTTGTTAGTAGCAGCTAAAGTCCTGGCATTGGGGAATGACGTAGTCTTAAAAATATTAGAAAGTAAGGTATTCTTATAATAATATCACTCTCACTCGTCAGCTTCTGTATTAGCCAAGACTCTTGCTGGCAAGTCGTGGAAGTCCACCTCAAATTAGCTTAAGCAAAAGTCCTAGAAGAAATCCCCTTACATAAGTGGAATTTACAGGCTCCTATAGCTCAAAAGCTTAAGAGGTGGGAAGGCAGAGCCTGATTCAAACAGTCTTCAGACCCCTCTCCCTCTCTGTCTCTCTCCCTCTTAGTTCTCAATCTGGTGGGACCAAGTTTTTGTTGGCCTTAAGGTTTTGACCTGAGAGAGAAATAGAGAACACTCTTCCCAATATCTCCGGCAAAAGTCCCGTGGGCAAGGGGATCCCAGTTGGCCAGGCTTGGGTCCCCTGTCGGTCCTTGGTGCAGGGTCGGGAGGAGGTCAGGCCCACAGGGTGATAGGACCAGAGCAGCACTGATCTTCTGGGCCCTAGAATTCTTTGCTGTGGGGGCCGACCTGTGCATCCTAAGACATGTAACCGCACCCCTGGCCTCTACCCACTAGATGCCAGTATTAACCTCCCTCCACCCACCGTGACCAGGAAAATAACTCCAGATATTGCCACATGTCCCCTGCTGGGCAGAATCACCCCCGTTGAGAACCAGTTCTATGGAGTGAGAGTAGTTTTCTATGGGAAGAGATGCCGGCTGGGAAAATAGGCCTGTGACCTATTCCAGTGTGTTTTCTGAGAACAGAAGGAGGTGGACCAATTGTTGGGATCTGTTAATGTACAATGAACCACTGACGGGTACAGTTTAGTTCAGTGCTTTAATTCTTACAAAATAATTTTGTGACAGGGCACATAAAAATTGGGGGATACCTATGAACGTGTTCGAGATGTTATAAGTGTTATAGCAGGACCAGAAAATTCTCTGGTGTCATGATAAAAACCAGAAACTAAGACTGAAATACCAAGGTCAGTTTTTTGTTTGTTTGTTTTTCTTTTGGGCTGTGCTGTGCAACTTTCAGGATCTTAGTTCCCTGACCAGGGATTGAACCTGGATCCCCACGAGTGGAAGAACGGAGTCCTAACCACTGGACAGCCAGGGAATTCCCATACCAAGGTCTATTTTGGCTCAATCTTGTACTAGGTGCATGATCTTTCTTAAATTATTTAATCTCCTTTAATCCTCGACTTTCTTCAATATACAAAATGATTAATGATGTCAGACAAAACAATAATATATGTGAAAGTCCTGGGTAAACTTTAAACGGCATTCAAATTGGAGGTATTTAAACTTTTCAATTAATTGAACATGGACGCTACTTCGGTGACTTCTGAGTTTTTAGAATAGTGCGTTCAGGTGTGTTTGGGTTGTTTATTCTGTGACTGTGGAGCATGGTATTCTGTTTCTTATTCTCTCCCTTTTTCCTTCTCTCCACTTTTTGGTTAACATAGAGATGTCAATGTTATAAGAAAGAAGATGGTTATTTTTACTTTCTAGTATGTTCCAAGAGGCAAAAGAATTGCTCACCTGAGAATTATCAGTCTCTTCTGTTCCTGCTGTTTAAAAAAAAAAAATAAGAAAAAAAACATTTCCAGTTTATCTAGCTAACTGGTGGGTGAGAGTCGTAGGAATGATCCTGTCCTCAGGAAGGCAGACATTGTGTTCCAACAGCGCATGGTATATAAGTTTTCAGCTTTCTGGCTCTGTTCCACCTTGGTAATAACCCACCCGGTTAATTCAGTGGGATTTAAGCTTCTGGTCTTTGTCTGAACAAATCAGAGATTGCCAGAAAACATTTGAACAAATCGTGGAACCCAGTCATATTCAAGCATAGAATATATCCCAGAAACAAACAAATGACCTAATCCCATGTCAGATGCAGGGGCTAAATGATTTGTCTCCTAAAAGAGTCTTATAGTCAGTGTTTACTTCCCAAGTGAAAGAGAAAATTTGCTTCTTGATCTAAACCAGTTGTAGGAACATTCTCAGAGTGTCACCTTTTGGAGCAAATGTTGTTTGACTTTTGGATTAGATTCGTGATTTTTTACGCAAGACTGTCTTTAGAGTTTTGGGTTAAGAACGCTGTGTTTTCCTTTTCTGTTTGTAGAGACAGGCTTTCCTGGGTGACATCTCTTGTTGTTCTCACTATTAGTGGATCGTTTTTCATATTCTTGTTTCAAATCTAACAATTGCTGAAATGAACACATACATTTCTCAACCAGTGAAATATCTCCTAAAAGGTACTTTCTTCTCAGCAGGAGGCTTTGGTAACTTCCTGAGAAATTCAGCATTCTTTAAGTCAGAGACTACACTAATAATCACAATTTACATATGAACATATAAACTACAGGAAATCAGAGAGGGAGAAGAAAATTTTATTATGTACTTGGCTAGGAGTCTTTGAATGTTTATAGTCTGGGAACGGATACTGCGAAAGTCTTTCTGGGATTGACATATATACACTAATATGTATAAAGTGGATAACTAATAAAAACCTGCTGTATAAAAAAATTAATTAAAAAAAAAAGTCTTTTCTGTTGTTAGGGAGGGCCCACGTTCCCACCCCACACCCCCACCCCACACCCCCAATCCTCAGCCTTGGCTTTGGAGTCAAAACAGCACTCTTCTTACACTTGATAGTGTTAGGGGAGATGTTTTTTTTCCCCTTGGCATATTTCTACAGCTGGAAACTAGGGAAGCAAGGAGGCTGATGAATCGCTTTCTAGCTAAGCACATTAATACCATTCTCTTGGCATCTTCCAACAGTTTGTTTTATTTTGTCGTAAGGACCTATTTCCTTTCTAATGAAATTTTGGTACGACCTTCTTGTGTGAATGCTTCTTTCTGGGCCCTTTGGGGTTTCCTTTACCAGTATTGGTATTTCCACCAGAGTGCTAATATCTGTGGACTGCTGCAGGCACTTGAATCGTGTGTGAGTTAGAGATGAGAGGTATGCAAGCGTGTGGGGTGGGGGAAAGGAGGAGTCAACCTCTGCTCTAACGAATATGTCCTCAAATACATGTAGCTCTCCGTTCATGGTATATGATGACTTGGTCATTCCAGCTGCTGTTAAGTTTTTTTTTTAATTTTTATTTATTTATTTATTTTATTTTTGGCTGTGTTGGGTCTTCGTTTCTGTGCAAGGGCTTTCTCTAGTTGTGGCGAGCGGGGGCCACTCTTCATCGCAGTGCGTGGGCCTCTCACTGTCGAGGCCTCTCGTTGCGGAGCACAAGCTCCAGATGCGCAGGCTCAGTAGTTGTGGCTCACGGGCCTAGTTGCTCCGCGGCATGTGGGACCTTCCCAGACCAGGGCTCGAACCCGTGTCCCCTGCATTGGCAGGCAGAGTCTCAACCACTGCGCCACCAGGGAAGCCCTGCTGTTAAGTTTTGAAGGGCCAGTCAACAGAAATAATAATCCAAATCATTCTTCTTCTTCAAGGGTGTCTGAGAACTCTGGCCACAGCCTAGTTTTTAAAAACATAACATATTAGTGATTAGGACAAAATTCTTTCCCAGAGCTCTTCTAGATAATGCCTCCCTAAATGATGGCTCAGATGTATGAGTCAGTCTCAGGAGCTGACCATTAAGCCACTGGCCAAGCTTCTATTTTTAAGAATTGCTAGGAAAAACTGGAAGCAATTTTAGAAAATAAAGGAAATACTCTTTGTCCTTTCTTTTTTTTTTTTTCCTTGTGGGGAATGAGAAGAGACAGAGTCTTTGATTCATGTACAGCCAAGATCTAGGAATAAAACAAATACAGTAGAACCCTTTCCTAAGTGGTAGGCACAGTTCTAATTCCCACAATTTAGAGATCTGTTGTACATCAAGGTTTTAGTGTATGGGGCTTGTTGTCAGCCACACAGTATGATCTGTGATACACCTAGGGTTCCCTGAATATGAAAGCAAAACTTTGCAATAATTTATTTTATTGGATTTGAACCCACTAAACACAGCTCTTGAGTTGTGTACACAGTCTCATTGTTCTAATAGTAAACATTGTGTCCATTGTCAAGTTTAATTAAAATGCAGTGAACCTGTGGCAACTGTGGACAATGGAATCCATGAACTGATAAATAGCTCTGAGATTGTACACACCTGACAGTTTTAAGGGCTTCCTGATGATCAAAGTTCAAGCACATTTAATAGTTTCAGCAGTTGCACTGCTTCAATTTGTGTTTATTTTCATTTCCCCTGGGCAGAACTCTCTAATCTGGGCTTAACTTTTCATACCGTACTTTTGAGAGGGGCTTAAATTACCCTATTCTCGTAATAGCAATACTCTTAATGTGGAAGACTTTAAAAGTGTCTCTGCCCACTTAAAACAGAATTTCCACTACTGTGCATTTATTCTGTAGATACAGGAAACCCAATTATTGCTTGGAATCGAACTAGGCCCTTGAGGAACGTGAAACTCTCATTTTCTTCTCCGCCCCCTACCCATCATCAGACATGGGTTTTATTTTATCAGAATTAAATAAAAATGGATGATGTGAGTGCAGATAGCTACAGGGAAGGGAAAATCTATTTCTAAGATCTTTACTACTTGTGCCTGAATAAGATTGTTCTCTGATTATTTGCTGGCTGTTTGTAAGAGAAAATCATTATTCCTGGCTCCTAAGTCTGGAAGTCATTCATACAAGGAGGCACAAAATATTTCAACCGTTTTTATTCCCTCAGTTTTCCTATGAGTATTCATTCAATATTTTGGCTGATAATACAGTGAAAGAACAGGCTCTAGGCAGTTTTTCTAGAAATCAAGATTTATCTACTTCTTTGGATAATCAAATATTCCTTGCTCAGAATGTTCTTCCAAGAACAACCTTTATGAAATAGAGCCCTCACCTCCCATCTCTCTCCATTTTCTTGCCCTGCTTTACTTTTCTTCAAAGCATTCATCAATACAGGTTATTTATTAACACCCGTATTTATCTGCTAGCTTATAAACCTCTAGAACAGCGCCACCCAACAGAAATGCAGTGCAAGCCACAGAGGACATTAAAAACGTCTAGGAAACACATTCTAAAGGTGAAAAGAAATAGGTGAAATTAATTATGATAGTGTTACCGACCCAGGCCCTTAGACTCTTTAATCAATAGAAATTGATAAGAGGCCAGATGGGAATTCCAGGCAGACCTTTATTGGGGCTCGGGCTACAGCACGAGGGAGTGAGAACAAGAAACAGGTGCTTCTGCACTCTCCCTGAGAGGAGCTGCTTAGGTCCTTAAATGGGGTAATGACGGAGGGGGCGGGTCTGTGGGGTGGGTGGGTGGCTAGCTTAGGTGGTCTGCCCACCCACTCAGTGGTGCTGCATGCAGGGATCATACACAATCCCCTGTTTTTGCTCCCAGCACCGCAGAAATGGCAGTTGGTTTGTGGCCTTTTTGTATCCTGTTGTTCATAATTGCCCCAAATGCCCATTCTTGCAGTTATTTCAGTCCCTTATAGTTTCTTTGTATTCTGTTGCCCAGAGAGATGTTAGCCCAAGTGCAAGCACTCTGGTAGAGGGTCCCAGGTCCCAGCCTATCTCAACAGTATGTTTTAGTAAACTTAATACATCCATAATGTTATCACTTCAGCATCAAATCAGTGTAAAATGATTGCTAATGTGATTTCATTTTCATTTTTTGGACTAAGTCTTCAGAATCTGGTGTCTATTTTATACTCCCAGCACCTCTTAATCCCAACTGGCCACCTTTCAAGGGCCACATGTGACTTGTGGCTGCCATGTTGGACAGCATGGCTCTAGGATGTAATCTCCACATGGTTAGTGGCTTTGCTTTGTTCACTAGAGAAAATAAATACTAAGCACATTCTAAGTGCATAGTAAATAGTCAGTGAAATAGCAAATGAATATTAAAATTATAATGACCACACTGTTTAGCCAAAGGTCTGTGTGTTACATGTCATCTAGCATGCTGCAATGCCTCTAGTTTTCTCTTCTTCCTAACATTTCCCTCTTGCCTACTACTCTAAGAATATCAAAATGTAAGAAAGTCACTGTGATCATTTATTCTGCCATTGACCTACTTTTGCTGGGAAAAGCCAAAGGCTATATCCTGTGGTGACTCTTCCGCCCTCCCACCCCTCAGAACGGACCCATTCGAATCTTGTTTCTGCTGTTGCCCCTCCTCTTAGTTCTGTGCTCCCTCCCTTTGATCAGTTCTCAAGCTCCCTAATCAGCAGTGGCTCATATCATTTTTTAAAAGATCATATATCCCTTAATATTTGGGCAACACCTCCTTCCCTTCTCTTCCTCCTGTCAAATCCAGTAAATAAAGAATGCATTTGGCACCTTCCTTGTGCCAGATACCATGGAAGTAGGCACTGCACATACACCTCAGGGCAGTGTAGACACTGGCCCTGCTTTTGAAGCACTTTCAGTCCAGTGGCTGAGAAAGACAAACAGACAGTCATTACAGTGACGACACAGGAGAGTGTCATGGCAAAGGCACAGGCTCTGGGAAGAACAGGGTTCAGACCTTGGCACTGCCACTTACTAAGTATATGGGCTTGAGCTGATCACAGTATATCTCTATGCCTTAGTTTTCTCATCTGTAAAATGGAGCTAATAAAAGTATTACCACATAGTGTTGTTGTAAGGATTAAATTGTAGGCAGGTCGGGTGGGGTGGGGAGAAAAAAAATTATCTGCAGGCAGACCTTGTTTTTTTTACACTTTGCTTTATTGTGCTTCACAGATACTGCGTTTTTTACAAATTGAAGGTTTGGGGCAACCCTGTGTCGAGCAAGTCTGTTGTTGCCATTTTTCTAACGGCATTGGCTCACTTCCTGTCTCTGCGTCACATTTTGGTGGTCCTTGCACTATTTTTTTTTAATATAGATTTATTTTTATTTTGGGCGGCATTGGGTCTTCATTGCTGCGCACAGGCTTTCTCTAGTTTCGGCGAGCGGGAGCTACTGTTCGTTGCGGTGCGAGGGCTTCTCATTGCGGTGGCTTCTGTTGTTGTGGAGCACGGGCTCTAGGCACGCGGGCTTCAGTAGCTGTGGCTCGCGGACTCCAGAGTGCGTGCTCAGTAGCTGTGGCGCATGGGCTTAGCTGCTCCACGGCATGTGAGATCTTCCCGGACCGGGTCTTGAACCCGTGTCCCCTGCATTGGCAGGCAGATTCTTAACCACTGCGCCACCAGGGAAGCCTTCCTTGCACTATTTCAAACTTTTTTATTATTATGCTTGTTACAATGATCTGTGACCAGTGATCTTTGACGTTACTACTAAGACTTGTTGAAGACTCAGATGATGGTTGGCATTTTTTTTAGCAATGACGTATTTTTATTTTATCTTTTAGGTATTTTTAAATTAGGGTATATGCATTGGTTTTTTAGACATAATGCTATTGCATGCTTAACAGTGTAAGCATAACTTTTACACGCGCTGGGAAACCAAAAAATTCACATGACTCACTTATTGCCATATTTGTTTTATTCCAGCGATCTGGAACTGAGTTGGCAATATTTCCAAGGTGCCTGTGTATATCACCATTATACTCTTGTAAAGAGATGACCTTGGATCATTGCCAACTGTGGTTAAGAGACATGCATATCTAATATATTACACTTACCAGAAGAGTGTCTGGCATTAACATATTTCTAAGTGTTAGATATTTTTATTATTATCCATATTGGAAGAAGATGGCCCTTTGGGAGAATTCAGGGGGCACAGCAGCCCAGATAGTGAAGGGTCAGGTGACATTTCCTGGAGGAAACCCCATCACCAGTGAAGCCTGATGAGTTTAAGGGGGAAGAACAACATTTATAAAGACCTGGAAGCAAGAGCTCTTACGGCAGTTTGAGGAACTGAAAAAAGTTAAAACTGCCTAAAACGCAAGCCCAAAGGCCTCTGGGGACCAGGTAGAACATATGAAACTGTTGATATTCGACACTTTTCAAACTATAAAAATGGAGGTTATTTATGATTTAGCCTAATAGTATGGCTAATGTGAGCTGTGTAAAAAAAAAAAAAAAAAAAACCAAAACAAGAGCGAGCTCCTTAATACACCGTGTGTCATGGGACATTGGGTCTCACTGGGACACTGGGTCTCACCAGGACACCTGCTGCCCTTCGGCTGGGAGGGCTTGTGGGGAAGAGAAGACCTGGGCCCAGGTGGCCTGGGTGCATGGCCGGCTGCAGGTGCCCTGTGGGACTGAATATACTCGGCGGTGCCCATTTTAAAAGTCCAAAGGGTGAATTTTATAGGTTTTTTTGATTTTTAAAATGTTAGCTCAGATTTTGGGGAGTGGGGCACAGGAGGGACCAAAGCGTTTGTCAGCCAGACATGGCTGCTTTACTAGTTGCTAATCTGCAGCCTGACTGTAGACCTGGGGGCTGGGGGGTGGGGGCAGGAATGAGGCTGGACTTATGAGTGCAAGATATTTTTTTTTAGGAGTGAGATACTGAATATATTCCCCACTTTCTCTGGCCCTGCCTGCTGCCATCACTGTTCAAAGTCATTTCCTTCTGAAGCCCTCCAGTGTCTTCCCACCACACTTAGAATCACATTCAGAGTCTACACCCCAGTTTATAACTCCACCCGATCTGCCCCGGCCACCTCCCAACCCTGCATGGTGTTCCCTACTACACTTAATTTTTTTATTCCTGAAACCCACCAAGCCCATTTTGCCCTCGGGGCTTTTGCACGAGCTATTCTGTCTGCTTGAAATACTTGTCTTTCAGATAGTCCTAAGTCTGGCTCTTTTTCATTCAGGGGTTGGCTCAAATGTCACATCCTCAGAGAGGCGGTGTTGGAGGTCTCCAAAACCACTTCTGGATTTAAGGATTTGCTAAGAGGACTCCAGGAAGCAGCATGGCCATGATTTTTACAGAGAAAGGACACAAAGGAAAATGGGCAGTCAGTGAATATCCAGTGGATGGATGGATGGAGGACTTTACCTGTCCTGTTGCTCAAGGGCAATGCTTGCTCCCCCATCTGTACTGTCCTAAGACTTCTCTTTCAGGCTTTTCCCTTTGGCCTGTAGATACCAACATGTGTACCCGACATGTGTGCCCAGCTGAGAGGCTGATTTCGTGAGTGAGAACAGTTGGATTTTATCCCATCCCTGACCAGACTTCAACTTTGCAGACTGCAGTGTTTTCGGTTTATCTCGTAGCTGTGTCCTAGCATCCCCCTGCCCCTCAGCCTCCCTCTCCTCCCTCATCCCTTTGATCAATGGCATTATCCTTCTCTGGCTGAACTGTTTACACACACACACACACACACACACACACACACACACACACGCAGGCATACATAGCTGAATACATTGTTGCTATTATTATTTTGAACAAGCTGCATCTGTTAGATCAATAAAGAATAAGAAAAATAAAGGTTTTTATTCCACCTTCACTTTTTCCTTCTCTGATGCTCTTCTTTATGTAGATCCGAGTTTCTGGTTTTTTTTCCTTCTCTCTAAAGAACTTCTTTTAATATGTCTTAGAAGGTTGGTCTGCTGGCAGCAGATCTTCTCAGTTTTTCTTGGTCTCAGAACATCTTCATTTCTCCTTCACTTTTGAGGGATAATTTGCCTGGAACAGAATTCTCAGTCGGTCAGTTTTTTTCTCTCTCAACGCTTTAAGTATTTCCCTCCACTCCTTTTGTGTGTTGGTTTCTGGCAAGTCAGGTGTCATTATCTTTGCCCACCAGTAAGGCAATTTCCCTTTCCTTCATGAGTTTTTCCTTTATTTTTGATTTTCTGCCATTTAAATATGATATGCCTAGATGTAGTTATACGATATGAAGAAATAAGATATAGCCTAGACATAGGCATTTATCCTGCCTGATGTCTCTGAGCTTCCTGGATCTGTGGTTTAGTGTCTGACATTCATTTAAGGGAAATTCCCAGTTATTAGTGCTTCAAATATTCTGTTGCTTGCTTTCTTCTCCTTCTGGTATTCCCCTTATACATATGTTATACCTTTTGTGGTTCTCCCACAGCCCTTGGAAATTCCATTCTGTTTTTTTCTTTTTTCAGTCTTCATTGTCTATGCTTCTTGGCTTATGAGGATTCTATTGATACATTGTCAAGCTCAAAGATGCTTTCCTCAGCTGTGTCCAGTCTACTAGTAAACCAATTAAAGACAGTATTTCTGTTACAGTGCTTTTTATCTCTAGCATTTCCTTTTCATTCTTTCTTAGAATTTCTCTGACTCTCTGCTTACATTGCCCATCTGCTTCTACATGCTGTCTACCCAGTAGAGTCCTTAGCATCTTAATCATAGTTGTTTTAAATTTCCAGTCTGAGAATTCCAACATCCTTGCCACATCTGAGTCTGGTTCTGATGCTTGCTCTCTCTCCAAACTGTTTTTTGCTCTTTGGTATGCCTTATAATTTTTTGCTGATAGCCTGACATGATGTACCCAGTAACAGGAACTGCTGTAGGTTTTTAGTAAGGTGGTGATGAGGTGGGAGGGGAGGGGAAGCGTTTCGTAGTCCTGTGTTTAGCTCTCAGTCTTTTAGCGAGACTGTGCCTCTGGACTGTGAACCCCCCGATGCTTCTCAGTTCATCTTCCTCACCCCCTAAGGTGGGACAGGTGGCTAGAGTGGGCTGAAGCCGGGTATTTCCCTTCCTCCACGTGGAGAGCTATAGGGGCCTGGAGTTAGGTATTTTCCGTCTCCTAAATCAGTTAAGTTCTTATAAAATCCCAGCAGGTGAAGTCCTGGTTAAGTAGTATCTCCTGAGGGCAGACCTTGTTAAGAGGTACAGAGTGGTCTGGCCTATTTCAGAATGCTTCCTTTTCCCCTCCCCTGCTGGAAGAATGAGGGGACTTTTCTCTGATATTCACTGTGAGTACCTGGTCCAGTAAAACAGTGTGGGGAACCCCCCCCATGACTGGGTACCCCTGGAGTTTTTGACTCTCAGATCTGTCCACAGCAGCCTCCAGCAATTCATCAATTTCAATACCAGTCTCCCTATGCTGGCACTGGCTCCCGCCAAGGTTGATGGTCCAATAAGTGGTGATTTTCTGTATTCAACTGTCTGTCTTCCCGGTTTGGGGGCAGTGGTTTGCCCTGTGACCTCATTTCTTTTACTGATCTAAGAAGAGCTGTTAATTGTTTTCAGTTTGTTCAGCTTTTTGCCTGTTTCTATGATGGAGAGGTGACTTCTAAGCTTCTTACATGATGGACTAGAAACCGGAAGTCTGCCCACCAGTTTTAAGAACCAAAGAAGTGACAGATTGAGAATGTCAGGTTTTTTTTCGGGGCGGGGGGGATTCATTGGGTTAGAAATGGAAATTTTAGGCTTCTGTTGGAAGTTTCAAAGGTGCCTGAAAGAGAAAGTTTTGACCGATATTCTGGCCACGTGCAGGAAATGGTGATATTGCAAAGCACATGAGTCCAGGGACCAGCGAAAGGGGAGCTTGAAATCTGCTTCTCTCAACACCCTGTTGTGTGCCCCAGGTCAGTCACTTCCCTTTTCTGAGATTCCTTATCTAAAACTGGGTGTTGGGACATTTACCGGAAGCTTTCGAAGGGATTAGAGGTAACTTGTATAAAGTACATAGTAGAAGGTATATTCCCAGTTATTTTGTACATAATAGAATAGAAACATTATAGATCATTATAGACATAAAGTTTTTTCTTCCTTTTACTATGGAAAAAAAAAACCTGAATGTTCACTTAGCTCTCCAAGGACACAGGAAGAGATTCAAGGTTAACACAGTGCAAACCAAGCTAGAGAATGGTATGTGGAAAAGCGAATTTGAGCAACGTAGAAAACACAATTCATTATTCAGATCTGTCCGAAGGTTCTGGGCACATGTGGCAAAGTGTAAGATGGTGAACTTTTCCCCTCGCAGCCTTTGTCTTCACTGGGAAGTTTCTCCCTTGAGGGAGTCACTTTATGATATAGTAATTGAGTAGGAAGAGAGAAATCTCTTGCTAAAAGAAGTAAGTGACTGGGTAGCAAATCAGTTATCAGAAGCATCACTAAAAAAAAAAAAGTCTGTACTAAGCACCAGGGTATTCTTTTGTGGCTGGGAGAGTAAACTTATATAAAGCACAAAGGTACCCCCTCCCACTTTGAAAAATCTCCAACTTCTGTTTCCTCTCCACTTTGAGGGAAGTGATACACTAAAATTAAGCGGTGGCTTCTCATCGTGGTTAGAAGCCTACACTTGGAGCCAGTCTGTCCTGGGTTTGCAGCCGGGCTGGCCACCGCATGTCCTCATGGAACCTGGGTTGAATTAACCGACTTCTCTAAGCCTCCATTTCTCACCTGTAAAATGGCAGTTGTTGCAAAAATGAAATTTTGATAATCCCTGAAAAGAACTTAGCTCAGTGCTTGTGAAGGTTAGTCATCATGATTTCTAGAAAAGGGCGGCTTCGGGACGTTTTCACACTCGAAATCCTCTGCAGACAGTGACTCCGAAAGACTTTTGAAATTAAAGGAACAATTCAGAACAGGTTTTAAAAGTTGGGAAAAGATGGCAGTGGGGACGATCAGGAGTAATCTTGCCTGTCATCTGGAAGAGAAGCCAACATCCTCCTGTGGTTTTGCTTTCCTAGAATCACTTCTGCTTCTAGCCTGGAAGTGGACAAGGATGGAGAGAGATTGGAGATGAGCAAAATGAAAGCAAAGCAAAGTGTTCCATCTTCAAGAAGGGTCCCCAGAGTTATGCAGCTTCCCAGTTCTGGGTGGAACCCAGAAACTATTGCCTCTGAGCAGAGGGCTGGATGAGTCAATGCATGTGAAGCCCTTAACCACAGTGTCGGGCACCAGGTAAGCCCCGTTTCATACTGTGCTGCTGGGTTTGCTCCCCCTGACACCCACGTTCCCAAGGGGCGCAGAGCTGCCCTCCAGGGGATCACACTGTTTCTCGATTTCTCAAAAATCATACTCTTTATAGATAAAGCACAGAAATATACACAGTGCATGAACAGATATATAGTGTATATGTGGTATTAACATATCATGGGGTAATTACAAAAAACAGTCTAAAAATATTCCTTGTGGGGGGCTGCAAATGAGAAACATGTTAAATAACACTGGCTAACCCTGATATAATGGGCTGGGGGGGACGTGGACGGGGCAGGTACCCAATATAAGACTAAAAATGGCGGGACCTTAGATGGCAGGAAGGTGGGGGGGGTGGGAGGAGGGATTTCATGTGTGCAGGAAGCACGTTAAAGTGAGACAGTTCCCCTGAGTGAGCAACATCCTCCTCCTCGCTGCTGCTCCTACTTCCTAGTTGGGAAGGCAGTATTGTGTAAGGAGGAGAGAAGGAACGTCTTGGGAATTCTGGCTCTGCCATTCATTTGCTGTGTGGTCTTGGGCAAACCACTGACCTCTCTGAGCCACATCTATAATGTGGGCCTAGCAATATGAGAGTCCGAGTGAAGTACCTGAGGAACAGCAGAGGTTTAGGAAATGTGATGTCATTTTTACACCGTCCTCTTTGTCCTGTAAAATGGCAGATGACCGAGGAGTGTTTGAAATTTTCAGGAAGGGAAATCACTTCCTTTGAGGTGAACTCCTATCCATTAACATTTTATTCAAATTTTAGTCCCTCTGTCTTCTTTTTAACCCTCTGTTCCAAAGCTCTGGTTCTTAATTTTCTTTTGAAATTTCCAATAACACATGTATTAGGGATGCATTATTTGCCAAGTATCAAACACACATTATTTTATTTAATCCTCACAACAGTCCTATGAAGCCAGCACTTGATATATGTTTTTTTTTTAATTCAGCTATTCTAAATAGGTTTGTAGTGGTCTCTCATTTTGGTGACTAAAGATGTTGAACATTTTTTCATTTGCTTATTTGTCATCAGTATATATTTTATTTGTGCCTGTTCAAATCTTTTGCGCACTTAAAAATATTGGGTGGTTTGTTTTCTTATCATTATTGTAGTTTGAAAGTTTTCAAACACATATTCTGGATACAAATCCTTTGTCAGATATATGATTGGCCAACATTTCCTTCTAGTGTGTGGCTCATCTTTTCATTTTCTCAACAGTGTCTTTCGCAGAGCAAATGTTTTAAATTTCGATGATGTCCAGTGTATCAACATTTTTTTCTGTGGATGAAGGTTTTGGTGTTGTAGCTAATTATTTTAAACACCATGAGCCAGTCAAAATGCATCTGTGGGCCACGTGCATCCTGCGGGCCCCACAATGGGGTGGGATTTTTAGACTAGAAGGAACCTCAGGGGATGTGGAAGCCATGACAATGTGCTTCTCAGGTCTCCCGCAGCAGGGCCTGTAATTGACCGAGGGTCCGGGTGCCCTGCTCTGAAATCCACCTTTGTGCCAAGGCCACATTTCCCCCAGGTTTCTCCTTACCAGTGACTGCCTGCAACAGGGGTACTAAAGCAGGCTCATTTCTGGGAGACACGTGGCTTTGCCAGAACTTTCTTAGAATTGTGCCACAGACTCAGACTACTCCAACCCACCTGTTCGTTCTTCTTTTCTCCTCTGTGGGGGTTAGATGAGCATTGTGGTCTAACTCTTCTCCCAGCCTCCTCTGGCTCCTTTCTCGTGTTCCCATCCTATGGGTCCCCCCCATGAAAAGTCTTGTATGTCTTTTCCCACCTTGGCATCTGCTAGTACTGTGCCTGGCAGGTCATATAAATGGCTAAAGTGGTTCAGGTGAGGCCTGAGGTGAGTTAAAACCCCACCCCGGTTTCACGAGGACAGCTTGTATCTAATTCTGATTGTTGCCAAGGAGAGAGTGAACCCAGGGCAGAACATCACTAGTTTTTAAGGAGAAAAACTACAAAAAATTATAATCCTTAATTCACCCCTATCCTTTGACAGAAGAAATTGAGGCAAGGAAGGGAAATGCCTTTTCTAAGATCACTCGTGTGGTAGGTGGCAGAACGTGGCCAGAATCCACAGATACTAGATCCTGATCCAACTCTTTCCCTTCTTCCTGTTTATCGAGTAGGTGGGTCTGTATTCGTTATCTATGGCTGTGTAACAAATCACACACACACACAGACACCCCTGTGCCAAATGGCAGCTTATAACAAGGCACACTTACTGTCTCACAGTTTCTGTGGATTGGAATCTGGACTCTGCTTAGCTGGGTCTCTCACAAGTCTGCATTCAAAGTGTCCGTTTAGGCCAGGGTCTCATCTGAAGGCTCAGTTGAAGAATCTGCCTCCAAGCTCATGTGGCTCTTGGTAGGACTCATTCCCTCAAGGGCTGTTGGACTGAGGACTTCAGGTCTTTTCTTGCTGTCCGTCAAAGGCCACCCTCAGCTCCTTGCTGCGTGGAGCTTCCCAACATGACAGCTTGCTTCATCAAAGTGTACAAGCTGAGCAGGGGACAGAGCGTCTGCTGGCAGAGGTGGAAGTCACAGTCCTCTGTAACCTAATCACGAAGTGCTATCCTCCCATGTTTATTGTATTCTATTTGCTAGACAGTCACTAGGCCAGCCTACACTCCAAGGGACATGAATACAGGGGGCCACGTTCGAATACTGCCTTGGAAATTAGGACACCCCCAGTTGTGTTGCATCTTTCCCCTGTAAACCAAGACACTACTTTCGTGGGGAGAGTTCGGGGATCTATTATATTAAAATGAAAACAAGTGCTGATGTAACTGCCGGACAAGATTGTGGAGGGAGAACTAGATCAATGTGGACAAGAAGGGAAGCGGTGGTAGGGGATAGGGCGGGGGTAGAAAAAGAACCTCCAAGCCAGGGCAGCAAAACCCTGTTTTCCCCACCAGGCACCCTCACCGTGTTCTATCTTCATTTTGTTCTCTGCCATGGGCACGGAAAACGTTAGCAAAATTCAGGACATTGCTTTGGCAGAGATCCTTTGCTCTCAGGTTACTGCATATTCCTTCTAGTACCGAGAGTGCTCATAATTGTCGAGGAGAAATACAAGGATCAAAACTGTCTCCTTTGTATATAGGGAGGAAGTATGGGACAATAATTAAAATAATGACAACCATTAATATTTGTTAAGGGCTAGCTGGACAGCCTGCCTGGAGCCCAGCAGCTTTGCCCCATTGAGTCCTCAGAACAATTCTGTGAGGTTGTGTTAATATTCTCTCCATTTTACAGAGGAAGAAACTGAGGCTTAGAGAGATTGGGAGATTTACCTAATGTCACAGCTAGATGGGGCTAGAGCAGGAATTGACCCATGTTTTATTTCACTTCAATATCTACCACTAGAGTATTTCCCAGATTGTATTCATTCATGTATAAACTGTCAGAGTTGCTGCCATATCCAATATCATTTATTCTGCTATCACATACGGGATACATTTTACTACTCTCCCCCTAATTTGCAATGATGCAGGCTCTGGGCTATGGCAGAACTGAGTTTAACCCTGCTCCTATCACCTCTCTGAGCTGCAGTTTTCTCATCTCTGAAAGAGGAGCACGGGCTCAACCTGTCTGACAGAGAAACGGATCATGGGAGTAAATTAGGAGGCACATTGTAGATGCCCTGGAAATATTTTGCTGAAGGGACCCTCAAGGAATAGGATCTATCTTTATTAACTCTTCTAAAAGATATATACATGGTTAGTATATTTTCAACGTCATCATCAATATTAAGGAATTCCTTAGCACTTTCCATGACCTCCGAGAAATTTGCAATTAAGTGTTAAGATCGGCATGTAGATTTAGTGTCCTGGAGTTGGAGGCAAGATTAAATCGTCTTGTTACTCTATTTGGAGCACATACATTTGCTCTAGCGTTTTTGCTTGCTTGAGGGAACCATAATGACGGTATAACATCGTGATTAAGGGTATGGATTTTAAGGTCCATCAGATCTGGATTTGCTTTCTGATCTCTCCATCCACTGGCTTTGTGACCTTGGCTATCTAAACGTTCTCTGCTTCAGTTTCATTAAATCAGTTGGGAAAGCTTTCAGCTGTAAGTAGCAACCACCGTAACAGAAAGCCTACAGAGACTTAGGTTGTTCTTCCCCTCCCTTAAAAGGAAGCCCAGAGGCAGGAAGTTATGTTTCAGTGGCTCCAGAATGTCAGAGCTTTGCCATTCTCTTTTCTTTATGCTTGCAGGACGTCTAACCACTTTACTCGCAAGTTAGGGAAGATGAAGGCAGGCAGAACCAGGACATCTTTTCCTTTTAGAGACAACAAACCTGCCCAGGAAACTGCCAGCGATCTCCTTCACCGGCCTGAACCGTGTCACATGGTCAAGTTGCAAGGGAGACCAGGGAAGGCTCCAGAATGGAGGTGGGTGAGGGAGAGGGGGCTGTGGTGGGGATTATGTCACATAATGTATGCAACTGCAACAGGGAAACGGAGGCTTCATTCCAGTGTCCTGCAGTGAGGGAGCGTCCCATCAGAGACAGGGCAAAAACCTGATTTTCTACCAGACTGGAAGCTCCATGCAGGGAGGGTTTTCTGTCTTTCTCGTTTATTATTCTAGCTTGATGCCTAGAACACAGATAACCATATGGTGCTTCTCAGTAAATATTTGATAAATAAATGAATGGGTAATAATCTGACACATTTATTTGATTTACTGTCATTCTTCATCATCTCCTCAAAAAACATTTATTCATTGCCCCTAAACAAACATCAGAATGTAAGAATCAGGAAAACAGGACTTTTGGTGGTGTATTATTTATCTCTTGCTGTGTAACAAACTACCCCAAAACTCAGCAGCTGAAAATAACAAACATTTCTTATCTCACACCATTTCTGAGGTCAGGAATCACTGAGAACAGTCTGGACAGGTGGCTCTGGCTCAAGGTTTCTTGTAAGTAGTCACGATATAGTCAGGGTGTTGGTCGAGGCCGCCAACATCTAAAGGCTTGACTGGAGTTGGAGGATCTGCTTCTCAGATGGAGCTCACAGGGCTGCTGGCTGGAGGCCTCAGTTCCTCCCCATGTGGACTTTTCCATAATGCTGCTTGAATATTCTCAGGACATGGCCGTTGCCTTCCAGACGGAAAGAGCAAGGAGGAAACCGCAGTGTGTTTTCTGACTAGGCTCGGGTGTTGCTCAGTGTCACCTGCATAATATTCTACTCCTTAGAAACAAGTCATGAGGTCCAGCCTAAGCTCAAAGGGAGAGGCTTCTGCCTTTTGAAGGGGGAGTGTCACAGAATATTTTCCCCCAATGTGTTTACACTTTAAAAAGTTTTTTTATTGAAGTACGGTTGATTTACAGTGTTTCAGGTGTAGAGCAGAGTGATTCAGTTAGACATACATATATTCTTTTTCAGATTCTTGTAGACATCTTAAAACCACCAGTGTCTATTCCATTCAGTGTTGTGTTTCTAGCATCTAGAGATGCCTGGCTCCTATAATAGATGCTTCATCAGAGCTGGTTCCAGGTTGGTAGGCCTTGAAGGTTATAAAATTTGGGGGCTTTAAGAGGAAGGATGTAGAAAAGTTATGAAAAATGTTATAAAAGTTAGTATTTATTTAGAATAAAAGAATATACTACAAATTACCCAATTCTTAAAGCTGAAAATAGCACTGACATCACAAAATCCTCCAAATAACATCTTTATATTTTATTAACTACCTGACTTTTCCTGTGACGTGCGTTTCCTATGTATTTTGGCTGTGCGCTCTTGGATTACCTGTTAATATGACAGTGATCTTGGATTATCATTTTCTTTAGAGAGACTACTAGAAAGAAGATTTAATCTTTCCACCGTCAGGATTGATCAGAATTTGTTGTTGTCAATTTAGAAAAGTTTCTTTTGGCTTTGCAACACATTACTGGTTAGGTGATGTAAATTTTTAGGATTGTTGTGTCAGATTTGGGAAAACATCTGTCCAGTTGTTTATAATATGACCTGTAAGATTTTAGGCAATTTGAGTTTTCCAGGGCAGTGATGAATCTCTAATACTCTTTGAATGATGACACCCATTAACTAGTTTGTAACGATGGAGCGTTTCTTTTGCGTTACCTTTGTCAGTGCCAATACTTCTTCTTCCTGGCTGACCATTATCGTGTGCTCCTCTTCAGCAGACTGTAATGGTTAATTTTGTGTGTCAGCTTGACTGGATCATGGGTTGCCCAGATGTTGGTTAAATGTTATTTCTGGGAATGGCTGTGAAGGTGTTTCCCGATGAAATTAGCATTTGAATCAGTGGACTCAGTAAAGCAGTGCGCCCTCCCCAGTGTGGGTGGGCGTCATCCAGTCCATTGAGAGCCTGAATAGAACAAAAAAGCAGAGGAAGGAAGAATTCAGCCCTTCCTGACTCACTGCTTGAGTGGGGACATTGATTTTCTTATCCTAGGTACTCCTGTTTTTTAGGCCTTTGGACTCAGACTGGAACTACACCACGGGGTCTCCTGGGCTGCCAGGTTATAGACAGAAAATTGTGCCACTTCTCAACCTCCATAATGGCGTGAGTCAGTTTCCTAATAATCTCTTCCTGTACTTACATATCCTATTGATTCTGTTTTTCTGGAGAATCGTGATTAATAGAATGATTTTAAAAACCCAGTTATTAGTTAAAAACCTAGTTATTAGTTTTATTCAAAATTATGTTTTACTGGTACCACTTATACTTTGACAGAGAACTCACCAGAGTTCCAAGGTCAAGGTGTATCAAATATAATAAGTTCCCTGATATATGAGAAATGCACCACATTTGACTATCCTGTGTGTCTTCACACACATACTTGCTATTTATGGGACTGTCACACTGAAATTTAAATTTCGGTGTCCGTATATACAGTTTTATTGGAACTTAGACATGCTCATCCATTTACTTACCGTGTACAGCTGCTTTCATGCTGCAGCGTCAGAGTTGAGGAATTGAGGCGGAGCCCACAGAGCCGACAAAGCTTAAGGTGTATAGTATTTGGTGCTTTACAAAAAATCTGTTGACCAACCCCTGTCCTGTGGAGATGAGCAAGAGACACACTCACCTTCTTGGCCTCCTGAAGCAATGGCCATTTTTCAGTCCCTAAAATATACCAGTCTGTGTACTGACTCAAGACTAACCTGTCTGCTCTTCTCTCTGGAGAACAATCTTCTCTCAGCCATTTTTGGTCTGATCATATTCATCCTTCAAGCAATTTCCCCTACCTAGAGAAGACTTCTCTGGCAACCTGTCTAAAACAGTTTCTATTATTCTTTTTTATTTTTAAATTTTTGGCTGTGTTGGGTCTTTGTTGCTGCATGCGGGCTTTCTCTAGTTGTGGCGAACGGGGGCTACTCTTCGGTTGCGGTGCACCAGCTTCTTATTGCGGTGGCTCCTCTCATTGTGGAGCACGGGCTCTAGGTGCGTGGGCTTCAGTAGCTGTGCCTCGTGGGCTCTGTAGTTGTGGCTCGCGGGCTCTAGAGTGCAGGCTCAGTAGTTGTGGTGCACGGGCTTTGTTGCTCCGTGGCTTGTGGGATCTTCCCGGACCAGGGCTTGAACCGGTGTCCCCTGCATTGGCAGGCGGATTCTTAACCACTGTGCCACCAGGGAAGGCCAGTTTCTATTATTCTTAACCCTTGTTTCCTGTTCTTTTCAATCGTAGTCCTGCCCGTGGTTTGTAATTATTGACTTGACTTGTTCGTTAAGGTTGCTGCCCCTTTTACTCTGCAAATTCCCTGTCAACATCCCAGGGTGGGTAAGAGCGTGAGCTCTGAAACCAGACAGCCTAGGTTTGAATCCCAGCTTTGTCACTTACAAGTTGTGGAAGCTTGGGTAAGTCACTTATCTTCTTGCTTCTTCCGTTTTCTCATCTGCAACATAGGGATAATCATAGTAACTACATAGTAAACATAGTAAGTACTACATTCAGCTTTGAGGATTAAATAAGTTGTAGATAAAGCATTAAGAAGGAAGCAGCAAAGGAAGCCATAAACAAAAGGAAAAGACAACCTACGGGCTGGGAGAATATATTCGCCAACAAGGGCTTAATTTCCAAAATATACAAACAGCTCATACAACTCAATATCAAAACAAACAACCCAATCAAAAAATGGGCAGAAGACCTAAATAGACATTTCTCCAAAGAAGACACACCGATGGCCAACAGGCACATGAAAAGATGCTCAACATTGCTAATTATCAGAGAGACGCAAATCAAAGCCACAGTGAGGTATCACCTCACACGGTCAGTATGGCCACATCAAAAAGTCTACAAATAATAAACGCCAGAGGATGTGGAGAAAAGGGAGCCCTCCTCCACTGGTGGTAAGAATGTAAATTGGTGCAGCCACTGGAAAAGAGTTTGGGGGTTCCTTAAAAAAACTAAAAATAGAGTTACTATATGATCCAGCAGTCTCACTCCTAGGCATATATCAGAAAAAGATGAAAACGCTAATTCAAAAAGATAATGCACCCCAACGTTCCTAGCAGTACTGTTTGCAATAGCAAAGACACAGAAGCGACCAAAGTGTCCACTGACAGATGAATGGATAAAGAAGATGTGGCATATACACACACACACACACACACACACACACACACACACACACACACACACACACACACACACACAATGGATTATTCAGCTATCAAAAAGAATGAAATAATGCCATTTGCACCAGTGTGGTGGACTTAGAGAGATTATCATACTAAGTGAAGTAAGTCAGAAAGACAAATACTATATATCCACGTATATGTGAAATCTAAAAAAAATGATATAAATGAACTTATTTACGAAACAGAAATAGACTCACAGACATAAAAAAAAAAATCTTATGGCTGCCAAAGGGGAAAGGGAGGGGAAGAAGGGTAAATTAGGAGTTTGGGATTAACAGATATGCACTACTATATATAAAATAAACAAGGACCTACTGTATAGCACAGGGAACTATATTCAACATCTTTCTCCTATAATGGAAAAGAATCTGAAAAATGTGTGTGTGTATATATATGTGTGTGTATGTGTATATATATATCTCTGAATCACTTTGCTGTACACCTGAAACTAACACAACATTGTAAATCAATTATACTTCCAAAAAAATACTAGTAAAAAAACAAAACACGAAGCCCAGTACCTGGTAAGCAACTGATAAGGGTTAGCTATTAATACTTAGTACTGTATCTTCAGGGTTGAACACAAGAGTACAACCAGTATCTCTTTGAGTGAAAAATGTTTTTGGAATGAAGCATTTGTGGAAATGAAGGCTTTTATCTGGTGCCTCATACCTCTTTTATTTTTTAACCATATGCTGTTCCATTTAAACATTATGGACCTCAAGTTTCATTTAGTCCATGAAAGGCTATAAGTGACCTTGACCTTGATTTACATAACAAATCAGTAAGACAAGTGTTTGAAGCTTTTTTTTTTTTTTGGCGGTACGCGGGCCTCTCACTGTTGTGGCCACTCCCGTTGCGGAGCGCAGGCTCAGCGGCCATGGCTCACAGGCCCAGCCACTCCGCGGCATGTGGGATCTTCCCGGACCGGGGCAAGAACCCGTGTCCCCTGCATCGGCAGGTGGACTCTCAACCACTGCGCCACCAGGAAAGCCCTGAAGCATTTTTTTTTACTTACTTTTTTTTGGGGGTGTGGGTAATTTAGTATCTGTCACGGTATGCCCACGGACAGATTAAGACCTATAAGTATTATGAGGCCTACATCAGTCAGCTATTGCCATGCTAATGTCATGTAACAAATCACCCAAAGCTCAGTGGCTTAACACAATAATTGTTTAATCTCACAAAAGCATCTGCAAGTTGGCTGGTTTTCAGATGATCTAGACTGTCTGGGCTGGGCTTCAAGGTGTGGGTTGCATCAGGGTCTGCTCTAGGTGTCTCTCATCCTCCTTGAATGAACAGGCATGTTCTTCTCACGGCACCGTTGGACATGCAAAAAGAGTGAGACCCGCGGTGTAAACACGTACTAAGGCTTTGCTTGCATCCTGCTTGCTAACAGCCTATTACCAGCAAAGTTACATGACTGAGTCCAAATCAGTGGGTCAGGGAAGTATATTCCATCCAAAGCAGGCGTGGGAGAGGTGTATTTCCTGAACAGTAATACACACTATCCCAAGACCCATAACCAAATAAAAGTTAAAATAAAAATCAAACTAAGGGCTCCCCTGGTGGCTCAGTGGTTGAGAGTCCACCTGCCGATGCAGGGGACATGGGTTCGTGCCCCGGTCCGGGAAGAGCCCACATGCTGCGGAGCGGCTGGGCCCGTGAGCCATGGCCGCTGAGCCTGCGCGTCCGGAGCCTGTGCTCCGCAACAGGAGAGGCCACAACAGTGAGAGGCCCGCGTACCGCAAAAAAAAAAAAAAAAAAAAAAAACAAACTAAAATGAAAAGTTATATTTTTCAAAGAGACAAAAACATGTACATGTTAAAAATAGCCTTTCTGAATTTTCTGGTTGTCTCTTTTGGCGGGCAAGAGGGGTTGTAATGGTGTCCCTGCTTTTCTGGTCCTTTAAGTGTGTGTCTAGTCTTCATTTGGAGCCAGCCAGCACTGATGACTACTACTTTTTGTATCCTAGTGCCCAGCACTTGGTAGGTATTTGACATAGTTTGTTGAACGCAGTTGTTGAATTCTATAAACGTATGGCACTTGCATCAGAGCATGATAGCTCTATTTGCTTTACAGAAATTCAGGAGCATTGTAGGTATTGCACGTTTCTACATCAAAGCTTTAAAAGTAGTTATGGGGTGTGGAGGTGCACACAACTTCTAACACTGCCGTGCATACCTTGGGGGCCTCCAAGCAAGTCGTTGCCTCTGGGTTTCCTGTTTCTCTGTTTCCCCTGCAATGGAAAAGCGATTGCTTTCTCATCTGATGTTGCTCAAGGGAAATGCGTGCATCGAAGATAATCAACAGAGAGGAGAGTGTAGACAAGTAAATAAACAGTTTAATGAATATAAGATAAAACTTGAATTAGGGCTTCCCTGGTGGTACAGTGGTTAGGAATCTGCCTGCCAAATGCAGGGGACATGGGTTCAAGCCCTGGTCTGGGAAGATCCCACATGCCGCGGAGCAACTAAGCCTGTGTGCCACAACTACTGGGCCTGCACTCTAGAGCCCGCGAGCCACAACTACTGAGCCCGCATGCCTAGAGCCCTGCTCCGCAACAAGAGAAGCCACCGCAATGAGAAGCCCGTGCACCGCAACGAAGAGTAGCCCCCGCTGGCTGCAACTAGAGAGAGCCTGCGCGCAGCAACGAAGACCCAACGCAGCCCAAAAAAAAGCCATGAATTAAAGCCAGCTTTCAGAACCTCACATTTTCCTTTCATCTACTGTTTATTCAGCAATTGCACAATTACAACTTGCATAAATGATTTTATATACCTAGTAGTCTGTAAATATCTCCAGTATATGTATGTTTGTAGATAAGGAGGGCAGGGATGATCATGATTGAACAAACATGTTCTGACATAGAAATAACGTTGCAAATATACGATGTTCAGCTTCTACCAACGCTAGTTTTTCCTGACCCGGGGAACTCAGTGTTATGACTTTTATTAACAACTGCCTTTGAGAGTGGGTAGTTATTATGCCACACACTGGGGTGAGATATCTCTATATATTATTCTTCTTAACCCATGTAACAGCACTGCCATGTTAGAACATATCCCTATAGTAAAGAAGGGAACACAGAGATGCAGTAAGTAGCTGGAGCCTGTATTTGAACTCTAACATGCTTCACTAGAAAATCAGGCTGTTTTGAAAGTTGACTACTCACCTGTGTACAGGGAGGGCCAGTTGAGGACAAGCAAGCGTGGCATATAGATATGCATATGACTGTCACGTCTTATTTCTTGCACCAGGATTAATGTAACAGAACACCCAGTGTGGGAAGCCACCTCAGGGCCATCCCCGCCATTCTGCTTTCCTTCAGTTATGTAGTGCAGAGCTTCTTTGTTAGATGACTAAGGTAGGCATGGTAAACACGTCACCCGGATTGTCAGATGCCTCTGGTTTGGAAATGTTCACTCAGAGCCATCAGTGAAGCCCAGAGATGACATCTTACAAGCTGGTGATAAAGCTTCAAGTAGCTTCCACTGTGAGAAGGGCTTAATTATGTGTGATTTTTCAAGCAGTATCTGTAGATTATATAGATAAGATGTCTCCTTTCTGTCTGCTGTGTGCCTTGTACTAGCACCCTTATTGAATCGTGACTGTTGCCTCTCCTTGGTTGTGAATTAGGGCCCCAGGAGCCTCCAGTCAGGTTTAGCCATTGTCCTCACGAAGCTCATTATTGCTCTTTTGGTTGAAATTTGAAGGGAAGAACAACCATTAGGTAAGTATGCAAAGTCAGGGGAGCAATTTGGTTTGAAAAGTCTCAGAAACGGCCTTTAAAAAAAAAAAAAAACAACCGTCTAGGGCATTTCTTTTTTGAAAAAATAAGTTGAGTATTTTTGTTTAAAAAAAGGGTTTCTGCCTTTCCAGTTAAGAGCAATCTTTAAAAGGCATCCAGAAAGAAAAAAAGTTGGCTCTGTTTTCTGAATTGCTAGTTGGGAGAACAAAAGCAGCAAGGGAAAGTTTGACTTGACTTCCTCTGCAATTTGTTTATATCATCGGAGCAGAAAGAATCTCAGGGCTCAGCTCGCCACTTCCTGAATAAAGAGAGAAAAATGCCCAGAGTGCTGGATTCACTGAGAGGTGCAGAGCGGTCAGCAGAAATCCTGACCGACTGAGGGGCCCAGAGGGCAAAGGAAGAACGTTTCTCCTTTCAGCTACAACCTGAGATAACTGCGAGGTCCCCAGTCACCAAATACTCCCCCAGCCCTCCGAGTGGCCACAGGGAGGCCAGCTGGGAGGAAGGTGCAGGCTTCCCTGGCTTGTTGCTATGGAGTCGGCGTCATCCAAGACAGTATTGTCAGTCAGTCCAATTCAAAGACAGCAGTGGCAGGAATGGAACTGCATTGAAATTACAAATATTTACTTGAAAAAAAAAAAAAAGTCCAAATCAGATGTAACTGAGATGATGAGGTTCTGTTTACTTCTCTAGGTAGTAGCCGGGAAACAGCCAAACCAGTTAGGGTAGGAAATTTTCTTTTTTTGGTCAGGTATGTACTGAATCACTGGCAGCAAACTTCAGGGATTTTTAAGAGAGAAGATTTCTTTCTCTCTAGGTTCTCCTGGGCAGACTGCCTGTATTCCCTCCCCTCCACACACTTTTTTAAAAGCAGTTCGAGGCCAGCTGAGCTCATTTTGATTATTGCTGTTAGTTTCCTGCCACTTGTCTTTGTAGGCTGGAGTGAGGCCTAAGGATTTAGATGAAAAACCTCAGGCTGCTCTCCTCTTCGAGAAATCTTACCTGTGTGGTTTCCTATCTTGCCTTTTCATAACTTATTCGGTTGAGGTCTGCCATAGCTGGCCTATTAAAGAGAAATTTGAAATCAGTGGGTGAAAGGGCTAAGAAAGAAAAATACAGTTGAGCAGTGAATGTACTTGGCTGAGTACCCTTATGGGAGACTGATTTCATTGGCCTTTGGAACACTGGAGGGGATTGCAAAACATGCAGCTAGAACAGAGAGAGAATGCAGATGGGGGGGGTTGCAGAATGGGGAGACAAAGAGGGTTTCCCTTTCCTCAGAAAGCGGGGATCATCCTCCTTACTAAAGTGCGTTTCTTGGGGCAGCTCAGAAGGAGAAAATGCCAGGCAATAAGGGTGGTGGCCATTTGAATAATGAATAGTATAACACGCAGTGATTTCAAACCTCACAGTTTGTTATTGGAAGTTTTTCTTCCCATTTGGAGGGCAGGTTTCCATCAATTCTCTTGTCTAATTCCTGCTTCCTGCCAAGCTGCTGCTGTTTTCAAGAAAACACTTGGGTCATCGTTTGAGAGCTTCAAAAACCTCAGTGTTCAATTAGCCTCCTTTTGAATCCCTTCTGACGGTTGGTTAAATATGGGTCCAAAGTCCTTTCTGTGAGTAGGGCTGATCCTGGGGTGAGGAAACTTAATTTTCTGAGTGTTAAGAAACAAAAATAATGTTTTAACAGCACCATTACTAGAAAACTTGGAAATTGCACTCTTCTAGTCTGTTCTGTTCAATTCCATTTTATGGACCTCTGAACATTTCGTAGTACAAAGGGCTATTATATAAAAAGGACACTTGGATATCCTTCTTAAAGGTTCCCTTATACTTTCATAGCATGTTTACAAGGTTACTAAGTATGCTTTCTCATCACTGTATTTTAAATGGCTCGACTACTACTCCCACGTTTGAGAATCATTGAAACTGCCTGAATGGAACCGGGATATCCTTTGTTCCCCATTGATTCGGAAACAAAAGATGCAGGAAAAAAAGTTTATTTTGCTGTTGAATGCCATATGCAGATGAACGCATTGTCGATTAAATTAAACCAAGGATCTGAAGGCTTTTTCAAGCCTTAGAAAGAATGTTCTTATAGTTACGGTACATGCTAGAATTTGCCCTCCAGTTTTCATTTATTCTGTTGTGCCTGTGTCTCACGTGGGGTTATTTAAGTCACACACCCAAGTCTTCAGGAATAATAAAGCGTAATCAATAGAGGAGAATCAGCATCAAAAAAGACCAAAGTTGCTGTGTTGTTTCTTAGGTGGGAAAATACCAGCTGGACATAAGTAGGCAGTGCCCTCCATTCATTTCCTCCCTTCTCCATCTTTTCCAGTTTCTCTAGACCCGAGATTCTCATTTTCGGCACTGTTGACATTTGGACTGGGTCATTCTGCGTTGCAGGGGGCTGTCCTGTGCGTTGTGGGGTGTCTACCAGCTTCCTGGGCCTAGACCCCAGATGCTGGCGGCACCCCCCACAGTCATGACAGGTAACCTGGGCTCCTATAGCTGCCACATGTCCCCTAGGAGGGGGGTGGGGAGGGCGTTTGGATCGCCTCGGGTTGAGAACCACTGTTTTAGAGCAACCCACCCACAGAATCCTGTTTGAAGGAGGAAGAGAAGATTAACTTAGTGTTCAGCCAGCGATAGTGAAAATCACTGGTTACAAAGCAGTTATTTTAATCAGTTCATAAAGTTAGATCTCAGAATATGAGAGAGAGAGCAAGAGAAGGAATCAAAGGACTCAGACAACGTAATAGCTGCCCTTCATTTTACAGGTGGGGACCACAGCAGGAAGTGCATCCCAGCATATACAGCTAGATGGTGAGCTAAGGCTAGTTATTGTCAGCTTTTTTTCTTGTTATTTCAAGTAGTTCATGGATTGATTCACTTACCTATCGTTGTGCCCCTCCTGCTGGGAAGCATCTCAGAGTAGACGGGAAACAACGCTTCTCAGGATCCTTTTCCTTATGACTGTGAAGTAATTAATATTCACTAATTTAATTTTCAGTGGCTAGAAATGGGCATGTAGTACAGTAATACACATTTTATGAGATACTGTTAGAATAATAAAAATGTATCGTAATGACAATATGGCTAAAGAAGTTTAAAACACGTCTTAATAAAGATGTATCTCTGTTTCACTAGGATATATAGTTCGCATCAACTGTTTTTATGAAATATCGAACAAGAGAAGCAGTGCCCAGAACCACGTGATCTGAGCCCTGTATGTACAATAACGAAGCTATCAGTGTTCATTTTGAGTATTTTTTTTTAAGTTTTAAATGAAGTGTTTTGAACGCTGTGACAAGTGGACAGAATGAATGGTGCAATGGTCAGTACACGTACTTACTGCCAAGATTTGCTGGTTTCCAGCTTTCCCATTTCAGAGCCTTCACTGGTCCTTTTGGCAGTCATTTATCTGCATGGCTCATTCCCTCCTTCCCTCATCCAGGCTGAAATGGCACCTTCTCAGGCCTCCCAGTCTTTCTTTACAGTGGCACAACTACAGTGTATTTTATATGATGAACAGAGGGCACCATCCGTCACTTGCCCGCCAGCCCTGCTTTAATTTTTTATAGCACATATTATATATAAATATGTATTTGGTTTACTTATTTGTCTGTTTCCTCCAACTAGAATCTAGCATGACTCCCTGACGGCTTTGTTTTATCTAGTAGCGCTCAGAACAATGCCTACCTAGTACACAGTAGGCGCTCAGTAAATACCTGTTGAATGAAAGTGTTGTCTGGGCAAACTGGGGGCACGAGCGGGCTGGTAACAATTTAGTGTGGGTTGATGCAGTCTTGCACTCTTG
Organism: Phocoena phocoena; assembly: GCF_963924675.1. NCBI lineage: Eukaryota > Metazoa > Chordata > Mammalia > Artiodactyla > Phocoenidae > Phocoena > Phocoena phocoena. Next base: position 79,533,579 of record NC_089233.1, read on the forward strand.
TCAATGACCTTTGTCTTCTCAAGTGTAATATTTAATATTTAATTGGCATGACAAGTTAACTATTGCAAGCGGTTAATCATTTGTTCATTTTAAATAACAGGTTGTTTTTTAATAGAAGTCTAATAAAGAAAATAATAATGGACTCCCAGCCTACTGATTAGAGAAGCCTACTGATATTTAAACAGCAAAACAAAAGTACATGCTTATAGTTAGAAACTTGAAATTGCATAGAAAAGTTACAGAATAAAAAGCAGAAGACATTCCCCTATCTACAAAAAGAAACACTTGTAACCAATTTCTCATGAGTTGTTCCAGAAAATTTCTCTGTGCCCATAGGTGTACATTTACTAGCAAAATATACCTTAAATTGCTTTAAAGGCGCACACACACATGCATACACACGTACCAGAATGGTTTCTTTAACCCTTGCACAGTTTGTACTTAGATACTTATTTGCTCAACTATGTGTTGAACATCTCTCTTCCATCCAACTGTACCTGCCTGTCCACCATTCTATCCCCGGTGCCTGGCACACAGCAAGCCTCATTACCTGTTCGTTGAACAACTGGTTAAACTGGTACACAGTCTTCAACAGCAGGTGCTATGCTTTTATTAATGTACCGTGTCGTGGCCAAAACACGATCCTTATGCCATTGGTGAAGTTCCTTAGGATTTGTATTCAATGAACATTTATACATTTTTAAAAATTGTTAGCATTCTAGGTGTTTTCACGTGAATTAGCTCATGCAGTCCTCAGGCAGATCTCCTAAGGTGATTATTTTCATTTGTTTTTCAAATGAGAAAGACTCAGATATCAAGACCGAACTATAGATGAAGATGTAATATTAGGAAAAAGTTCTAGGCCTCCATGCCCTATTTCTATTTCTTGGTAACTTCATTTTTTTTTTTTTTTTTTTTTTTTACCAATCTCAGCAGTCAGAATGCTGTGACCGTTTGAGCTGAGCTTTAAGTACCAAATATTTCTATATAGTCTGTCGTGTCACAAAGATACATTTCAAGTCTCTCTAATTAGCCCAGCAGATGAAACAAAGATCTGAAGACTCACTAAACACTAACAAAACAAACAAGCAAACAGAAAATTCCTCTAACACAAGAGAAACTTCTTGACAGTGTAAAAAATGAATCCACCTGGCTTCTAAGAAGCAGGTCTGAGCAGCTCAGAATCAAAACACAGGAAGTAAGTTGTAAATGGCAGAATGAATAAAACAGCTATTTTGGGGATGAAACAGAAGTTGCTCTCTGTGCTTTAGATGTCACCTTTCAAAGTGAGGAGGGAGCACGTGGGGTCGAAATGTTCACCCAGGGGCTCCATTTTCAAAAAGAAACAGCCGGCATACAACTCAGTAAATAAGAAAAACATCGAACTACATGGCTAAAAATGGGCGAACTTTACGGCATGTAAATTATATCTCAAGGTGTTAAAGAAAAAAAGGAAGAGCCAAATTAAGTTAAAAGTTGTTTTATCTTTGCCAGAGCGCGTGTGTGTGTGTCTGTGTGTACTGTGGTCTGTGCGTCCAGTATGCGGGGACTCAAAGGTTACTGTTTAATATTATGTAGAAAACATGCGCAGAGCCAAGGAGGTGAAAACAGTTCTCTCATAAAAAGACCACGGGGCTGGGGGGCCCCTGGTCTTTCTATGAGAGATGAACCTTTTGTCCTGGAGGTGTCATCACGTCCTCCTACTGGGGCGAAACCACAGAGCATAAAGCTTGCCTCCCGCTTGCCGCTTCCCTGTTGATTCTGTTCCCTCGTAATAGCAGCCTTGTTCCATCTGCCGGGATTCAGAGATTTATGGAGGCAGAGTGTGAGGGGAATTATTTCCAAAAGAAATAATCGCAGGAACAGTGAGACGGGAGGAGGAGGAGGAGAGAGAGAGGGAGGGAGAGAGAAACAGAAACAGAAGAGAGTAATTTCCAGGACAGAGTAAAATTGGCTGTCATGTCATTAAAGTGTTAAAGCACTGCAAGCAGTGTAAACTGACGCCGGTGCCTTATGAAGAGCCTTCTGTTGGGACTGGACGAGTGAAATGAAACGCAGAGGGGAAGGGGGTGGGGGGGGGAGGACCTGCTAGCTGCCAGGGGCAGGGCTTCGCGGTTAAACCTCGGGCCGTGGTTTGATGCCCTTCTGACTCACGGAGACAGAGGCCACCTGCCAGCCTGGGGTCCGGCGAGACCTCACACTCCACGTGAGCACCTCCTGTGGGAAGAAGGAGAAAAAGACGCACGAGCAAACCTCAAAATTACGACAAAAGAAAACAAAGCCTTAGTCTAAAAAACCAAGTGAGGTTATTTTTCTGAGAATTACATAAGCAAATGCCCCACGCTTACCTCTGATTATTATCTCTTAATCATAGGTTTAAAAATGCCAGTAAAACTATGTCAGGCTAGGACAGAGGTTACTTTGGGGAAAGAAGAATGATTAGGAGAGGACACGGGGACTTTCAGGGTGCTGATTTCCCGGATATGTGACAACTTTGGGAAAATTCATCAAGCTGGATAGTTCCAATTTGCGATTATGTATAGTTTACTAACATTAAAAAAATGCCAATATGATCTCCCTGTGCCTCCTTCCTCATTCATTTCAAAGAGAGCTTGGCTCCTCCTAGCTGTGTCGCCCCCACTTAGCTCATGGTAGCCTTCAACGACTTACCTCAAGACTGCAGCAGCATCCTGGATTCTTCTTTCATCCTGCTGGCCCTGCCTCCAAAGCAGATTCCACATCTCTCTGATTTACTCCATCTCCAGTGGCCTTCCAAGTCGACGTCCTGTTTGGGTAGACGACGGTTAATGGACTGCCAGTCAGGTTTCCTGCTCCCTCTAGTGCTAATCCAGTCTCCAAAGTTACCTTTTTTAAAAATGGAAATCAGGTGACCACATCCTCCCTCAAAGTCAGCTTCCCATCACATGTAAAGTAAGACCCAGCTGTGGGTAAGCCTTCTGGAGTTGCTTTCCTTCTATTCCTCTAAGTTCATTCCTTCCTCCGGGACTTGGCTTTGCTGTCCCTGTCCTGGGTCTCAGCTCTCCCGTCACCTGCCCACCGAGGCCACCCCCAGTCAACTATGACAGTCACCACTCCCCATCACGTTACCGTCACGACACCTGGCACTATATGACAGGTTAGGTTGTCTCTTAGTTGTGGTGTTGACGGGATTTCTCCCTCACTAGGATATAGGTTCCCAGAGAGGCAAGGACTGTGTCTGTCCTGTCAGTATCTCCAGTTGGATGTTATAAAAATAGTCTGAAACATCACATGCCTGAAACCCAGCCTCTGGAATTCTCCCTCCCCACCATCACCACCTCCCTCCAACCTGCTTTCCTCATAGTACTCTGCTCGTGGCAACTGTTCATTCAGTGACTCAGGCCAGAAATATTGGAGTCACCCCTGACACCCTTTTCTCCCCTCACATCGCACCTTCAATCCATCAGCACTTCCTGGTGCTCTTACCTTCACAGAGCCTGACAACTCATCTGCCACGTCCTGCCCCTGCCCTGGTGCAGGCAGAAAAAGGGTTCCTGGAGCTGCCTTAACAACCCCCTACATCTCCCTGGGTCCCCCTTTCCATTTAGTCTCCAGAGTCAGGTTATTTGAATTTTTTTTTTTTTTTTTTTTAGCCGCTCCGCACGGTTTGTGGAATCTTTAGTTCCCTGACAAAGGATTGAACCCAGGCCCTTGGCAGTGAGAGTGGAGTCCTAACCATTGGACCACCAGGGAATTCCATCGAAAATAATTTTAAATCCCACATCTCTTTCCAGATGTGTCTTTCCAATGACTCCCCATCTCAGAGCAAAATCTAAAAAAGTCCTTCGGTGACCTGCACGCATCTGCTCCCCTGACTGCCTCACCCACCCTCTTTCCCTTGCTTTCTCCACTGTGGCCACACTAACCAAGGGCACACCCCCTCAGACCTTTGCACCTGCTGCTCTTTCCGGAATTCTCCCCCAGGTGCCCCTCACTGTGTTCTCTCACTTGTTGGGGTCTCTGCCCAAGGAGGCTTTCTCCAGCATCTCTCTTCAAAATTGCCCCCATCCTGACCCTCCCTATTTCTCTCCTCTACTTATTTTTCTCCAAAGCACTTAAGGCTCCACAAACATGTCATATTTATGTATTCATTGATGGTCCCTTCCCCCTAAGTTCCATGAGGGTAGAGATTTTTGTCTCTTTGTCATGGCTGTGTCCTCATTGCCCACATTTGTGCCTGGCAGATAGTAAACACTTATAGGTTATTAATAATTAATTGAATGAGAAGTATTCATGCTAAATATTCTTTAGCATGAATATATAGTGTTCATGCTAAAGATTTAAGTCCTCATATAGTGAGTGAATGAATGATAATAGAACATTGCCAAAGTCATTAAATCAACAAAGATATACAGAGTTTCTGTTGTGGGTGTGAAACCAATCTAACCTGTTCTACAGTAGTATATACAACAGACAAGATCTCTGGTCACCTGGAACTTGCAGTCTACTTGGGGAAAGCAACTGATCCAACAACTGCAAAAAGCATCTCATTACAAACTTGGTATTGCTGGGAAGAAAGAGGACCTTCTGAGATCATAGCTCCATTAGAACTGGGAAGGCTTCCTCAGAGGAGGTGACATTTGAGGTGAGATGAGAAAGTTTGGGTGTACAGGGAAGTGGGGGACTGAGGAGAGCATTTGTGGCAGAAGAAAATTCCAGTACAGAGCTCCCCTCCCCACCCCCAGACTTTTAATCCAACGCATATGGATTAATCAATTACATCTTACTGTTTCCAAGATCCTAGTGAGCCTTGGTATTTGGTTTCTGATATTTACTATTAAGTTCATTTTTTAGCTGCCAATATTAGTGATGGTTATGATTCTTTTCCTGATGGAGGTGGGAACCACCTCCAAACTCAGGAATCCGATTAAATATTGGAGACCTCAGAGTTTATACAGTGTGTGGCTGGATTTTTACATCATCCTTGTTTGTTTTCTTCTTTTTCCAGTCCTTCCACACTGGCTGGTCATTAAAATTTAGAGCTCACCCTGGGTTAAGTGGATGATTTCCTGGAAAACAGCTGGTTGAGCGTCCCCCCGTGTGCCTCCGAAATAAACATCCCCTTTGGAGAAAGGCTTTCTTTAGTGCCTCCCTGCTCAGCATCTTTTTTGCAATTTACATTCCTGTTTTGCATGACTTCTCAGAAGAAATCTAGAAGAATAATCACTAAAATAACAGCCAAAGGTTATTATGCACTGCCTGGAGCTAGGTACTATTAGTATCCTATATTCAGAGATGATGACCTGAAGCTTGGCAGTTAATGTGTCCCGTATCAATCAATAACTACAAAATGGCAGAGGCAGGCTTTATGTCCAGACCAGATGACTGAAGAACTCGTGCTGTTAATCATCAAGCTACAAGGCCTCCTCGACCCCAAACTGGAAAGTCTCCTCTTAACTTCATTTTCCCCAGCTGTTAGATGAAGGTGTAGAACCCAAGGTTCTAATTCTTCCAGTCCATGTGCAGACAGTGTGGTTGTATTTTCTCTTGCAAAGGCAACCAACTCTGGCTGACCTGTGCTGAGAAGAGTTTAAGGGACTGATACTGAGTCACTCACAGATGGGGAATTGAGAGCTAAGGAAGGAAAAAGAGAGGAAGGGAGGAAGACAGAGACAGAACCAGAGCCGTCCCATGCATCTAGGGAGCAAGTAGACCTCTCAAAAGTATTCTTATGGAGTAGGGGAGCTACAGTTTGCTTTCCACCCTGCCTCACTCTGGTGAAGATCAACCATCCCAGAATCTACAGTGTGTTGACTTAATCTTGGCTGTGGATTCATCCCTCCGCTAGGAAAGGGCAGAGTGTCTTGACAGTCCCACCGGGGTGACTCATGATGGGGTGCGTATTTCCTCAAAGAAAAATCAGGGCACTGTAACCCAGGCAATGGGAAATGGATGCTAGGCTTCTCAAAAAGAGCTGACCCCACTCTACCGTCAAAAGGTCAGAAGGGAAAACTCTTTTCAGTCTTGATGAAGCCTTTTGCTCCCACTTGGAGCAGCTCGTCCTTATCTAAAGGGTGTCTAGTGCAGGGCCAGGCAAACAGCAGGTGCTTAGCAAGTAAATGTGGGATAAGTAAGTGAACTGAAAAGAAAGAACATCCCTAATGCTGAATCATTGTTCCCGCTTATAGACCAGACATCACACCTCTTTAAAACTAGCATCCTCTGGGTTGGGCTTTTGGGGTAGGTCCCTTCCCAGCCAGAGTTCTTTTTTTTTTTTTTTCTTTTTGTGGTACGCGGGCCTCTCACTGTTGTGGCCTCTCCCGTTGTGGAGCACAGGCTCCGGACGCGCAGGCTCAGCGGCCATGGCTCACGGGCCCAGCCACTCCGCGGCATGTGGGATCTTCCCGGACCGGGGCACGAACCTGTGTCCCCTGCATCGGCAGGTGGACTCTCAACCACTGCACCACCAGGGAAGCCCCCAGCCAGAGTTCTTAACCAATTGAGAAATAAGACAAAAGAACGAGCAGGTTGTCTTTGTCCATTCCAGCTGCTGTAACAAAAATACCCCAGACTGGGTGGCTGACAACAGAAATGTCTTTCTCACAGTTTTGGAGGCTGGCAGTCGGAGATCAGGGTGCATCATGGCCAGGTGAGGGCCTCTCCGAGTTGCTGTCTTCTCACTGTGTCCTCCAGTGGTGGAAGGGGCAAGGGAGCTCTCTGGATCTCTTTTGGTAAGGGCACTAATCCCACATGTGAGGGCCCCAACTTCATGACCTAATTACTTCCCAAAGGCCCCCATCTCCTAATGCCATGACACCGGGGATTAGGTTTCAACATATGAATTTGTGGAGGGGGAGGAACACACAAACATTCAATCTATAGCACAGATGGGAGCCCAAATGTCACCTCTATTGCTGATAAATCTAGATATCTGTGGGCCACTGGACTTCCCCACACTGACCCCAGAATGAAATGAATCTTCCAATTCCAACATAGGAGCAGAGAACAACTCCCCCTCCACAAGGAGACAGGGAGCAGAGGACAGCTTGATTCTTCCCCAATTTACCTACCAGATAAGTCTCTGCTCCTCTCCTGAAGGGGAGTGGGTGAGGGCAGGGAGAGGCCAGGAGTTTTAGGAGCAAGGGGAGAAGCAGTCTTTCCCAGCTTCCTGACTGGGCACCAGGGGGCCCGGGGAAGGTACACAGAGGTGTTGACCCCAGGCTGATAACAACCTACTCTGCAGCCCTGTTCATATTCTTTGTGGCTATCTACCAATTATGTTTTCACAGCTGAGACCAGAAATATTTCCATCACTCAGGACATGACACCAAAACACCTGGTTTTGAAATGTGGAAAATTTTGTCAAAGGACTGTGAAAGTTCTCTTAAAATAGAAACATTAGGGCTTCCCTGGTGGCACAGTGGTTGAGAGTCCGCCTGCCGATGCAGGGGACACGGGTTCGTGCCCCGGTCCGGGAAGATCCCACATGCCGCAGAGCGGCTGGGCCTGTGAGCCACGGCCGCTGAGCCTGCACATCCGGAGCCTGTGCTCCGCAACGGGAGAGGCCACAACAGTGAGAGGCCCACGTACCGCAAAAAAAAAAAAAAAAAGAAACATTAAAAGCCCCAGAAAGGAAGGTATAGTAATTATTATCATCAACTCAGTTACAATCAAAGGGCAGTTTGCCTGACGCTGAACGGACTCACAGGAGAACAGTGGCTAAACTTTGTGGTCTGAGACTCCCAAGTTTGAATTTCTGCTCTGCTCCGTATTAACTGTGTAAACTGAGGCTTGTTGATGCCCCTGGACCTCATATCTGCAGCTATAAAATAAGGATAGGGGCTTCCCTGGTGGCTCAGTGGTTGAGAGTCCGCCTGCCGATGCAGGGGACAGGGGTTCGTGACCCGGTCCAGGAGGATCCCACATACCGTGGGGCGGCTGGGCCCGTAAGCCATGGTCGCTGAGCCTGTGCGTCTGGAGCCTGTGCTCCGCAACGGGAGAGGCCAGGGCAGTGAGAGGCCCACATACCAGAAAAAATAAAAAAATAAGGATAATAGCTTCCATTCCATGGGGTTTTTTTGGGGGGGGAAGATTCTAGAGATAATGTATTTCAAATACACATACACCTGGCACAGAGTAAGCTCTTAATGAATCTTAGCTAATGCTCTTATTATGATTTTTTTCTCATTGGTGATGATGTTTAGGGTCCTCGTGTTGCCGTGAAATATTCTTTCTATTCACTTGCATTATCCTCTGGTTGTTTGCTAACGTGCGGTAGAAACAACCTGGGAACAGGAGTCTGGGGGCCCAAGTTCAAATCCAAGTTCTGGTACTTTCTAGCTGCATCGTAACTGACAAACTCACTAGAACTCTTTGAGCCTCAGTTTCCTCATCAGTCATGGGTGACATCATAGAAAAGCTTAATCTGAACTTGAAACATGAATTTTTCCTTCCTTGGAACATTTTTTCCTTCATCCCTTCGTCTATTAACAAGTGTCCAGCCAGGATCTCAGTTCATCTATGCATCTGCAGGGCAGCCCTTCCCCCACCCACTGCACATATGCAGTTGCTCCACAAGTTTTTAATGAGCAGCTACACTGCGTGCCAGACACTGTTCTCGAAGCAGAGTTATGTGTTAGCAAGACGTGGTCTCGGCCTTTCAGAATCAGAGGAAAATGTTAAGGGACTCTTCTCTGTATTGTGTCTCCTGGGGTCAGCCCCTCTCCCTAGTGGAGCATTGCTCTGAGTTGTGGACACAATCAACATGATCCAGACCTAGAAACATACACACTGTCACACCCTGGTCCACTCTCCCTGAACCAGGGGCCTTGTAAATCTCCTTATTGGATGCCAGCTGATGATGCGTTAAATTCCCCCAACAAAATTCTCGCAGCCTCAGGCCTCCTCTCCACCCCAGAGTGAGATTATTCAGATTCTTTAACAAACTTCTTCCTCGGAGCAGCCCCGGGCCATGGTGATGTTATGCGAGCACCAAGGTCCTGACTCAATCAAGAGGCCTTTCCATAGGCAGACAGGTACAGAAAACAAAATAAGACAAAACCAACAGCAGTGGGTAGGTCACCTCCTTTCTCACTGTTCCTGCTGGGACACCCTTGGCCAGCTTCCCTGGCCGGGCAGGCTGGAGAGCGGAGCTTGGACCACATGTGCCTGGGTACCCACATACTGCCTCTTAGTACCAGTGTGGCCTTGGGCAAGCAACTCACTCTCTTTAGGCCTCAGTTGCCTCATCTGTAAAATGGGGATGATGGCATTTACACCTAATATCATCATGAATGTTAATGGAGACAAAGTGTGAGAAGCATTTAGTGTCATGCTTGGGGCATAATTGCTCAATAAATATCAGCAACCATTCCTATTAGGACACGTCATTATTCTCACATAGGAAAAAGACCAATGCGGTTTGATAAAAATACATGACTCATAAAATGTATGGCCTGGAGTGAACCCTTCTCCCCCTCCCCCGCATGGCTGACTCCTGTTCACTTTTGAGGTCATGGCTGTAACATCATCTCAGTTTTTCTCACCTTGGCTACACATTGGCAGCACCTGGGGAGCTTTTTACAGAGAGAGATGCCTGGTCCAGCCTCCAGAGGTTGAGTTAACCAGGTACAGCCTGGACACGGGGATTTTTAAATGCTCCCCAGAAAATGCTCGAGTTCAGCCAAAGCTGAGAGTTACTGCTTTTAAAGGCAGTGGATCGTGGTAGCTGAAAGCCAGGCTGCTGGGGTTTGAATCCTGATTCTGCAACTCACTGGAAGTGTGACTTTGGGCAAGTTGTCAAAACTTAGTGCCTCAGTTTCCTCACCTATAAAATGGGTATAATGATAATAACAGAACTTACCTCATAGTGTTGTAAAGATTAAGTAAATTGATATGTGATACATTTAGTGCAGTGCCTGACAGACTCAGAGAAAGACCTTTAATTATAATTCCTTTAATTTCTAAAAGTATATATATTTTACCACAATAAAAAATTTACCATAGGGGCTTCCCTGGTGGTGCAGTGGTTGAGAATCTGCCTGCTAATAATGCAGGGGACACGGGTTCGAGCCCTGGTCTGGGAAGATCCCACATGCCGCGGAGCAACTAGGCCCGTGAGCCACAACTACTGAGCCTGCGCATCTGGAGCCTGTGCTCCGCAATAAGAGAGGCCACGATAGTGAGTGGCCCCTGCTTGCCACAACTAGAGAAAGCCCTTGCACAGAAACGAAGACCGAACGCAGCCAAAAATATAAATAAATTAATTAAAAATAAATAAATACTCCTGTTCTCTGTTTAAAACAAAAAATTACCATTTAACCAGTGTTAAGTGTACAATTCAGTATGTTTCCAGTGTTATACAACCATCACCACTGTCAGTTTCTAAAACTTTATCATCCCAAACAGGGACGCTATTAAATAACTCCTCCTTCCCCCCAGCTCCTGGGTAACCTGTTACACTTTCGGTCTCTCTGAAGTTGCCTATTCTATATTACTGCAGATAAATGGCATCATACAATATTTATCCTTTTGTGTCTGGCTTATTTCACTTAGCATAATGTTTTCCAGTTTCATCTATGTTGGAGCATGTATTAGAACTTCATTTTTCTTTTTATAGCCAGATAATTTTCCATTGCATTTATACATGTTTATTCATTCATCTGTTGACGGACATTTGGGTTGTTTCCACCTTCAGTTCTTGTGAATGGTGCTGCTATGAGCATGGGTGTACACGTTTCTGTTTGAGTTCCTGCTTTCCAATTCTTTGGGTATTTACCTGGGAGTGGAATTGCTGAATCATACGGTAATTCTGTCTAACTTTTACAGGTTTTCCACACAGCCTGCACCATTTTACATTCCCACCGGCAAGGCACCAAGGTTCTAATTTCTCCACATCTTCACCAACACTTTATTTTTAAACAAATAATAGCCATCCTAATGGGTGTGAAGTGGTATCTCATTGTGGTTTAGTTATAATTCCTTTTGATCTCATCCAAAGTAGATTACCCACCGCCTATTATTCTCTAGCCCACAGCACACAGCTCTTTACTCTCAGGCTGGTATCACAGCGTGTCCTTCTGTTTGTTGAATGTTTGCCTTGCTGAGTAGCCCAGGACTTGGCAACCTATGGCTTGAGGCTGTAGGTCAAATCCAGCTGCTGTTTGTTTTCATATAGCCCACAAGCTAAAAATGATTTTTACATTTTTGAATGGTTAAAAAAATCAAAAAATAATATTTCGTGAAATGTAATAATTATATGATATTCAAATTTCATTGTCTGTAAATAGTTTTACTGGCACACAGCTATGCCCTTGTGTTTACATGTTGTCTATAACTGCTTTTGCACTACAAAGGCAAAGTAGAGAAGTTGCAACAGGAACCATATGGCCTGTAAAGCCCAGAATATTCACTCTCTGGCCCTGTTTCTACGTATAGAAAAAGATTTGCTGAATCCTGCAGTAGACCCTGAACTTAGAACAGTCATCCTGATGTCTCCACAGAACCGGCCGTGGAATTTGTTGATCCCATCTCCCGCGCTAACTCCAGACACACACAAAAGTTTGAGATGGATCAGAGAACTAAACGTAAATGCTAGTACTAGAAATCTTCTAGAAGAATACATTAAAAAAACTTCTTTGTAAACCTGGGTTAGGCGAAGAATTCTTCAGACACAAAATGAACGAATCATAAAATAAACTGGACATTAAAGTTTCTGCTTATTCAAAGATACTATAAAGAATATAGACAAGCCACAGATCGGGAGAAAATTTTTACACCTGTATGTGATAAAGAACTTGCATCTAGACTATACAAAGAATTCCTACAACTAATAGAAGACAAACATACATGTTTTAAAAATGGGCAAAAAACTCAGACACTTCACAAAAGGTATAGGCATAGCCAATAAGCACGTGAAAAAGCACTTAACATCATTAGTCATCAGGGAAATGCAGTTTAAACCCACAATGAGATACAATTTCACACACATTAGAAGAGCCAAAAAAAAAAAAAAAAAAGAACAAACACACACCCACAAGGAGGAACAACTTAAACCTTTACTATGGTTCTGTTATTTAATGGCTGACGGAAGTACAAGGGCTTTGGGAACTGTCTGGCCGTTTCTTATAATTCTCCTCCTCCTCGGTATTACTCAAGAGAAATGAAAACAAATGTCCATACAAAAGGCTTATACATGAATGTTTACAGCATTTTTATTCAGAACAGCCACAAACTGGAAACCACCCAAATAGCAATAACAACAAAACAGATTTTTTAAAAATAAGGTACATTCATTGGATGTATCTACTCAGTAATAAAATGGAAAGAACTACTGATCTATGACACAGATGAATCAAAATTATGCAAAGTGGAAAAACAAAAAACCAGACACATAGGAGCACATGCTGCCTGATGCCATCTATATGAAATTCTAAAAAAACTATAGCAACCAAAGCAGATGAATAGTTGCCTCTGGAGAGCGGCTGGTGGCTGGTATTGCCCAGGACAGGGCACAGGTAATGAACACATTCTATAATTTGGTTTGGGTGTATGTAAGTGTCAAAACTGAGAACAATTGAGATCTGTGCTTTGTCTGTAAAATTGACTGCCGTTTAAATAATGAGAGGGAACAGCTGAAGTTGAAAGTGAGAAAATCTCCCTTTACAGGTGGACCAGTCTCTAAGGGTCAGCCTCTCCTGCCCGTGATGAAGCCAGTCACATTTGCAAAGGAAAAGGAGAAACCAACGGTGCCCTGATGTCTGTCAGATGCCAGTGGCCCTGCAACTCGTTTCCTGTTTTAACCAGAGCTCTGGTGTGAAGGAAATAACAGCGATCCCTCCCTCTCTGAGCCCTGGAACTCGGAGACTAGGAAGCCGTTTCCTGGTCTTGCAAAGAAAAACCGACAGTTCCCTCCGCTCAGCTGGAAACGCCTTCCACCTGCTACCGCGTGGAAACTGCTGGTGGCTGGGGCCCGGGGGCACCCCTCCTCCGGCTGACTAGCCGGAAGCCCACTCCCCCATCAGGCTGCATAGACGCGCCCCACCCCCTTCCCAAGCACAAGGGTCGGAGCACGCAGGCAGGCGAGCTGGAGAAGCAGAAGCAGTGGCTGCCTATGGTTTTATTTTTAGAGGGCAAGTGAAACCAACCTGCCTCCGTGAAGCGAATTGCCCAGACCTCTGACTTCCTATAAATCTGAGGCCAGAGTCTGAATCTTTCCTTGCTGAATGCGTTTCCTAGGGCTGCTGTAACAAATCACCTTAAAACAACTTAAAACAATATAAACTTATCTGCAGTTCTGGAGGTCAGACGTCCAATCCAGGGCTCCTCGGGCTAAACTGAAGGTGTTGGCGGGGCCGCGTTCTTTCCGGAGGTTCCAGGGGGAGAATCTGATTCCTCGCCTCTTGCAGCTTAGAGGCGTCCCGCGTTCCTTGGCCCCTGGCTCCTTCCCGCACCTTCAAAGCCAGCAACGCCGATCCCGCCATGACTTGTTTCTAGGGCCTCCCTCTTCCACTTTTAAGGACCCTGTGATTACATTGACCCCACCTGGATAATCCAGGCTACCCTTCCTACTTTCAGCTGACTCCCTACTGTCCGCTGATGAGCAAGCTTAGTTCCATCTGCGACCTTTATTCCCCATTGCCATTCAAAGTAACAAGAGCCACAGGTTCTGGGGATTAGGCTACGGACCTTTCTGGAGAGCCACTAGTCTTCCAACTACACCCCCTGATGTTCAAGTCCGACTTCACCTCCCAACCTCTTCCCTCTCTTAAAATGGACCTGGGTTGGTAGTTCAGTTCTGAGATTCTCAAGTATGATAACTACAGCAACAGCAACAATTACAGCGACCATATGTTGAGAACATGATGTAAAGCAGGCACTGGGGACACAAGGTCTCATTTGATCCTTCTAGGACCCCTGTGGAGTAGATATCATCATCCCATTATAGATGGGGAAACTGAGGCCCAGGCAGTATAAGTAGCAGCCCAAGGTCGCTCAGCTTTTAAGTGGCACATCCAAGATTGGCACCTAGTTTGTCTGACTTCGGAGTCTGTGGTCTTAACAGCAGATGTCTTAACAGCAAACCTCTACGACATCTCCGTGTCACCCTTTCTCCGAGCAAAGGTTTTACATGAGGATTAAAGGTGATGTCTGTCCAGTGCTTAGCACATAGTAGAACCCATGACATGGATTCAGGACTATTCAGAGATCGTCCTGTTGCCTCTTTATGCCTGTCCTGAACCTTCCATCCATCCATCCATCCATCCATCCATCCATCCATCCACCTGAGGCATCTTTTAAAGTGGAGTCAATGTTGTGTAATAGTTAGGATCTAGGTTCCAAGTTCAGACTACCACCTGGGTTCAACTTCTAGTTTCAGCTGCCTCCCTTTGGGCCCACAGCACCTCTGTAAGTCTCAAATTCTTCCCCATTTATAAAAACTGGCATGTAATCATATCTACCTTATCAAGTTATCAGGGCGATTAGAAACAATCATGCATTCATATCACACTTGGTAAACTATCATGATTAAGTCACCTCCATGTGTCCACTACTGAAGCACGTAGTGTAAGGAAAGAAAGTATGATCTTCGTTCACAAGGATCCCTCTCTCTCTTTCTTACACACATATGCGTGCCAGTTAAAGATGTAAAATGGGAAATTAGGAAGGACTTAACATAGGAGACCAAGACAGTTGATAAGATGGTTCTAATTTGTGGTTAGGAAATCTGTCAAGGACAAGGTCAATGTGTAGTCAGAGAGAGGAAGGATTCACTAAGAAAGAACGTAGAACGCAGGGTGAATCACACAGGTCGTCATTGCCTGCAGCCCTCGAGAGGCCCCTTGACCATCTTGCTGGGCTGTTTTAATCACCAGATATGATGGACCACGTTCTCTGCCTTTTATAGGATTCAGTTAATACTTTTCTTTAGATCGATCTACTACTTCTTACTGCACAACTAATATTAATATTAAAATAATATTGTATTAATAAGTAGGACTTATTACTACTTAACTACATTTATATCAAAAGGAAACTTTGTCACCTTAGTAAATGGGAGACTGATTCGCTTGCCACAGGTAGAAACTGTGAAAATAAAAACATGACTATTAAAGGTAATAAATAATTTTGTCCATACATCCCCTAATGTCATTCTGTATCCCACCAGCCGTCGACATAACATCCTTGGGGGTGCACTGTTCTTAGGGAAAACACTGAGGATTCTGCACCTTTAGGTGCTGTTGCCTGAATTTCTGCTTCTCAGTTTCTTGTCATTAGGATAGGATGTCAATAAAAATAGCCACCACTATAGAGAAATGACTGAGCTGAGCAGTGTACCCCCCATAGCTCATCCAGTTCTCTCAAAGTCTCCATAATGATGGTTGTTAACTGAGGTTGGATCTATGAGGAAACCGAGGCACAGAGAGGGGAAGCGGCTTTGCCCCGTCACGCAACTCGAGGCTGCAAGAACAGGAATATGCCACCAAGTCCATCTGTTTACAAACTTGGGACTCTCGTGCCTCTCTGTGCCTCTTCATGGGGCAGAGAGCAATCAGATCAGCTAATGCTCAGGAGGATGTACTGGGGGAAGAGAAGGGAGGATATCTATGGTTGCCTAGCATGGGACCCTCTTCTTAACACGTTTTCTGTGTTAACTCGTCCCGTCCTCACAGCGGACCTGTGATAGTGGTCTTATTGTGGTTCCCATTTTACAAATGAGCGTGTTGAGGCACAGAACCTTTAATGAACCTGCAACTAGTCAGTGGTGAACCTGGATTGGAACCCGAGGGGTCTTGGTCCTGAGCCTCTGTCCCCACAATTTTATCAAGGCATCGTATAAACGGCAGGACTGTTTACGTCATGCCTGTGACAGTTTCCACTTTGCAACTGAACATTTATCAGTCGGCCCCAGGTCTTATCTAGCCCCTGCCAAGCCCCCGCTTGCTTGATTTCCTGTTTAAGGTAGAATTCAGATGACCTTGGTCTTCTAAGAAATTAACTTCATCCCAGGAAGGTGCTCATCCATTCATTCGACATGGAGGCTGACTGCCAGGTGCTGTGTTCTGTGTCACAGAAGCAAGAAAGCAGCTCAGGTGGGAGACAATCATATAGACCCAAGATCCACACCCAGCACCAGTGTTTGCCAGCTGTGGGACTTTGGTTTTGAAACCCACCGAGCATCTGTTTCCACATCTGTCAAATAAGATTACTACAACTGCCCATAACTTTTTCTTTTTTCCATAATTTACTTTTTGGAGAGGATTTTTGGGGTGAGTGTTTACTTAATAATACCTCCTCGATTCATTCTGTTCTGTTGAATAGAGGAGTATCTCGATGCTTTCCCTATGTTTTCATTTGTTTGTTTTGCTGATTGTAAAAGTAATACAGGCCCATAGTCCTATGTCCCAAAACCTAGAAACCAGGTGTGTTGTGTAAGCCAGATTCTTTTCAGATTTTTAGATATGTTTTGTTTACACTGAATATCAAATAACACATTAATACTTATTCAAACAAATGTATGAATATTCATACCACCTGGGATCATTAAAGCCCTCAAGGAAATTCAGAGGAGTCCAGATTTGCTGTCAAATGAGCTTTGTGGATTTTGGAATTGTGGGTGAGAGACTATGAACAGGACCTGCCATGGTGGAAAATTTGGAAAAATACAATGATAGTCAAACGATGTAACAAAATAATCATATTAACAAGAGAGAACTACTGAAATTTCCATGTCTCTTTTCTAATTAATTGAATTATTCAACAATATTATTGAACACCTTTTATATGTTTAGGCCAGTGGTTTTCTACCAGGGGTGATTTTGTCTGCAAAGGACGTTTGGCAATGTCTGGAGACATTTTGATTGTCACAACTGGGTGGATGGAGGGGTACTACTGGCATCTAGTGAGTAGAGGCCAGGGATGCTGCTAACTAGCCTACAATGCTCAGGACAGGCCCCACAATAAAGAATGATCCAGCCCCAAATACCAGCAGTGCCATGACTGAGAAACCTGGTCTAGGTTCTGGGCATACACAACCAACAAAACAATAAAAAATAAATCTATTTACTATGTATTTATAAAATATACATACATGCACACAAACAAATATAAGCGTTTTACACATTTGGTGTTCTTCAGTATATAGTTTTTAACTTATTGTTTCATGAACATTTTACAATATTCACAAAATTCTTTAAACATGGGATTTTCATGCCTATTAAGTGTTCCTTCAGAAAAATGTGAAATCGTTTTCTTAGCCATTCCTTTATATTAAAATTGATTTTTTCATTTTTCCTATTTTTAAAAATAATACCATGATGAATATCCCTACATCCACATCGTTGGTGTCATCTCTGATAACTTCATTAGATTCTAAGGCTTGGGACTGATTCCAGAAGTGAGGTGATTGAGTTGAAGGGTATAAACTTTAAAAATGCCTCGATGTACACGATGAAATTGCTTTGCAGAAAGGTCGTCTCAAATTTTACCTAGCGTAGGAGTTTACATTTAAAAATCGGGAGTCTTAAAGATTAAATAACAAACATAGCTAGTACAAGCTACCAACAACACAGCTAGCAAATTCTGGTGACCAGAAGAGTCTTTCAGAGAGAGGGAAATAGTATGCTGGGTTCAAATTCAACTTGCCATTTGAACCTGAATGGATTGGGTATGTTTCCTTTCAGTCAGTCTCCTGGTACTCATTGTATTTTAATCATCCCAGAACGCAAACAGATTGGATGCAGTTCAAAGACTGACTGGGCAACAAAACACAATTAAGAAGCACCTGACTTATGGGAAAAGATGAAAAGGGCTCAAAGTCTGAGAGCTGTGTGGCAGAAAACCCTGGAAGGAGGTGATCACCATTTCCAAGCATTGAAATTCAGTAAATAAAAGGCTAGAAGAGGAACTTCTTGTGTGTGGGGGGGGGGGCGGTTCAAAAGGTAATGGGATATATTTGAACAATGAAATCTCGAGAGGAAACTTCCTTGTGGTTCTCTATAAGCATCATCTGTTAAGGAAATGATAGAATTCCTTTGAAAGAGTTAGTAGGTGAAACAGTCAGGGAGATGTAGGCCAAACAGACGGTGTGATCTTATTCTCCAGTGAGTGTTTCATGAGAACTTAATATAGTGGGTAAGCTGCTCCCTTCCCCCGGGTTGAGCGAGGATATACAGTCTCTGCTATAAAACGCGGTGGAACAGGACACTTTGATTTGAAGGGAAGAGAAGTCACGTTTCATCTGAAGCTAAACTACAACAATAACATCATTTAAAGTAGGGGTTGGCGGGCTTCCCTGGTGGCGCAGTGGTTGAAAATCTGCCTGCTAATGCAGGGGACACGGGTTCGAACCCTGGTCTGGGAGGATCCCACGTGCCGCGGAGCAACTGGGCCCGTGAGCTACAACTACTGAGTCTGCGCGTCTGGAGCCTGTGCCCCGCAACAAGAGAGGCCGCGATAGTGAAAGGCCCGCGCACAGCGATGAAGAGTGGCCCCTGCTTGCCGCAACTAGAGAAAAGCAACTAGAGAAAAGCCCTCGCACGTAAACGAAGACCCAACACAAACATAAATAAATAAAGTAGGGGTTGGCAAATTTCCCGCAAAGAGACAGATTGCAAATATTTTTGGCTGTGTGGGTCTGTGTCAAAGGCTGAACTCTGCCTTGGTAGAGTCACAGACAAAATGTAAATAATGTTCACGGCTGTGTTTCAATAAAACTTTATTTATAAAAACAGACAGGGCTCAGGAAGCCTGGCTTGCTGACCCCTGATCTAGAGACTTGGGAAAGAGACCATGTAAAAGAGTAAGGAGGTTCTGAGAGATCTGGGTTCAAATCTCATCTGTACCACTTATTGGCTGTGTGACCCCAGGCAAGTTAATTAACCTCTCTGAACATCACTTTTCTTGACTCTAAATGGACTAATTGGAGTCTCCACCTTATGAGTTTGTTCTCCGAATCAAATAGAACAACACGTGAGTAATGTTTCACATAGGTCTTGGGACATAAAAATACTATAATAAAAGAAAGGTAATAAAAAAGGATGCAGGTGTTGTTATAATTCTTATCTCATTGTATGTGGGTTTGTGTAACTGTTTTCTCCACTAAGTTTCTTTCTCCTGAAGTTCAAGGACCACATCTTATTTGAGCGTTCCAATGCCTGTTGCCTTGGCACACAGTGGGTTTCTAGAAGCAGATGTGGATTTGGGTGCCCACGGTTTAGCCAGAGAAGGCGACCGGAAGAAGGCAAGGGAGGGAAGCAGGACAGGGCAGGGGGAGGAGTTAAGCAGAGCTTTCTCTTAGCTGATCTCTAAAGTATACATGGCACCACGGTGTTACCTGGAGGCCAAGGGGCTGGCCCGTCACACCCTGGGACAGTCAGTTACTGGCTGTGGACTGCCCCGCGAAGGGGGGGGACCATCTCCTAGGTGAGCTGGCGCCTGTTGTGCTGACGCTGCCGTCAGCATCACTGCAGCCGGGAAGGTGCTCTGCCGGTGAGGGAGACCTGACGGAACACCGACAACCTTTCACACAGTGCCCAGTGATTGCTGGTTACGTAAATTATATTCTGAGGTGTGCTTTAACCACCCATGAAACACGGCTGCTTATAGGAAGAGGGAAAAGGGCAGGGTCGGGGTGACTAAGTCATCATCTGTCACTACAAGGATAAATTGTTTAGCTTAGAGGCTGAACCCAGGGATGGTGAGGACCTTGAGGAGGATGTTCTCATTCTGCAGGGACAGGAATTGGCTTCTTTCCCAGTGGCCTGTGGCATTTCCTTTGCCCAGAGGAGTGAGTGGTATCATCCAGATGATCCAGCCCTGCGCTTGGCACGAACGGCAATGACATCACAGTTAACACCTGCCCAGGTTTCTGGCGTCTAGTGGGAGTGGGTGTCCTAGCTCTGACACTGTAGCTAGGTCACTCTGAGCCAGTTACTTGGCATTCCTAAGCCTCAGTTTCCTCATCTATAAAATGGGGATAAATAATATTTCCTTTAGAGGAAAACATAGGCAGAACGTTCTATGACATAAATCACAGCAAGATCCCTTTTGACCCACCTCCTAGAAAAATGGAAATAAAAACAAAAATAAACAAATGGGACCTAATGAAACTTAGAAGCTTTTGCACAGCAAAGGAAACCATAAAGAAGACGAAAAGACAACCCTCAGAATGGGAGAAAATATTTGCAAATGAAGCAACTGACAAAGGATTAATCTCCAAAATTTACAAGCAGCTCATGCAGCTCAATATCAAAAAAACAAACAACCCAATCCAAAAATGGGCAGAAGACCTAAATAGACATTTCTCCAAAGAAGACATACAGGTGGCCAACACATACATGAAAGGATGCTCAACATCATTCATCATTAGAGAAATGCAAATCAAAACTACAATGAGGTATCACCTCCCACCAGTCAGAATGGCCATCATCAAAAAATCTACAAACAATAAATGCTGGAGAGGGTGTGGAGAAAAGGGAACCCTCTTGCACTGTTGGTGGGAATGTAAATTGATACAGCTACTGTGGAGAACAGTATGGAGGTTCCTTTAAAAACTAAAAATAGAGCTACCGTGCGACCCAGCAATCCCCACTACTGGGCATATACTCAGAGAAAACCATAATTCAAAAAGAGTCATGCACCAAAATGTTCACTGCAGCTCTATTTACAATAGCCAGGACATGGAAGCAACCTAAGTGTCCATCAACAGATGAATGGATAAAGAAGATGTGGCACATATATACAATGGAATATTACTCAGCCATAAAAAGAAACGAAATTGAGTTATTTGTAGTGAGGTGGATGGACCTAGAGTCTGTCATACAGAGTGAAGTAAGTCAGAAAGAGAAAAACAAATACCGTATGCTAACACATATATATGGAATCCAAAAAAAAAAAAAAATGGTTCTGAAGAACCTAGGGGCAGGACAGGAATAAAGCTGCATACCTACTAGAGAATGGACTTGAGGACACAGGGAGGGGGAGGGGTAAACTGGGACAAAGTGAGAGAGTGGCATGGCTATATATACACTACCAAATGTAAAATCGATAGCTAGTGGGAAGCAGCCACATAGCACAGGGAGATCAGCTCGGTGCTTTGTGACCACCTAGAGGGGTGGGATAGGGAGGGTGGGAGGGAAGGAGACGCAAGAGGGAAGAGATATAGGGATATATGTATATGTATAGCTGATTTGCTTTGTTATAAAGCAGAAACTAAATCACCATTGTAAAGCAATTATACTCCAATAAATATGTAAATAATAATAATATTTCCTAATTCATAGGTTTTTTTTGTGAAGATTAGAGTTAATGCTTATAATATTTTATAAGCATCAAGTGTCTGGCACCTAAGGAATGTTTAATATATGGTAAAAATTTTTTTCGTTTTTCTTTTCTTTGTTGTGGTGGTATTTTTTGTTTGTTTTTGTTTTGTTTTATTTTGAGAAATAGTATTGTCCAGCTCATCGTTTCTCCGTTATTTGCACATTACTATGGATTTTTGCCATATCTGTTACCACCTGCACTTATTTTTTATTTAATATACATTAACTGACTCTAAAAACAAAAAATCCTTAAACACTGTAAACTTGCAAATAAGGCCAGTGCAATAATGGTTCAGATAAACTAGTGCCTGCCACATGGTAAGTTTGCTATAAATGAGAGCCACTGTCACCATCAACATCGATGTTGAATGACTGTCAGTTTTGCCCCGTTTCATTCCTGCCTTTTAGAATCAACTCTCTTTCGTTCCCGCCACTGAAAGAGGTCACACCTTCGATCCTGCGTGAGTTCATCGACATGTTCTTATAGTGGCTGGCTTTGTTAGGAATTCTCTAAAAATATCAGGGGATGTTTTTTTTTCCCCTGTTAAATAACTTGGACTCTGACAGATTACAGGGAAGTGGTTACTCAGAGCAGAGTGCCCGCGACAGATTAGAGGGAGAAGTGGAAATTCCCTTCTTTGCCTAAAATAACTGGAACTGGACCATGACAGTATGAGCTTTGTCCAGACTTGATATCATTTCCAAGTGAATTTGGTACAGAAATACTTAGCAATATATGGTGGTAGTTCTCACTGACAGGCTAGAAGAAGGTTAGCCCTTCTGTGTTTGCAGCTAAAAGGGCCATTGTTAAGGAGCAATGAGTCCCAGAGGGGTGAAATGTAAGTAGGTGGACATGGTAATACTAGATTCACCTGACTTCTCTCTGCCCCTTACCCACTTTGTTTTCTTTCCTATCACACACACACAAAAAAATCGAATTCCAGAAAGAGACCTGCTCTCCATTTATTTCATTGTTTTTATGGCAAGTCTGTTCATGACAGCCTCCCGGACACTCCCAAGCAGATTCTGAGGAAATGAGAGTAGGAAATGCACAGATTCTTACAGTGGAGCAGAGTTCGGAGTAGCTAAGTCCGGACGAATATCTGTGAGTTCAGATTCCGTAGCAGCTTGAATCCCACGCCTTGAGCTAGGTCAGAAGGTCCATAATTCGAACGAGGGCAGGTGTTCAGCCAGGGTCCAACTCAGGATGAAAAGATCTGGGATTTGCTTTAGGATGAATATCTTAACCCTGAACGATGATTCTGACTGTTGTAAACTTAAAAAAAATAGACTGGGCAGGATCTCAAGAACTACTCCACTCTGTTGTTTTGTTTTTTTTTTTTTTAATTTTATTATCGTTTACAAAAATGTATTAAAGCCTAAGTGTGGGGAGGCAGGAATGAAAGTGGGAAGTCATACATCAACTTTTTATTTAGGCTCCAAGAAATTCTGTTATTGCCGGTTATGTTAGCCAGTACTAATGTTTTCTCAAGCCCTGAAGTCTACTGCACATGATTTATTAAGATGAAACGCCATGTCAGGGAAAATTTCCTTCTAAAGGAAGGAGGCAGAGTGGAAAGGTCATTTTGACTCATTTTCCTGGCTGAGGGCTTGGTCTGTGGGCTCTGTGGACTCAGCCCCGGCAGCAGGGCCTCCCCGCCCACAGTTTCAGGAGGGAAGCGCTCAGGGCTGGCTTTGGCACTGTCTGCAAAAGGAAGCGCAATGCTTCTGGTAGCTAGCAGAGTGGCAGGTGGGACTTCAGAGCTCACTCAGCCTTTTCTGTCTCTGTCCTCTTTTCTCACATCCTTCCATCAATGCAGAGACGTTGCATCATTCTGCTCATTGAATATATACATTACTCAAACTCTGTGATCCAGCGTGGCCAGGGATGGTCACAGGTGAGAGAGCAAACAGTAATGTTTGTGACGCTGGTGATGGTGGTTCCAGCTCTCAAGGGAGCTTGAGGTGGGAGGACATGCCTGCTCTTCCTGTAGGAAGGGAGAGCTCTCTTGTTCTTTGGTGTGTAAACCTGGTTTACAGATTCACAGTGTTTTCTTAGACCATGGTTCCTAAAGGTAAGCCAGCTATTGTGTCTGGTGTCCAAAGACATGTCATCTCTCTACTCCAGAGTAAACTTACATGAATGCCTAGGGAGACCTAGGAGAGCATCGGCGTGTCAGTCTGGTTTGTAATGGTAAACAACTGGATACACACGAAATGGCCAGTTAAGAGAGAACGTATTCTGGATTGGGTACGTGCCTCAAGTATATGGTCAGTGAGGTTCTTACCTGGGACTTTTGTTAGAGGTATTGGGAAAGGTGCGTGTGTGCATGTGTGTTTCCTTTGGACTCACCAGCCATGAGGATCATCTAGGCCTAAAGCTATAGATGATAACTTTATACTCATATGGAGAGAGTCTACCTGAAAATAACGCCAACACAGAGGAAAAGAGAGCCAAGAAAAGGAGAATGGCCCGCTCCTGCTGCTAACTGCATTAGACAGCTGGATCCAGCTATGCCTGAAGTCGACAGTATATTTGGATGCGTCAGTTACATACAATGATAAATTCCTTTTTATTCTTAAAGCAGATTGAGTTATGCTGCTTCCACTTGCAACTGCAGTAGTGTTGCTATTACATCCTCCTCCTTCTGATCTGAACTCTAAATGGATATGTAAATATTTACCTTGACTAATGACCAAACTTTGCAACAGAGAAAATCCACTAATCCAAGAATCAAGTGCTAGGGCTTATCTATATGCAAGGATGGATTTTCATTTTAAGAAACTGGGCAGCTTCAACCGTAGAAAATTTGTCTAAGGGGAAGCAAAAAGGTATTCTAATTGCTATTGAAGAGTCATTTTTGGCATAATTTGGGACCAGCCAATGCTATCAAACGTTGATATCTGTGATAAGCACAAAGGATTTCTTTAACAATCAGTTTTCATCCCAGAAGTATAAAGCCACCCTTTGGGTCACTGGTTGGCTAATAGTTCTTTTTGCCACTTTGGGTCGGCTATTGAAACAGATTTTGAGTTTATGACAAACACACTCCTAGATATCTGTCCCTTATGAGCTTCTATGTAATGCCCTCTGGCACGTGGGATGTTGCCTTTTAATCTAGTGGCTTGAGCATAGCCAGGTACCCATTTCCCTTGGCTGCTCGCTGAGTGAGTGCTGATTTCACCATCAGGGCCTAAGCCTCTGACTTGTTTTTCTTGCAGAGATAATGTTTCATGCCAAGTCATCCACAGAACAGCACGCAACCAGGGATGAGGCTGAGCTGTGTAGAGATGCAAAAGGGAAATTGTGTAAAAGCCAGATGCAGAAACACCACCTCCTGTTAGAGCTTGTGCCTGAGAAGACTGTCTCTCTTTCTCAGCCCTCCAGAGAGCTGTGTACCCCCAGGGAGCGACTACGATGGGGATTCTATCTCAAAGAATGTGGACACTACACAGGTATGGGACCCAGGACCGCAGAGAGTCTGGGAGAGGACCAGGCTGTGCCTACTTGATGAGACTTCTAGCATCTCAAGAAATAAAAATAAAGAATTGCGGAAACAAGGGTTACCAAAAATTATGAAATATTTTCAGTGTCTACACTGAATAAAATAAGAACTTGAATACCCACACTGATTACTGTTCACTGCAATGACGTTGGGCTGTATACAGGATTATAGGACTTATAAGACACCATTATCTTAGAATGAACTATATAAGCAGCATGATCTGTGGGTGGGACACAAGTATAAAGGTGAAGCCCTATTACTACATCCCTGTGAAGGCCTGCAATATTTTTGGAGATGACATCAGAAGGTCACTATAAGGCCTGGGTCAAATGTCCCCTAGACCCCTCACTGCCAGCCCTACTACATGACATTCAAATTAATTTTTAAAAATGATTAAATTGTGTCTTGTGCCTCTTGCTTTCTTAGACCTGGACATGAGGGCATTGTGAAGAAGCAGAACCATCACCTGATGGGGACCCAAAAGAATTCAATGCTTGCTCTATGGCTTTGCCCCAACCAGCTGTGTGAACTTGGGGAAGTCTCTTAACCCCTCTGGATTTTCCCCATCTATAAAAATGCAAGCGTTGGATGAGGGCCTTACAAGTTCCTTCTCAAACTTTATGATTACACCAATTCCATGTGAAGAGTCTAAGTACTAGGGCTAGCATGGTGGGGAAGAAAAAAACAACACTCCACACAGATTCAGCCCTTGTCTGTGGAGTGGGGGACGAGGATAGGTGTGTGTGTGTGTGTGTGTGTGTGTGTGTGTGTGTGTGTGTGTGTGTGTGTGTGTGTTGACAGTCAACAAAAATGATACTATACCATGTCAGAGAGGGCAAATGCCATGAAGAACAATACAGCAATAGAAGGAGATGGAGAGAGGTCAGGGAAGGCCTCTCTGAAGAGATGACCATTAATGCTTTCCAACTGATCTGATATTCTTTTAGCAAGACACTAAGAAAGGATGTGCCATAGAGGTGGGTGGAGGACTCAGTGGGCAGAGGGGCCATTGAAGGATCTAATGACACAGGAAATGACTCCTTGGTGACTCAAGAATAGAAGGGAAACAAGAGAAAGCAGAGCAGTGATGATCAGAACTGGATTCCCGTAGCACTTCTGAGTGTGCCGTCAGGCAGGGTTGGATTTGAATCCCCAATCTAACCACTTACCAGCTGTGTGACCTTCTATCCCCCCACTGGTCTGATCTTCAGCCTCATCTGTAAGAGGGAAGTAAGAAGAAGCCCTGCCCTGTGAGGGTGAAATGGAATAAAGTCTCCAAAGAGCTTAGCCCAGGACCGGACACAGTAATAAATGCCCAGCCTATAATTAGCATAGTGGTTGCTAATATTTACTGAGCATCTGCCAAGTCATACTTAATACGGATGACTTCCTCTCGCCCTCCCCCAAACAAGCCTAGGAGGCGGGCATTGTGATGATCCCATTTTACAGATGAGGAGGTCAAGGTCAGTGACTGGGCCAAGGCATGAACATTAGTCATCATCATTACTTGCCCTCTGGTGACACCAGAGGAGGTTATGGTGACCCAACAGCTTAACAAGAACGTCAGTGTCGACAGGCAACAGCTGCTGAGGCTGGCACTTTTCCGGAGGTGGAAAGTGAATAAACATCACATCTGACAGAAATACATTTTTTTTTTCATCCAACATGCTTGTATTTTATTGAGGTATAATTTACATACAACGCAATGCACCCACGTTAAGTCTGGTTTTGAATTCTGACAAAGGCATACAGCCCTATAACCATCACTACAACCTTGGCAATGACTGGTTTGCTCTCTGTCTCTATAGCTTTGCCTTCTCTAGAATTTCATATAAATGAATCATATACTTCTTTCCCTGAACATGTTTTTGAGATTCACCCGTGTTCTTGAGCATATTAGTAATTCTTTCCTTTATATTGCTGTGCGATAGTCCATCACAGGAAGGTACAACAATTTGTTTATTCATTCGTCAGTGGATGGACACTTGGGTTATTTCCAGTTTGGGGCTATTATAAATAGAGCTGTCATGAATGACTGAACGTGAGTTTTCGTGTAGACATGTGCTTTTATTTCTCTTCGGTAACGCCTTGGAGTGGGATTGCTGGGTCGCATGCTAAGTGTATGTTTCACTTTATAAGAAATACCAAACTGTTTGACAATGTGGCTGCACCATTTTGCGTTCCCATCAGCCCTGTATGGAAGGTCCAATTGCTCCAGGTGCTTGCTGACAGCTGGTATTATCAATCTTTAAAATTTTAGCCTAGAATGCGGGTGTGTGGTAATATCTCATTGTGATTTTAATGTGCATTTCCCGAATGACTGATGATATTGAATATCTGTACATGTGCTTATTTGATATTCTTCTTTCTTCTCTGGTCAAGTGTCTGCTTAAACATTTTCCCCATTGAAAAAAATTGTCTTCTTATTACTTATATATCTGGAATATAGGTATTCTTTATCTATTCTACCGTAGAGTCAAGCCTTTCATCAGCTATATGCTTTGCAAATATTTTCCCCATTTGTAACTTGATTTTTCATTTTGTTAATAGGGTCTTGAAGATCAAAAGTTTTTAATTTTTATGAGGACTAACGTATCCATGTTTTTTCTTTTATATAGATGATCTTGTGTCCTAAGAAATATTTGCCTAACCCAAGGCCATAAAGATTTTTCTCCTGTGTTCTTTTAAAAGTTTTATAAGTTTCTCTCTCACATTTAGGTCTATTAGCTCTTTGGTCCATTTCAAATGAATATTTCATGTATACTGTGAGAAAAGGGTCAAGGTTCATTATTTTTTGTTATGGATATCCAATTGTTCAGCATCATTTGTCGAAAAGATTACCATTTTCCCGTTAAGTTGATGCCTTTTTATAAAATCAACTGATCCTATTTGTGTGGGTATATTTCTGGATGTTCCACTGATCTACAAATCTCTCCTTACATCAGTAAAAACTCTCTCTTGGCTACTGTAGCTTTATAGTAAGTCTTGAATTCAGGTACTTGAAGCCTTCCAATTTTGTTCTTCTTTTCAACGTTCATTCATGGAGTGCCAGCTGTGTATCCAGTTCTGCTCGTTTGTTCACTGATTCATTCAAGAAAAATTCCAGAGTGTCTATTAAGCCAGGCTCGGCTTTAGGTGCTGGGATACAGTGGTGATAAAAATATACACACTCCCTGCCCTCATGGAATTTACAGTCTATTGGAGGTTGGGGTTGGGGAGTTGGAGTGATAGAAATATATGTCGATTATATTTGTCAGATATATACTGTGTGTGTGTGGTCAGAGAGTAATAAGTGCTATGAAGAAAAATAAAGGAAAGGAAGGAGAATGTTGAGGGAAGGGCTCTCTGAGGAGGTGAGGGTAACCCCAAAAGAAAGGTGGGGTCATGCAGCATGGTCTCTTTATAAAGAGCAGAAGCGAAAGGAAGTGCCCAGAAACTGAGCAGAGTGGGAGATGTTTAGATAAGGTTTCTGCACTATATTTGTATGGAGTTTTAAAAGAAATCCACTTGGTGGTCATTTCTATGATAAATAGAGAGAGCTGGACAACAGTTGAGACTGACATGATCTTGGAAGATGAAGACAGTTATGTGAAGCACTGGATAAGAGTTTTCCAAGAGAGGGAACAGCAGGTGCAAAGACCCTGAGTTAAGAAAGGGCTTGGCGTGTTCGAGAACCAGAAAGCAGGCTAACGCGGGGGAGTCTGAGATGAAGCCCAATAAATGAAAGAGACCAGGGAATTTCCTGGCGGCCTGGTAGTTAGAACTCCACGCTTCCACTGCCGGGGACCTGGGTTCTATCCCTGGTCAGGGAACGAAGATCCGGAAGCCACGTGGTTCAGCCAAATTTAAAAAAAGAGAGAGACCAAATGCTTACAGGACTTCGTGAGCCAGAGGTTCAGAGTTTGGATTTTATTCTAAGGGGGCAATGTATACCACCGGGAAGCTCTAAGTAGAGGGAGTGTTCTGTGTGTACTGCAGTGTAACTTAGTGGGTCCTG
The DNA here is from genome assembly GCF_963924675.1 of Phocoena phocoena. Lineage (NCBI taxonomy): Eukaryota > Metazoa > Chordata > Mammalia > Artiodactyla > Phocoenidae > Phocoena > Phocoena phocoena. The sequence continues at coordinate 79,562,381 of NC_089233.1, forward strand.
AGAAACCACTGGGGTGTGGCTGTACCATCTGGCAGCTTCCTGTAAACCCCCTAATCTGGGAGAGTTTATGAAAATGTTCAGGAATGCACCTCACATTTTGACTGTTGAATTATCTTGGGTGCAAACAGGAACGCTTCATTTTATTAGTATGAGGTACGAGCTTTGATATACGGGGGTTGGGGTGTGTGTGCGTGTGTTTGGAATTCTTAATCTTCATGAGTTATGAAGTATATTTCTACATTTCAACTAAACGAACACTCTGTTTATTGTTTATAGCCTTTCTGTCTCCAGCTTTTAACACTGTTTACTTGAAAATAATTTCAAACTTACCCACCAAGTTGCAAATATAGAAATAATACAGATTACCTGTATACCGTGTATCATATTTACCTATTAATTTTTTAATAATTTTTTAAAATTTTTATTTATTTATTTTTAGCTGCATTGGGTCTTCGTTGCTGTGTGCGGGCCTTCTCTAGTTGCGACGAGCGGGGGCTACTCTTTGTTGCGTTGAGCGGGCTTCTCATTGCAGTGGCTTCTCTTGTTGCGGAGCACGGGCCCTAGGCGCACAGGCTTCAGTAGTTGTGGCTCGCGGGCTCCAGAGCGCAGGCTCAGCGGCCATGGCTCACGGGCTTAGTTGCTCCGCGGCATGTGAGATCTTCCCTGACCAGGGCTCGAACCCATGTTCCCTGCATCGGCAGGCGGATTCTTAACCACTGTGCCACCGGGGAAGCCCCTAATATTATTAATATTTTACTCCATTTACTTGATTGTTCGGTTTCTCTCTCTCTCTCTCCCCGCCCCCCGCCACACACACACAAACTTTCTTCCTGAACCATCTGTGGCTGTTACATTCATCATGGCCCTTTTCTCCTGAATATTCCAAGTATGTATTTGCTAAGAATGGGGATAATCTGTCACACAGCCACAGTAGATTTAACAACTTCATACATTTATCCTGATACAACTCTTTAATTTATCATCTATATTCCAGTTTCATCAGTTAGCCTGTGCTGTTGCTTTTGACATTCCCCCCACCAGTACAGAGTCCTGTCTAGGGGCAGGGTTCGCATTTAATTGTCATGTTCTTTTAGCCTCCTTGGATCCAGAAAATTTCCACAGTTTTTCTTTGTTTTTTGTGAGATTAGCATTTTTGAAAACCACCATCCTTCCCCTGCCTGCTACCCCACTGTAACAGAATGTTCCTCAAGTTGTGTTGTGTGGTTAGGTATAGGCTGTGCATTCTTGGCTGGAATGCGGAGCAGAGAAGATGCTGTATCCTTCTCAGGATAGCATCTGGAGGCACGTGATGTCCACCCGTCTGTCACTGATGATATTAAACACCCACAACCTTTTATCCGACATTTGTGGATGACATGAGGTGCAGGAAGGGGGAAGAAAGTTGAAAAACAAGGAGGCATATGACTCAGCATTAGTGAACTTTCTGAGTCATCTGTGTTGCTGATTTAACCACTCCAGGTAAGGTTTTGTATAATCACAAGGGACACACACACACACTCTCACACACCCAAGCTCTGTTCCACTTTGCATTTTTTTAGCTACCACCAAAGTCCGGTTTCAGCACATGGGACACTGGAAGAAATAACGTGGAGAGATTTTAAAATTCTGCGTTGAAGCGTCACCTATAATCATGACTTCCTAATAATTCCTTGGGTCTTAAAGGAGGTGGTCCCATGGCTGAGAGTTTGTGGGCACCAGCCAAGAGTGTGTATTAGCTTCAAGCAGTGGTTTTCAGCCCCATACATTATGTTCTCCTGGGTGCATTTAATAACCAGTGCTGGGCAGACCTCACTCCAGATCAACTGAATCAGAACCCGTGAAGGTGGGGCTCAGGGATGGAAGAGTTTTAAGACAAAGAACCCCCAAGATAAAGAACCACCAACTTAAAGGTATGATTCTGGAGCTTCAATGATACCCTAAGGTCTTTAACTTTCGGTCAAGTGCTCCCTTTAATAGCTAAAGTGTATTGAGCCCTTACTGCATGCGATGGACATCCATATATTTTGTTTACAGAGTATCCACTTTCCCTTCTTCGAGTAAAAAGCTCCCTCATTTTCCTTTGACTAACACCACCCCAACTTGCAGCTCACGTGGGTTTTGGGGGCCTTACCCTGAATCCTGTCTTCAGGGATGGACATTAGTACCTAGGCTTGGCAAATTGATCTGTTCACGAATGGTCTAAGTTAGTTAGATGAGACCTGAGCCAAGACTTTTGCTGGAATTATTGGCAAAGAGGTGTTTTATTTCCACTGGGGCTTATAGCTGAGAGAATGTTAATGTCAAGTTACCAGGGTTACCTGGTAACCTGAAGTTACCAGAGTTACTTGGCCCAAGAGTACCAAGTTACTCTTGGATAGGTCCCCTATCCAAGGGGGGACCTCGGAAAGGGGACCTGTCCAAGAGTGAGGCCAACATAGAAGAAAGCAGAAAAAGAGATGAACTTGGTGGATATTGGTTTGAGCCCCAGTCCTGGATCCAGCCATGCCTGAAGCTATCAGCTCTTAGATCTTTAAGTTATATGAGCCAATAAATTCCTATTTTGCTTAAGGCAGTTTGAGTTGAGGTTTAAGAAGCAGGTAAGACAAATCTCAGCTATGAGGACCCCATAACTTGACCTAAGGTGGAAAGTAATCAGAGGCAGGAAAGCCTTAGAGAGGGAGGAGAGTCCAAACACTGGTCCTCTGGCCTGTGGCTGTGGGGTGTCACAATCACCCAGCTTCCCTGGGCTCCGGCTTCCTCCTCAGTGGGGCAGGGGTTGGGGGGTTGGGATAATAAAATTCAAGAAGGCATCTGGGGACTTCCCTGGTGATCCAGTGGTCAAGACTTCATGCTTCCACTGCAGGGGGAGCAGTTTTGATCCCTGGTTGGGGAACTAAGATCCCACTTGCCACATGTAGTGCCAAAAAAAAAAAAAAAAAAAAAGGCATTTGGAGAGTTGGTGGAGCAGGAGATGTGGATGTTTCTGAAATGAAAACCGTGCTTCCTTCGGCCTCTACCTCATCTGCTCTGTTTGGGGGTATGTGCGAGCAGGACATGGCAGGAGGTCTGGGCTCCTATTCAGAAGGCCACTTTCTCTGCCTCCCCTGTCCCTGTCCCTCTCCTGTCACCCAGCTTAGGCAGAAGCCATCACGCCATCATCCTTTCCCCTGTTGCATGGTGTACGTCCTCCACCCTAGCCCTCACGCTCCTGGCCTGCTGTGTTGTTGTCAGTTTAGATGACCCGTAATCTGACAGTTGAGCCCATCTCCCCAGCCCCAGATGAACTCCAAAAGAAAAATGTACTAAACCATAAAATAGAATTCTATTTCCTGACACGACATGCAACACTGCATGCTACAATTAAGTTATTTCCTTTTGAGATGTTCTCCTTCTTTCTTGGGGAGGTGAACCCCTTCCTCGCTAGAGCCGCGGCCGTGTGATCGGCTGCCCACTGAGAAAACTTGAGCTGACTACACATGAACACAGGCCAAAGCGCCTGCCCGCTAGTCAGCCCACCAGCCCCAGAGGTGGGTACCACCCAGCGATCCCTGGTTTCCAGATGAAGAATGGAGACGCAGAGAGGAGGCGATTTGTCCACGGTCACAGAGCTACTCAGCTCTGCAGGTAGGATGTGATGCCCGGTCTAGGTCTAGCTCTCTTAATCTCCCGTGTGTTTGTCTGTCTCTCTCATCTATTAATCTATCTATCTATCTATCTGTTTCATCTGTTGTCTCTAATCAATTGTCTATCTAGTTATCTATCTATGCATCCATTTATCTATCATCTATTTATCTCCTATCTATCAGTTATCTCTCCGTCATCTATCAATGTATCTTTGTCTCTTACACCTGACTTTGAGCTTACCCAGGCCTGGTGTTACGTTTTTCTGTAGAGTGACCTTATTTGTCACCCAACCAAGCACACTTGGGGAACAGAAGGACGTGCCCTTAGCACTGAGGCGAACACGGGCGTTGCCCCAGGCACCCTCACCATGCGAGGTGGGGCAGTGACCGGGTATTTCTTTCTAAACCTAGCTCATCATAAGGGCTCCATAAAGGTGTGTTGAGTGTATTTTATCAACAGTATGGGAGGGGTGGTAAGTAAAGAGCATTTGTTTTGTTCAAAGAGAAACTGAATCACAAAGCCCTGACTTACAAAGTCACAGAGAGGAAGTCGCAGGTGAGGTAGGGCCAAACCTCTCCCGCAGGACTCCTCGGTTCAGGGAACACCAAGCTCCCTCCGTCAAGCGCTTGTGCTCAGAAGCCAAGCTCTAGCCTCCTGGAGGGAGCTCGTGGCAAAGAAATAATAAACTAGTACTCGCTACAGTTCACTGAATCCATGCCATGTGCCTTCCCGAAGCCCTTTACCTGCACCGTCCTACTTATTCCTTAAGGAAGGCGCAATTATTCCAGAAAAGGACACTGAGGATGCCGCAGACAAATCACTGGCTGTTGCCCAGCAACTAGAGCCCAGGAGCCCAGCCGCAGGCTTGTCTTCTTCCCAGAAGGTACAACAGAGTAGTCCTGGGGGGTTGCCACCGAGAAGCCCTTTCAAAAAGTTTTCCGGGAATCTTGAAAAGAGCAGTGAACATCCATTTAGAAAGGAGCTTTTGAACCTCATATGTTCGAGGTACCAAAACAGGAAAAAAATAACCCAAACCCAAACTTGCCTCAGCACCTTACCCCTTAGATACAGAAAAATAAATCACAAACTATGCTCAGTAATGATTACGAACACTGAGAAGCCCAGAGCAGACATGAGATCAGCTGGGACTCCAGCCCCTTTCCGTGGGGAGAGCGGAAGACTCCAGCAGGGAACGCTGCTGGAAGAATAAGGAGAGAGATGGGGGGTGGGGGGGACGGAGAGAGAACGAAACAGAGACTGGAAAAGAGGGAGCGGGGGGGGGGGGGGTGGGAGAAACAGAGATTGAGAGGGATATTGGTGGGGGAGAGGGAGAGAGAGAAATGGGGGAGGAGGAGATAGAGACAGGGGTAGAAAAAGAGATTGAAAGAGAGGGAGATGCTAGATGACAGACGAACAGATAGATACTGAAATGCGGCCTGATGGTGCAGGGAGGGGCAGCTAAGCAACTTGTATACGGGTCCACCTCCGGTCCCTGCAGCCACCCCTTTCCAGTTCCCACCATTTTGTTCCCTGGCAGGGGTGTGAGATGCAAGGCTGTTTCCAGGGCGCCCCCAAAGGGCAAAGCCAGCATCAGCGGGGAGCTCCTGGGGGCGGCCCGCTAGCCCCCCCCCCAGGCCTGGCCCAAGGGGCGGCACGGATTGAAGGGAAGACGGTTTGGACCTCCTTCCTTAGTTCTGCAAAATGGTGTCTGCGCAACGGACACGGGGGCTGAGGTGTTGCGTCCGCGGGGGTGAGTGTGCGGTTCCCTACGAGCCGCCTGCCGCCCCAACGGCTCTCATCTCCACGTTTGGATGACATGTCCTTAAAGTGACCTATATTATCTGGCACCTCGGACTGCTACTCACACAAAAAGTAACACTGGAAGAAAAAAAAAATCCCCAACGATTGTGTAAATATTCCTTACAGAGAAGAGTAAACTCAGGTGCCCTCTGCTGGGCGAGACAGGTAGGGGCCAAGGCCAGGAGGGAAGGCAGCTGGGGGCGGGGCCTGAGTGCGGAGGTCCCTGGCATAGAGGCGGGGCCTGGCGGCCGCGGTGGACAAAACCTACCTCCCCATCTCCCATTCTTGTGTGACCCACCGGCAGCCTTCAGGGCAAATGGGGCCAAGCTGAGGTCTTTGGCGCATGGGGAACGAAAAACCAAAACCGAAAGTGCTTACGAGCAGATCACTCACTTTGGGAGAACTGACAATTTCTTCACTGGGATTTTCTTTTTTCCTGTTAATAAATATTGTTGGATTTGACAGGTGCGAGAGAATCAGGAAAAAAGGCAGGGGGCTTGCTGACACTGCAAACTTTTTCATCAAAGCAAAGGGCTTGGGGTCTCAGCGCAGCCAAGTCCTTCCAAAGACTGGCATAGGGAGGCTGCCAGGAGGTGGTGGCCAAGTTCATTTCCATTCTTAAATTATTATTTACGCCTTGAGAATAAAAGAAGGTGCTATTACTGATTACAGCTGGTCAATAGGTGTAATCCAGGAGTGTCCCAGGCAAGTCAGACTCTCTAGCCCAGCACTGTCCAACAAGAACGTTCCATGATGATAAAAATGTTCTAGATCTGTGCTGCCCAACAGGGTAACATCAGCCCCACGTGGCTATTGAGCGTTTGAGATGTGGCCAAGGCAACCCAGGAGACAAATTTGTAGCTTCCTTTAGCTTTTGTTAATTTAAATGTATTGATTTTTAAATTTTACTTTTCCGCATGCGGGATCTTAGTTCCCAGCCCAGGGATGGAACCCAGCCCCCTACAGTGCAAGTGTGGAGTCTTAACCCCTGGACCGCCAGGGAAGTCCCTTGTTAATTTAAATTTAAATACTTGCATGTGTCTAGCGGCTAATGTATCAGACAGTAGAGCTCTGGTCATATTATTCATAGCAAAAGACCCAGAACTCTGGGTGATAGCAGCTAAGGCCCCAGGCATAAGACTTGCTGAGACAGGCCCTCAGTAAGAATTGGTTGAACAAATGAAAACTCAATAATCAAAAGTCACTGTGTTCCAACTCTGCAGTGGCAGAAATTCAGACCACTTCTCAGAGATTTCCAGGAACTTCGAGAAACACAGCTTTGCCTGGGGAGAGCCAAGATCCCAGTGACATTTCCTGTCAAGTGTCCAAGGCTAACCCCAGGTCTTGAGTGTCCACCCTGGCATGTGGCACTGCAATCAGCACTTGGAAAGATTATTTGCCTCTTGTTCCCAGTGGTTTCCTGGTCACGTCCTAAAAGCCAGTGGAGTGTCCACCTGATCAGAAAAGCCCTTTTTACATTTGGGGTTTCACCAACAACTTCTAAAAATCTCTCCAGTTGTCTCCTGGTGTTATAGATTTGGAAAGAGGCGTTTTTGTTTCTAATTATAAATTCCTGGGTGATGTCACTCAGTCCCCAAACACCCACTGGGGCAATGCTAAGCAGGGAAAGACAATATGCTAACAAGTTATCTGGAGGTGTCAGAAAGAAAGGATGAAAAACAGTACAGTTTGGGGAAATGTTTTCCAGGCCGCTTTCTGGTTTTAGCAACTGCGCTGGAGGAGATAAGATACACATGGCTTTTATAAGGAGGCAGCGGGATCTCCAGGGGACATGAGGCAGGAGAAAAGAATCAGGCTGAAAGCATCCAATCATCACATATTCACTGAGAAACAGATTACAATACAGCAAAGGAAGCTCTTCAAGGAAGGACTCCTACGGGGACCTTTGGGGCAAAGATTCAGTGCGCTCTGGAACAACTTGACTTCAACTCGATGGTATTTGAATAATCGGCCAGAGAGAAAGAAGATATAGCGCACACAGTCACATTTAGCGTTGAAACTTTCAGTTTGACTGTGAGTAATGATCTGCCGTGCCCAGAGGTCAGGCCGACACTCACTCAGAAACAAGTGGGGAATTGAAGCAATTATTCAGATACCCACAGACATAGCTACTGGCCAGGGTTGCATCCCCAATTTAGCCCAGAAACAGTAACACTATTATAAACTGTTTGCGATGTGTGGGGCCATCTTGAATTTATTAAGGAAAGGAGATTACAGAAAAATCCAGAACGTCAGCGGGAATGCAATCAGGTTAAGTCACATAGACAGAGTAAAGTGGGAGATTGAGGCCCTCTTACCACCGAAAGGAAAGTCCTGCTTTCGGCCAAAATGGAAATAAAAATTGGGGTTTAAATATTTCAGGTGGTCAGTTCTCCACATCACCCTTTACTATACGCACAGCTGCTAAATTTCATATTGGACTACATTTGAGCCAAAAGACCAAAAAATGGTGAAACAGGACATTAAGAATTTTGAAATATTTGCTATGAATAAAGTAATATCATTTCAGCTGTTCCTAATTAGCCCCTTCCAGTGATTTTTGGTGGGCTAGCCAGAGGGGAAAATGTTTTTTTTCCTCCCTTCAAAGTAGCTTCGAATAGAATATAGTTTACCTGCCTTTAAGAGATAACCCAAATATCAGCGGCTTAAATAAGATTTATTTTTCCCGTTTAGTAAGAAATTCAGAGGCATGTTGGTGTAGCATAGATTTTAAGGCTAAATTTTTGGGTCTTTTCCTCATAGTTTTTCAGGTAGCAGAAAAGGAGAATGGGAAAAAAGATCACCTGAGTCTTGACCACCCCCCAAAACTTTAAGGAGCCTTTTGAGAAGGCACCCCCCCAATGACTTCTGACATCTCATTGGCCAGCACCATGTTACACGGCCACGTCTACTTGCAAAGGAGGCTGGGAAATGTAGTTTTTAAAGCTAAAGTTTCTAAAGCCCCCCACCCCCCTTAAAGTTGATATTCTGTTAATAAGAAAGAAGGGAGACTGGATAGGGGGTAGGCATCGAGTAGACTTTACCACTTCAAAGCATCTTAAAACAAATTTTAAAAATTTTACCTAGTTTTACAAAAATAATCTTGATAGTCATTATGAATGACTTATTTGTAACTAAGTACCATGTAGTAAAACAATGCTCATGCCTACTATTAAATACGTATATCAAGGAAGAAGACCAGTTAGTTAAAAGGAGTGTGTGTGTGTGTGTGTGTGTGTGTGTGTGTGTGTGTGTGTTCTGCAGGAAGGTGAGCTGCATTTTTACTGCATGATGATTTTCAGGACATTCCTCCTGGGGTTTTACACGAAGTAGGTGTGACTTTGTCTGTCAGCCCCTCAGTCTCCTTCCATTAGAATCAGAGCTGAGTGGGGTCCTCCTGAGAACCAACTTCAGGAGGAGTTTCTTAAACCTGAAATGCACTGTCTTAGAGCAAGCTCAACTTCATTAGCGATTTGAAGAGAGATTTATTGAGCCAAACGGACGACCTCTCTGAACGGAGTGCGTCTACCTTGGTTTAAGTAACTAAAACAGTCACGGTATTTGAGTGGTGCTTAGATTCAGGTCAGAAACAATTTTTCTGTGAGTCAGGAACAAAAAGGGAAGTTGAAAAGAGGGGCTGGGAATTGAGGCTGGGGGTAGAGGGGCCAGATAGCACAGGGTCTCATGTGTACGCTAACAGCTTGGGCTTCAGCCTGTGGCTCAGGGCTGGCAGACGCCTTCAGGGCCAGCCAGTAACACAGGTACATGAGGCTGGTCAGGGTGAGAAAAGAGGGGCGGGGGCAAAGCCCCCAACTCTCCATGGTGACAGTCACTGCTGGGCTCCGGGCAATTAATTCCATGTGAAGCTGCAGACCCAGTGCTGCCAGCCAGGCAGATCTTTCAGGAAAAGCCCAATATCTGAAGGGTTATACGAAATCTGATTTGGTTATGTTGGGTCAGATCTTACAATGCTGGGCCAAATGCTGATTCAACGTGGCTGTAGCTGGCAACTTTGCTTTGGGAGCAACGTGACACTACTAAAACTCTGAGCAGGTTGCGGTGGGGGGGTGGGGGGGTGGAGGTGGGCTTGAGAACACTCTAGAACAGCGAGGAGGGTAGCACAGAGGTGGGCCAAGGAGGATGCTCTAGGCCCAGGCAGGGCGGGGATTTGGTGAGCTTTGGAGTTAAGGCAACGGCAGTGAGGATGGAAGCGTGGGCCGAATTCTGGCACAATTTCTTAGGCGGAATCAGAGGATTAGTGACCGATGGGATAAGGGACGGGCCCAAGGAAGGAAAAGGGGGATTTGAGAAAGGGAGTGATTGTATCAATATTTGAGGTAGAAGTTCCCATCTGGCATCTTGGCAGCTGAATCACCCTCAGAGGTGTGTTGTGTGGACCACACGGGGTTACAATTTCTTTTAAATTAATTTCCTATTCTTGAAAAATGTGAGCATGTATATACCAATCTAGATTTCCAGCTTCTTTTGAAAGAAAAAACTATCTGAGAGTATTAGACGTGGATTCCAAAAAAGCAACAATGGCTGGAGCTGGGGGTGAATTGGGGCTTGGGTGGTAGGGGAGAGGTTCATGGACTCCCCACTATTTCTTTTACCCGCCTGGTTCCTATACGTATTTGAGTCTGTGACCCCCTGAAGGAGCTGGTTGTGCAAGCCATGGGATATAAGAGATTGCTCAGGTAGAGAAAGAAGTGAGGAATTCCAGGCAAGAGCCACACTTCAGGACAGAGTAGAGGATGATTGCAAAGGGGATTTACAAAAGATAGGCTGGGAGAATGAAAAAGCAACACGAAGAAGCAGAATAAGAAGTAGAGGGGTAGTACTCCCTCACACCACATCCAAAAATAAACTCAAAATGGTTTAAAGACCTAAGTATCAGACATGGCACCATAGAACTCCTAGAAGAGAACATAGGCAGAACATTCTTGGCTATAAACGTAGCAATATTTTCTTAGCTCAGTCTCCCAAGGCAAAAGAAATAAAAGCAAAAATAAGCAAATGGAACCTAATCAAACTTAAAAGCTTTTGCACAGCAAACGAAACCATCAACAGAACAAAAGGACAACCTACGCAATGGGAGAAAATATTTGCAAATAATGCTACCGACAGGGGCTTATTATCCAAAATATACAAACAGTTCATACAACTCAGTATCAACAACGACAACAAAAAACACCAAAATGGGAAGAAGACCTAAATAGACATTTCTCCAAAGAAGACATACAGATGGTCAACAAGCACATGAAAAGATGCTCAACATCACTAATTATTAGAGAAATGCAAATCAAAACCACAATGCGGTATCACCTCACATCGGTCAGAATGGCCATCATCAAGAAGTCTACAAATAATAAATGCTAGAGAGGGTGTGGAAAAAGGAAACCCTCCTACACTGTTGGTGGGAATGTAAATTGGTGCACCTACTATGGAGAATAGTATGGAGGTTCCTCAAAAAACTAAAAATAGAACCATCATATGATCTAGCAATCCCACTCCTGGGCATATATCCAGAAAAGATGAAAACTCTAATTCAAAAAGATACATGTACCCCAGTGTTCACAGCAGGGCTATTTACAATAGACAAGATATGGAAACAACCCAATTGTCCAATACACACACACACACACACACACACACACACACACACACACACACAGAGGAATATTACTCAGCCATAAAAAAGAATGAAATAATGCCATTTGCAGCAACATGGATGGACCTAGAGATTACCATACTAAGTGAAGTAAGTCAAAGACAAATATCATATATCACTTATATGTGGAATCTAAAAAATAATACAAATGAATCTATATACAAAACAGAAGCAGACTCACAGACATAGAAAACAAACTTGTGGTTACCAAAGGGGAAAGACAGTGGAGTGTGGGGATAAATTAGGAATATGGGATTAGCAGATATACACTACTATACGTAAAATAGATAAGTAACAAGGATTTACTGTATAGCACAGGGAACTATATTCAATATCTGGTAATAACCTATAACGGAAAATAATCTGAAATACATATAGATATAACTGAATCACTTTGCTGTACACCCGAAACTAACACGATATTGTAAACCGACTATATTTCAGTTTTTTAAAAAGCAGTAGATGGGGCAGTATTGCTGCACGATGCTGAAGAGCTCAGTGTAGAAGGATTGAAGTAGGCTGTTCATGTAAATTGGTGCTGCCGCCTTGGAGGGGGTGATCGTCAATGTGTGTGAACGTTATCAGGAAAAAGTACTGAGCTCAGTGGCCTGGAGGTCCAGTTCTCGGTATTGTCCCTAGAGCAGTAAAATTCCCACAGAAGTGCCCAGAGGAAGAGGGTCAATAGTACTCTTTGTTGCCTCCTTGTTTGTTTGTTTTAAACACCTCATGTCCATCAGTAGAGTTACAGGTAAATAAACTCTGGTCCATTGTACACCTGAGCTGTGGAGACACGAGGATCACTTAGAAAGATAAGCTACACTAAAAGACTTCCAAACGAAACAAATACTACCTGGCACCTTTTCCATCTCCCTCCCATTCCGTCTCTCTCAGTCTCTCTGTATGTGTAGATAGGACCTGGAAACTGCTCCCCTCCCCCATCACCACACTTGCAACGCTAAATATCCTTGTCGGAGGGGAAAGTTTCCAAGATGAGGGAATCTATCTTTAAGTTGTTAATTATTTTTAACTAGGAAAATGCCTTTCTCTATCACTTGTGCAGTTAGAAATTACTTGAAAGCATAGGACAATGCATCTGGCATTTTGCAAGGACAGTTGCGGCAGGGCAATGAGAGTGGAGGAGAGATGACAGCATCTTGAGGGGTAAATGGGAGGTTAAGAGACAGAAATCAAAGCAAAGGGAAAGAGGAACATAAGGCTACAGAAAGGCCTGGGCAGGGGGAGGCAAGAGAAAGTTCTTTGTTGGTTGGCTTTTAACTGGGGTGACTGAAAAGCTCAATAAAAGGGCATTTTGATTTCCTCTTACAGGCCATTGCTTCTATGGTAGAGCATGGGGTTTGCTTCTGATTGGAGATCACTCCTCTGATTCGCATCCCAACTATTCTGATGCAGAAAAGCCTAGAAGGATTTTGATGGGAAATTAAAATTGTTTGCTTGGTAGGATAGGGCCAGAATACCTGTATAAAGACAAAACATTCCTAGGGAGAAAATGTTGCTTGAAATAGGATACAAAGGAATGTCCACCAATGGAGAAATGATTAAATATGTTATAATAATCATTGGGGTAGACTCTTAGGTAGTTACTAAAAACCACGTTTTACAAGTTTTAAAATTTGAAAACATGGGGAAGTGCTGGTAATACAATGTTTGATTTAAAAAATGCATGCTCGGGGCTTCCCTGGTGGCGCAGTGGTTGAGAGTCTGCCTGCCGATGCAGGGTACACGGGTTCGTGCCCCGGTCCAGGAGGATCCCACATGCCGCGGAGCGGCTGGGCCCGTGAGTCATGGCCACTGAGCCTGAGCGTCCGGAGCCTGTGCTCCGCAACGGGAGAGGCCACAACAGTGAGAGGCCCAACTACCGCAAAAAAAAAAAAAAAAAAAAGGTCTATATGCATAAGGGAAAAAAAAGAAGCATTCATTTGTTAGTGCTTTTCTCTGGGTGATAGGGAAATTGGTGATTTTATTTTTCATGCATTTCTGTTGACACAACAATTTTCTATCGAAAACATGATTGCTTTTTTAATTCCCCAAAGGAATTGTTTTTAAAACTGTAGTTTGAAAATCATTTCTGAGGGAAGACAGCCAAGGGAGGATTCCTGTTTGGCAAGGAGTCAGCCACGCAGGACCCAAGCAGCCTTTTGGGGACTTTTTATTTCCCCTTTTGCCCAAATGTCAAGTGTCAGGCATTCACACAGTTAAAAAGGACCTAAGACGATCAACTTCCCCAATGCTGGGTGACAAGTGTCAACCCCTCCCCCCTCCCATCCCAAGGGGCTGTTGTGTGTTCTTACATTTATAAGAGAAAACACAGAACTTGAGCGGGCTGGAGCCACAGGCTGGCAACAGAGGTTTGGCCCCTGTTTCCTTAAACTGATCCCGAAAGAGTTATGTAACATGCAGACAGAAGAACGAAGCTCTCTCCCTCCCCCTGAATCTCCCTCCTTCCCACTAACATGGCAGGAAGCAATACAGCTTCATGATTAAGCCTGTAAACTTTGGAATCAAACAAACCCGTATGGAATCCTTGCGTTTCTTTCTTTTCTTTTTTTTTTTTTAAACTTAACAGCTCTGTGGCTTCCGGCAAATTCTGTAAACTCCTTTTACTTTTGTTTTCTCATGTGTAAAATGGGGAGAAGATCCCCACCTCATTGGGCTCCTTTGAAGATTAAATAGGATAAAATACAGAGAGTGGACATGTAACTATCACTGAATCAGTAGTTTTATTCTCAGGTTACCTATTTTTCTTTTCTTCTCACCCTACCTTAGGGCCATTATTCATGGGATGAAATAAGAAAAGACGGTGTGGGGAGAAAGATACTCGTTAACCTGCAGATTTTCCTGCGAAAAGCAAAACCTCCCAATTCCAGGTTCGTATCCATTGGGAGCCCATGAACCAATCTGCGGAGCACTATTACCTGCTAGGCCGCGTGCTTCAGCCCCCTTTCAGGTCCACATCGATTATACTATCCTGTTACGTTTTATTCAAGTAAGTCCTGAAAACAGCCACTTCTCACCACCTCCTCAGCCACCATCTTCTCTCAAGGAGGCACAGCAACAGCCTTCTCCTCGGCCTTCCCTCTTCCAATCTTCCCATTTCCAGTAAACTTTGGAATCAACCAAAATAGGAGAACAACCAATCTGGAGAGAGCGTAGTGTTACCTGTGGAAGCCCAGGGACTTCAGAACCAGGGTGATTTGGGACTGAACCCTGCTTCGGTCAGTTACTAATGTACCTTCGGTCACAAGGTGGCAAGTGGCAAAGGCGCTTTTCATGCCCATGGCTGCCTGGTTCCAGAGACCCCACTCTGCACCACCAGGCTTGCAGTCGCCCATCATTGCTGTGACAAATAACCATCAAGGCGTAGCTGGCTGTCTCCGCATCACTAGGAAGCGGCTCTCACTTAAACGGATTGCTGTGGTTGCTCCTCCCTCTCTGCTTTACTGGCACCGTGAGAGAGAAATTTATCCACCCAACCCATCCTAAGATTTCAGGGGTTCCGCTTCAGGAAACACAATACACGGCTGAGAATCTTTCTCCGCAGCTTTTAAAAGCCAGTCTTTGGATTAACCAGAGGTCTGATGAGCTCTTTTTTTAAACACATACCTACTAAGAGTGACAGTGCTGTTGTTTTTGTTTATGAACACGTCAAAATACTCTTATCTTTTATTGATCCGTGTTGAGGGAGTTGTAGGTTTTCATACAATGTTTTTTTTTTTTTTTTTTTTTTTTTCATACAATGTTTTTTGAAAGAGTGAAAAGCAATACTTCAGAATGAAGATAGGATCATACGTGGTTTTATCACCTTGTAGAGCTCATTTTATTTCAAACTGACCTTATGGAAGGAATCCCATTTTGGTTTCATCTTTTGGGACTCCCTGCTCAGCTAACTTGAAGGTTTAGCTTGGGATGTTTAATTCCATAGTCTACGGTCATCTTAAGAAATTTACAAAAAAGGCAAAACACAATACATAGAACTGTTTACCGTGGTGGAGTCCAAAGTAGAGTGATCTGCAGTAATTCTACGTACGACAGCACAGCAAAAGAGAAATGGCTTAGCCAAGCTCATGCGTTGCCATGAGAGATCCTAAGGCCATAAAAATTATGATCACACAGCTTATGAAAAAACATAAGGGGAATGTACATGCTATAATTATAATATCATATCATATGTAATATAATATAACTTAGGTACACAAAGCATAACACAAAATAGTTTGCATTGAATCGGACAATCAGGCAGTCAGTATGCATTTTATTGATTACCTGCTGTATGCAAGTACTTTTGTATGAAATAATCTATATAAAAAATATCTGAAAGGACTATGTAATGATAAGACTGAGTCAGGGAGATGGGATTATCATGGGTTGTTTTATCTTTATTCTCTCCTAACATTAAAAAATATATGATTTCAAGTGGGACCTAATTAAACTTAAAAGTTTTGCACAGCAAAGGAAACCATCAACAAAACAAAAAGACAACCTACTGAATGGGAGAAAATATTTGCAAATGATATGACTGATAAGTGGTTAATATCCAAAATATATAAATAGCTCATACAACTCAACATCAAAAAAACAAAAAAACCCCCAAAAAACCCTATTAGAAATGGGCAGAAGACCTGAATAGACATTTTTCTGAAGAGGACATGCAGATGGCCAACAGGCATATGAAAGGATGCTCAACATCGCTAATCATCGGAGAAATGCAAATCAAAAGCCCAATGAGATGTCACCTCACACTTGTCAGAATGGCTGTTATCAAAAAGAACACAAATAACAAACGTTGGCAAGGATGTGGAGAAAAGTGAACCCTAGTACACTGTTGGCGGGAATGTAAATCGGTGTAGCCAGTATGGAAAACAGCATGGAGATTTCTCAAAAACCTAAAAATAGAACTACCATATGACCCAGCAATCCTACTCCTGGGCATATATGCAAAAAACACAAAAACACTAATTTGAAAAGATACATGCACCCCAATGCATGTATTTACAATTACATGCATTATTTACAATTGCCAATATATGGAAGCAACCTAAGTATCCGACAACAGATGGATAAAGAAGATGTGGTGTATATATAAATATATTTATATACACACACACATACACAATGGAATACTACTCAGCCATAATAAAGAGTGAAATTTTGCCATTTGCAACATGGAAGTACTTGGAGGGTATTATGCTAAGTGTAGTAAGCCAGACAAAGACAAATGTTGTATGATACCACTTATATGTGGAATCTAAAAAGTACAACAGGGACTTCCCTGGTGGTCCAGTGGTTAAGAATCCGCCTTCCAATGCAGGGGCCATGGGTTCAATCCGTGGTCAGCGAACTAAGATCCCACATGCCGAGGGGCAACTAAGCCTGCACGCCGCAACTAGAGAAGCCCTCACACCGCATTGAAAGATCCCACATGCCACAATGAAGATCCCACCTGCCGCAACTAAGACCAATGCAGCCAAATAAATAAATAAATAAATATTAAAAAAAAAATACAACAAGCACGGGCTTCCCTGGTGGCGCAGTGGTTGAGTCCGCCTGCCGATGCAGGGGACGTAGGTTCGTGCCCCGGTCCGGGAGGATCCCACATGCCGTGGAGCGGCTGGGCCCGTGAGCCATGGCCGCTGAGCCTGCGCGTCCGGAGCCTGTGCTCCGCAACGGGAGAGGCCACAGCAGGGAGAGGCCCGCGCACCGAAAAAAAAACAAAAAAGCAAAAAAACAAGCTAGTGAATATAGCAAAAAAGAAAGAGACTCACGGATATAGAGAACAAAGTAGTGGTTACCAGTAGGGAGAGGGAAGCGGGGAGGGGGGCAATAGAAGGGTAGGGGATTAAGAGGTAGAAAACATTATGTATCGGGCTGGCCAAAAATTTCGTTCGGGTTTTCCATAAGCTCTTGCAGCAAATCCGAAAGAACTTTTGGGCCAATCCAACATTAAGTGAGCTACGAGGATATACTGTACAACATGGGGAATATCACCGATATTTTATAATTATAAATGGGGTATAATCTTTAAAGAAATATATGATTTCACAAATTTTTTTTTAAAAGGATAAAAATGTTTGAAGCAGCATAACGATAAGAGCTGCAAATGCTAATTTTGTGCTAACTTAATCCCAGGTACTGCTCTGAGCAGGCTGGGAATTTCATCTGGTTACTTCTACAATGATGGGATTGTCAACATCACTGCCATTTTACAGTGAAGAAACTGAGACGTGATGTTTTATACAAGCCCAATGTCTTAGGGATAGTTCATAGGAGAACTGAGTCCTAGAATGTTCTTCATTACTACTCCAAACATATCACACAAGGGTACGACACACAACTATGCATGTGGGATTTCCTACAGCATTTCCTTGATATATGGCCTTGGCAATGGATCCCTCCTTAGCCATACTGGAGTGTCCTCTGCTTTTCTTGTTTACCACTCTCCCAGGCCCAGACTCACAACTGATACTCAATCGTTCAATGAATAAACCAATCCCACATTGATAAAGGCGGCCAGGAATCGGGTCATCCACTCCTTTTATCAGAAGTGTCTGTCAACGCCATGGGACTTTCATAGATTTATTTCTGTGTGTCCACCATTCCAAGTTGAAACAGATAATGTCAACCCAGTTCACAAGACAAGCAAACACTTAAACTGAGAAGACGATGATAAAACCAGGGACTTATTTCACCCTGGGAATATTCCAGAAACCAAGTTTGAATAATTGGTTCATGTTCAGTTGGACACAGGTTCACTCCCAGGTTGACTCACACATAGAAATACTCCGGACTACCTTATGACTGCTACACACACACACGCACACACGCACGCACGCACGCACACACACACCATCTTTCCAAAATGGCAATTATGCAGCATGAACCAGTCGCCCTTGACTTCAGAGCACCGAGTCCTTCCATGTCGACCTTGATTTCTGTCTCTTTCTGATACTCTTATCCAATCTAACAGCAAACACTGCCCACCCCATCTTCTAAATTTTAGGCCTACTGTATGGCCAGCACATACAGTCAATTTTGGTAAATATTCCATACGTACTTCAAAAACATTATATATTCTGCAGTTATTGGTTGCTTTGTTCTTTAAATGTCAATTCAACCAACTGTGTAAATAGTGCTGGTCAATTTTTTTTTTTTAATTCCTACTAATTAGCTTCTGTTGGTTTGTTTATTAGTTACTGATAGAGGAATGGTGAAGCTTACAACTACCATGGTGGATTTCTTTATTTCTCCTTCTAGACCTGGGGGTTTCTGCTTTATACATATCACAGCTATATTAGCAAGAGTTTCTAGATTTAAAATTGTTCTGTCTTTCTCCTTGTCTCTGTACAGAACAAGGGCAGAATAGGCCCTCAACAAATGTTTGCTGTCTGCGTCAAATAGAGGGTCAGATGGAGACGATTCAGAGTCTCTCTGCTTCTCGTCTCCAATAGTCTCTCTTTTTTTTTTTATTGGATCCAATAGTCTCTATTTAGCCCCTGAATGAAGAAGCCTACGTTTCCCTCTGAGTCAGAGTCAACAGCAAAAAAAAAAAAAAAAAAAATTTCCTAGCATGGTCATTTTTCCAGAGTTGCTATCCAAGGCTGCTATGGCACCAAGGGATGAAAGAAACATCACCACCAGCCCCCATTCCAGAATTTCCTGTCTTGTCTTGTGGTTAACTTAAAACATTTCACCTCCCGCCTCCCTCTTTCTCACCATCTCTTCTTTATGGTTAAAGAAGTTATAATTTTGCAAAGGGCATGGTTAAGCAAATCCAGAGATCTTGGCTAGGGGACCTGATTTTTCAAGGCCCTATTTTTTTGTGAGCTGAAGAAATCTGTATGTTGCAGAGTTTGCACATGAGTTTTTTAGCCTTAGTCAGGACTGGTGCACAATTTCCTGTTTTTGTGTCCTCAAAACTGCTAAGCTACTTGTGAACAACTGGCCAAGAGAGGGAGGGGACAGGGGCTGTGGAGAGAGGGTTTTGAGCCAAGAGGGGTGGAGAAGGCTGCTCCTCCCTGGGTTCTGGCAGAACTTCTGTGAAAGTGGAAAAGTTCCTTGGTGTTTTATTTTTGTTGTTTAAAGGCAGGGAAGTAGAGACTGGAGGCAGATTCTCAGATTCTAGACTTGAAGTTGGGGGTTTGAGTGGTTAAGAGAAGAAGAAACAAGTCTGAGCAGGAATTTTAATCAGTTTCCAAATACTCAAATGACAGTTGAATCTCATAATGTTCTGATAAACGTGAACATTTACTAAGCACTTATTATGCGCTAGGCACCGTGTTAACTGCTTTGCAGGGAGTGTGCTGTTAAATCCCCGTAGCAACCCCTGGAGGTGGATTCCACTATCAGCTCCATTTTATGGATGTGAAAGTGAGCCTGGGAGAAGTGAAGTGACCTGGCATTCCAACCCAGGCCCTTGGACCCAGAGCCTGTGTCCTTAACCACTCCTCTGTCCTGAAGAGACAGAAGGTGACAGGGTTGTCTCAGAGGCCATAGTAGATGTGCTCTTGTCTGTGGAAACAGGGGAGGGGATGGGTCCCTGACCAAAGCTGCTCCCTGCTTTTTCTTTTTCTCTCTCTCAAAGCAGGGCCTTGGATTGTGCTGGGCATTGGTCTATTTGCTCCTACTTCCTCTCTCCATGCTGCCCTTCACACTGCCTTTCCCAGGTTCCATTGCCAACTGGCTCCTGGTTTGCTTCAGCCAGTGGAAGGCTCTGGCACCAAGATATTTTTCCCTCCCATCAGCAGAAAAACACTGCTTCCAGACCCCCGTCCCCACAGCTGCCCTCAGGCAGTCTTTCCCCTCCCGCACCTCCCCACATGGCGCTCCATTTCCCACAGGACCACCGGGTTCCCTGGTCTGGTAACACCACCTCTTCCTTTTATCTGTCTGGCCCTAATAGTGGTTGTGGCTTCCTTCTGTGTCTCATCTCTGGATGGCCTTCTTGTCACATGCTTGCCTTGTCAGCTCTTCCAGCACCTTTAAAACCACTACCCATATTAATCCTCCTCTATTAAACTACTGGCACAAGCGAGGTTCCCTGAGAGGACCCTAAGTGAGACAGACATTTGTGCTTTAGATACAGACCCTGAGACAAGAAGTTGGACGCAGGCTGTTTATTTGGGAAGGGGTCCCCGGGAGCGTGAATGAGGGAGAGTGTGTTTCTGAGTGTTACTACTGGGGCAGTTGGGTTCAGTCTTGCTGGGGACACTGTGGGAGCATGCGGAAGACCCACCCCAAAAGATGGCGAAGCTGAGATATTTATCCACCGTTTTCCACCCCTCACTGGTTGAGGGTAGCCTCTGGGGACATGAACTTTCAGGCATTTCCAGGATGCCCTGCATGTGGGCTGAACAAGTTCTCACAGCCCCTGGAGGAAGCCACCAAGAAGAAAAGCAAATCATGGAGGGATCATTGAGGTAGGAAGTTATCAGTACCGGTGAACTCAGAGCTGGACTGAGGAGCAATGAGGCGGGGCATCTGTTACTATAGCAACCTGGCTAATAGTATAAGTAGATACAACCAAGGAAAGTCAAAGGCAGACCTGAGTTCCCTCCCCCACCCACCCCAAATTCTACTTTATTTTGGAAGGGGATGGACACCAGGGAAGATCAACATTTTTCTCCCTCTCTCCTCCCTCCTTTCTCTTTTCTCGGATGAGCCAGACAGACAAGTGGTTACCAGGACGGGGAAAGACAGGGATGCGGCTTAAGGGTGTCCCAAAGATTGGATGGGCTTTGAGCCCTTGAAAGAGAAGACGTACACGCTACCTTGTACAGGTGTCACCTGCAGCCTCATCAATAATGCTGACTGAGCACTTAACACCTGCCGGGCACTATGCTAGCAAGCCATAAATGCATTGTCTCATTTACCCTTCTCAGCAAGTCTCTAAGTTAAGTTCCATTATTATTCCCATTCTACAGATGAGCAAACTAAGGTAAAGTAACTGACTCAAGATCTCACAGCCTTGGTTCATAGATGTGGGTAATCTGGATGGACTGTGGGACAAAATTCCAAATTCCCACTTACGGCGCTTGGAAAGAAGCATTTAAGCATTCTTCTAAGGACCAGTGCCATTTAGAGGTTTTATCTGAGTATTTCTTACACTCGTTAAAGAGTCTTAAAAACAAAATGATTATACTTTATGGTATCTAGTAGTTCAGGTCACTCAAGGAATCCAATGAATATTAGTTGAATTGAGTTTGCATTATTAGATATGCCTGCAACAAAATACAAATCTGATTATGTAACCCTCCAGCTCAGATCTCTTCCATGGCTCCCTACTGCCCTCAGGACAAAGTTTAAACTTCTTACCATGGGCTCCTTACTGCGTGTCCCTGTTGACCTGGTCTGGCCTTCTCCCCAGCCTTCATCATCTTATCTATCCTCCCCCCGCAGCCTCACTCAAGCCATGCTGAGTTACTTGCCATTCTCTCTGTAGACTCCGGGCTTTTGAACTTCTGTTCTGCTGGAAACCCCTTTGGCCATTCTTTGAGAGTTAGCTCAACTGTCGCCTCCTCCAATGGCCAACCCCTGTAGTCTTGTAGCAGTGCCTTCCTCTGAGTTCCACAATGCCCTGCATTTACTTATCTTACATTATATTATGATTGTCTTTTTTGTCTGCCTGTCTTTCCCACAGATATGAAAACATGCATTTAAGAGCTTAGGTTGGGTTTCAACCTTGGTTCTGACCTGTGTGTCCTTGGGCAAAGTTGCTTCTCCTCTCTGAGCCTTGGTTTTCTCATCTGTAAAATGGGCAATAAACAAGGGAATTCATGTGAAGCACAATACCTGGCATATAGTAAAGTCCAGTGTTAGCTATCATCATCTTTGCATCTCCTGAACTGGTCTTTTTAAGTTGATGCTCAGTGAAGTAAGAGCTCAACCTAGACCAGTGGTTTTCAATTTCTTCTGCATCAGAACCACCTGGAGCACTTGTGAAAACACACATTTGATCCAGTGGGTCTGGAGGGGGCTTGAGAATTTGCATTTCTAATTGGTTCTCAGGTGATGCTGATACTGATTGTTATGGGGCCACACTTTGAGGGCCACTCAGCTGGGCACCTGAGGAGGGAAGATGTCTGATTAGAGTGATCAAACACTTGGAGCTAAAATAAACTCATACTAGAGCATAAGGCAACCCTCTTCCCAATGGACGTGGCCATAGAATATTTATCTATCAATTTACCCATTTGGTTGCCATTTATTGAGTATCTACTACGCCCAGGCATTGTGCTAGACACTGACGATAGAGCAATGAATGAGACAAGAAGGTCCCCGGTGTTGATGAGCCCACGGTCTAATGGTCCTGGTTTGCAGGGCAGGCATCATAATTGCTCAGGTCCCATCAATTTGAATTGAAGGGGCCTGGTTGTTTTGGGGAACGGCTACCTTTAAAAATACTGAGATTAGGGCTTCCCTGGTGGCACAGTGGTTGGGAGTCCGCCTGCCCATGCAGGGGATGTGGGTTCGTGCCCCGGTCTGGGAAGATCCCCCTATGCCGTGGAGCGGCTGGGCCCGTGAGCCATGGCCTCTGAGCCTGTGCGTCCAGAGCCTGTGCTCCGCAACGGGAGAGGCCACGACAGTGAGAGGCCCGCGTACCGCAAAAAATAAAAAATTTTTAAAAATTAAAAAAAATACTGAGATTAATGCTTGCTTTACTGTTTACTGCATTATCCTAGTGGCCGTCTCAATATTGATTTCACCAAAATGCTAAATCAAAACTGATTATGGTAATCCCGTAATTCCCTTGTCTGGCACTGCAGCCATCATCTGGCACTGGTTTTAGGATGAGGTCAGCTCATGGGACACGGCAGAGCAGAGTCCCAGAGAACCAGGGGCAGGCTGTGACAAAACACCTGTTACATAAAATGATAAATATCCCTACTGTTCTTATTATTAATTAGCCAATTTGAGTAGGAGTTTTCAGCTACTTGGTGCTAAAATGCCCTGTGCTCTAACAGCCCTCCTGTACTGTTTTTTATGCACCAGCCACTGCATGAAGCGTTTGCCTTGCTCCAACTTGCTCCACGCTCACAGCAACTCCATGAAGTTGGCACTTTTATTATCCTCCTGTTTAGGGAGGAAACTGACGAGGTAAGTCACTCGCCCTCTCCCCTACCTGGGTGTGGAGAGAGGCAAGGCTGCTTTGTGGAGCGTGGTGGGCCGGTGAGGGTGACTTACATGCTTAGCAATGCCACCAACTTAAACGGTTTGCAATCACACTACCCTTCCTCAAGCTTCTTCCAAGACTGAGCTGATAAGAATGGAAAAACCAACCAACAACCAACTTTACCTTTGCTTGGGGGACTGAGAATCACAGAAGGCAATTGACTTACCCGGTTTGGCCCTCTTATTCTAGTTCTCTTCATTCAACTTGACCACTTTCTAGAAGTTACTTAAGAGTAACATATTCTTAAAGAGTTGCTTCAGCCCAGCCTCCTGGTCCAGCCGTCAGGGAAAAGGACCAGGCTAGAGACTGTGGGACGCCAGGTCTTGGAACTCCCGGCTGTGGCCAGATTTAAAGGGAAATGTCCTTCAACGAGAATAAATCACGTGAGCAATGAGCACTCATTACCAGAGATCCAGCTGGAGGCCATTTTGTTAAGGAGTGCGCCTTTGGGGGAAAAAAGCCATACAGGTGCACATCAGTCCCCCTCATAATGAAATATAACAAAGGAGGCAATTAAGTTCAGTTAGGGGCATACAGCTTTAAATGAGATAATGTATTCAAAAAGCAGTCTATAAACTGTGAAGTGTGTTAATGTAAAGCCTTATTATTATTACCCTTACTTCTGTGAAATTGCACGGGTTGCTACCCAGGCACGGGCTATGGCTAGTTAAAGGGCCAGGGGATAGAGAGGCTTCAGTGAATAGGTTTCTGGGGAAGGGAAACAGAGGCGAAAGAGTTAAGCTCCCCAGAAAACCAATTTATGCAAAGGGCTGGATCCTGACTGGCATTCAGGCCAGGGCTAAGATCTGAATTACAAATTTACAGAATTTGCTGCTCTGTAAGTAATTTCTTTTCTTCCTAATGGAGCCCGTAATTTCCAGGGGGGCTGGACTCCCTTTATTTCCACTGATAGAGTGAACAAGATCTAGACCACAGAGGAACCTAATCCTACTCACCGAGCAAACTGCCTTTTTAAAAGGCCGAAAAAGGGACATTGGGAGGATAAAAGCTGGTAAGAATCATCTTACATTTCTGCAAAGCGCATTCCCTGCATTTGCAACCTGGGTGAGTTAATAATGGAAATCATTTTGCTTTCCTTCTCTCTAAGGTAGGGTGGTGATCTGATTTTATTTTGTAAGGCTTAAGATCAACTTGGGATTATTTGACAAAAGAAATGATACTTGTCAGGTCTGCTCCCTTCCAGGCACTTTGAGAGAGAGCCAGCAGAACACAGATTCTAGCCTCTTGGAATCTAATTAAAGGGGACCCCAGTGCATCTGTTTGCAAGCAAACAACAACAGTCCAGCTAGAGAGTCTCCGTGTGTGTGTGTGTGTGTGTGTGTGTGTGTGTGTGTGTGTGTGTGTGTCTGTGTGTATTTAAATCCCCGATAATTTGTTTAAAGGGCAGGGGGGTACAATAAAACCAGTTTGGCATTTCCTTGGGTGGTATGTGTCCCTTTCCCCAAGAGGATGAATTCATGAGAGACCTCAGGGGCTGCTGAGAACAACTGTGCCTTTGAATGAATTCTTTTATGGGTATCAGTCCAGAAGTCGCCGTTGGCTGGAGCTGGAAAGCAGAGTTTTTTGATTTTTGTTTTCCCCGATTGCAGCCATTTCAGCTCAAAGGCCCAGTTCCTGGAAAGGGTACTTCTTCATGACATTGGAGAAGACACTCTTCCATGTGCACCTAAAAATAAAGAAGTCAATAATTTAATGAGTATGTCAACTTCAAAAAGGTACCTTTGCCTCCTCCTCCAGGTCTTAATTTCTCTTTCAGTTTCAGGGTGTTCTCAACATTTTACTGTGTGCCGTTTTGCTATCCAAATGGCATTCCTGGGTTCTGTAATTTGAAGAACTTCAGTCCTTCTGTGAATCTGTGTGCTGGGAGCTTTCCTGAGCTCACTTGGGAACTGTGCGCTCTTTTCACACTAGGTCAGCAGGAGCATGGAAATTAGTATTTATTGTAAACGCATCAGGAATTGGCTCGCCAGTCAAAACCAAACAAACTCCACAAAACTCAAAAATGGAGTTTGAACTTGCTTCTCAGGCTACAACTGGCTTTAGAATCCCCCCAATAAGCCATTTATTTGAGTCCTATCTGGCTTAAATTTTCTTAAAAAAAAAAAAAAGCAATTTCATTACAAGATTGTTCTCTTTTTTGGCCAGGAGGATGGGAAACAAGTTACAGAAACTGTTGGCATGCTTTCCAGCAAGATTCGCAGCAGAGAACTTCTTTTTAAAAATTAAAAAATGTTTTTCTGGGGCCGGAGAGGGTGGGAGGGCTCCTTCTGCATTAGTGACTCAGCCCTGCCTGGGGACATTCCTCTTCAGGGCAAAAAGCCCCTGTGTCCAGTGAGGTGAAGCTTGCAAATAATACTGTCACCTTTCTCAATAGACTGGTATGGTCTGGAGCCCAAAGGTCACACCAGGCAACCCCCCTGGTGTTTAGAGACACAGCGGTAACCAGCTGCCTGTTTGCCTTGAATCATCCCATGTACTGTAATGGCGATGGTGGAGGTGGAGGGAAAGTCACCCCCCACCAAGGGCTTCCCCAGTGTTTTTTTTTTTTCTTGATTTGGGCAAAGTTAAGCATGCAGACATGAAGCAGCATGAGGTCACTCTCAGCTGGGTGAGTCACAGACACTGAGGACTCTCCAGGTTCGAGCAGGAGGGATGAAGAAACCAACCCCTCTGCAAGGGAAAGGCCTCTGGTCTTTATTGGAAACTGAGCATTCAGGCAGCCCAAGCTGGGAGCCAGCGGGTTCCAGGAGCCAAGGATCTCCCAATTTGTTCTTTTAGAAACATTTTTGTCCCAAACACATTTTCCAAAGGCCTTTTTGCCTAAGCCATTGTTTTATTTGCCTAAGGTATAGACTTGTCAGGAGAGGATGTTCCATGTTATTTCTAATCACTGGGTGATGGATTGTACATGCAATGGATTTGTGTGAGTCAGTGTATGCGTGTGGTTCTGTCGGTTACACGTGTCTGTTTGTGTATGATTATGAATGTGTGCATGCACTTACCTATTCCTGTATAGAAGTAACTATGTTTATAAGTATGAATGTGTGCATATGTGGGTATAAATACACGCTTGGATGTATACATGTGTACCTGTAGTGGACACTTGGGATGACCCTCATCCTCTAGCCGGTAAGGGATCCAGCTTCCCAGCTCAGTGGGAGCAGCTTGCCTGTCCTGACACCTCCCAGGGTGGCCCGTGGCTCACCAACAAGGGGACAAACCCTGCCTTGTAGGTATAACCAACTTTATGGTGCAATTCATGCTCCAGGGACCCCTGGCAGATCAGGACGAAACTCAACTCCAGCTGAGACCAATTCCTGCCCTGTCCTTCTCTTCTTCCCTTTCCCCTGGGAGCCCTCCTTCAGCCTAACACGTGCATCTGAATCCCTGTCTCAGGCTCTGCTCTAGGCGGCGTGGCCTAAGAAAGTGTTTGTATATATGTGCCTGTGTGCGTATATACAAATATACATGTGCACACATTTGTATGTGCACGTGCCCACGTACAAGGAAACTGAGAAGGATCTGGAAGAAGAGATAAGATGGAAAAAGAGCACTGACTTTCTACTGTGGAAGATAAAGGCATCTCAGACATAGAGCACGAGAGACCTGCTTTCAAAGTTGAAAATTAAAAGATCCTTCAGATGTAAATGTGCTTTTTATTAAATCAGAAAAAGATACAGTATACATGGTATCAGTCAATCATATGGCTACTTTGGATTACATTTTAATACACTCATCGTCCTATGTACTCCTCTGTACAAGTATTAAAAAAAACCCAGGTATTTGAATAATCTTCTGTAAATTTTTATTATTAACTGGGGTTATAGGGAGGGTTTTATCAGAGCACATCCTGAGAACATTAGGAAATTACAGACAGACTTGAGATAAGTGTCAGACAGAACAGATGAAGCAAGCCCCTCAGCCATCTGAGAAACATTAATAATGTAAGATTGCAGAGACCGAAATCTTTGTTAGGGATGCAGGATGCGGGATGAAAATGGAGACCTTGGCGCCCCCTAGTGTTGCAAAATAAACTCGCAACTTCACTTATTCGGTTTGGTTTGTTTTTTTTTGAAGTTGTAATCCCCGCCCTTGTCACTGAGCCTCAAAAAGCAATTGTTTTCCCAAATTATGTCAAGCCCTCTCCAGTCAATCTTTTCCCGCTCGTCAGTAACGTTCAAGAACCCTATTTGAAAAACAACTCTTATTCATTCCTTTGTCGTTCCCCACACATTCCGTTCCAGAAAATTGGCAACCTCCCAACACAGAGCCCACGTTTTCCCTCCTTGAGACATGAACTTAAACAAACGGATTCTTGTCTCTCCTCTTCAAGCTGAGAGGATGAGCGTGTATTTACTACAAAGCTTAATCCCTTCAGGCAGGCGTTTTCCTTCTGCAACTTACTCATCACCGGCCATTTTTCATAACTTCACCAGAACGCAGTCCTCGGCCCCCTCCCCCTACCTGCTTGGCAACCATCGACTCTTCTGACCTGGCTCGTTAACCTGCTAAACCATCTTGACAGTTATTTACCAGGAAAGACTGGACCAGAGACAGAAATAATACACCTCAATATACAACAGCTCAGGCTTAATTTGTAAGCAGAATTTCATTTGATGGCCATCAGAAGAAAAAATATATACATGGAGCGGGGTTGGGGAGGAGATTGAGTAGGGAGAAGACCTCTTGGTGGCAGAACTTGGTGGGAACCGTGGTGATTTGTTTACTTGGATTTGCCAACTGGTCCGATGGATACGGGGTCTGTTTGCACTTGAGCGTCCAACATCCGCTTTGGTCCCTGGAGAGAAATATACAAGAAGTTGCATCCTAGTGAAGAGCTGTAATACCAACAGCAACTACCATTTATTTAGCACCGACTCTGTGCCACATAAATACCCCTTATTCGTGGGCAGTGGGTAAGAGAACGGTTTCCAATGAGATGCCCGAGTTCAGTGCCCGGTTATATTACTTTCTAGCGTTGTGAAATCCTGGACAAATGGCTGAACTCTTTGTGCTTCAGTTTCCTCATCTTTAGAATGGAGGTGATAACATTTATCTCGGAGGGGTTGTTCCAAGATAAAGTGAGTCCTGACTTGTAATGTACTTAGTACCTGGGGTGTAGAAACCCTGCCACAGTTAGAGCTCACTTCCGTCACCCTCTCTAATCACTTTCTAACCACACTGCCTGTTTGCTTTTCTTACAAAACGTATCTTTGCAAAGTTTTCATGTAATGCCAAGTAGGCTGCTATCTGTTAGAATCCAAGCAGCATATGGAGGAGGAGGGAAAAAGGGGCAGAATGAAGGGGATGTCACTAGGAGGGCAAAGGTCACGCAGGGAGTGGTTGGCGGTGCAGTCTCTGAGAAGCTGACCTGAGGGCTGAGGCTGGGCTGGGCGGGGGTGAGGGGGGCCAGAAGCTCGTTTCCTGTAGGTGACAGGGCCTCGATGGGTCCCTGGCTGGTGCCAGTCCCGCTGCCGGCGTTGCCCTCTCAGGAAAGGGGTCAGACAACCCCAGGGAAATGTGTCCAGCCTGGCAGTCCTCAGGGCTTGATCGGATCCTTGCAAAATGGCAGGAAACCCTTCCCTCCTTCTCCACCACTGTTGGGAGTCTCCTGACAATGGGAAGATGGAGGACTTGAAGAATAAGCACTTCCACCTCAAAGGGACGTTGCCGTAATTAAAGAGATGATGAATATAAGTGAAGCACAGCCTCAGAGGAAGGGCTCGGTGACTTGAATTGTAATTATTATCTAGAACCTGCCCACGTCTTGGCATCTCTGCAGGCATCACAATGCCAAACCGCCACTGGCTCTCCCAGGTAACCCTAGAAGTGTTACCCTGGGCATCTGTTTCTGCTCTTGCCACTCTATAAGCCACTTCTGCACTATAGCAGCAAAATAGTCTTTAAAGGCTATAAACAAAGGTCCTTGCTTAACACCCTTTAATAGCTTCCGAATTTAAGTAGGATTATGTCAACATTCTTTGCACAGCCTGTACAGCCAGCAAGAGCTGCCCACTGCTCCAACCTAACGACTTTTATTATTCACCTAGCTCACCAGCTCCCAGCAACGGGGCCTCAAACATACAAAGCTCATTCCCACCCCAGGGCCCTTGCACATGCTGTTCCCTCCTGCTGGAACAAAGAGCCTTGCTCTCTTCCTGTCTGGCACCGATAATCAATCCTGCCTCATCTCAAATATTATCTCCTCAGAAACACTTTCTGGATCCACAGATTCCAAGTTGCACACATACTGCTGTCCTCATCCCCAGCGTAACCCTATCACATCACCATGTTTATTTCCCCTCCGTGACTTCCCACACTCACATTTTTGTGTTTTAATTTATCTACTTTATAGTTCCATGTGTCCCACTAGAAAGTGAGCCTCAAACTGAGGTTCTACACACATACTCAAGGACACAAAGACGAGACAGAAATAGATGACATTGATCATAAAATTTTAAACCTGGGGCCTGAGATTCTGTATTTCTAATAAACTCCCCAGAGATGCTTCTAAAGACCAAACTGGGGCCAGAGGAACCACAGCCCTCACTTAACCTCTATCTATAATATTAGAGGGCACCAATGTCTACAGATATTCATGAAACGGAATAGTTAGGAATGATTAGGGCAGTTTGCTTCACGTAACTACCCCATCTTCATTGCAACACGAAGGTGAACCCCGGTTCACTGGCCCCATAGCTGATGCCAGTAGTATTGCCTTGCCTGGCCCTCCTGGCTCAACCCACGTTCCCACGGGCCCTGGGTACGATTTCACTTGTCTCTCTTTCTTATTATTTGGGTGACGATTCTTCTCCCTGTTTGCCAGGATTTACGTCATCCCAGATATAATGAAACCTTTACTAGTAGCGTATTTTACTCCATCTATTCGTTCATCAACAGACACTGCTGGGGTGTCGACTGTGTTCTAGCCACACGCTGGCGGGATGGAGGGGACAGCACATCTGCCTGTGACAGGTCTGGTCACTGCCTTCCCTAAGCTAACAGTCTGAAGAAGGAGACAGAGAAGAACCAAATAGACACAAATGAAGAACCCCAAGCTTAATTCATTATTTAATGTCCGGCCTCCACTCACCCCTCACTGGACTTCCCCAGAGGGAAGGAGCTAATAAGTTTTAGCCTGGTCTGTATACCCACCACCCAGGGCCAGGCTCAGAGCAGCTTCCCTGGTGCAAACTCCACAAGGCTGACTTTGGCCACAGACGAGCATCCCTGCTTCTCATCATCACCTGTTCCTGCCAACGCACCGCATCCTTGTATTCCCTCTCCTCCAGCCAGACCGAGCCTCAGATCCGTGCCGTCTCCCCCCGACACCTTTGTCCCCATGGCCTGGACCTCACCTGCCTTCAGACTTCCCCTTGCCTCATCCCTCTACAGGTTAACTTGAGGTCCCTCCTCACATGGAACCTCTGAGAAGCCCCCGCCCCCCTCCT
This sequence comes from Phocoena phocoena, assembly GCF_963924675.1. Taxonomy (NCBI): domain Eukaryota; kingdom Metazoa; phylum Chordata; class Mammalia; order Artiodactyla; family Phocoenidae; genus Phocoena; species Phocoena phocoena. The sequence goes on from NC_089233.1 coordinate 79,593,132, forward strand.
CCCAAACCCAAGGCCAGGCCACGTCCTCACCCTCAGGCTCCCTTCCTGTGCCCGCCCCCGCCTCCCACACCCCACCCCCGCCATCAGCGTCACACCTGCCTGTGGCCGCGGAAAAGCAATGCCTGCGCCCACCTTGCTCTCTGCACCTGGCACACAGCAGGTCCTCGGTGTTTGGCCAAGGCCCAGCCACCCCCTGGCCAGCCGGTCCCCTTTGGAAAAGCCCAGAAAGAAGAGGCGCACCGTCCACCCACCAGGCCCTTGAAGAAGCCCCCGAGGGGCGGTCGCCGCTTCTCGAGCCTCTTCTGGGACTTGTCCCCATCCCGCAGCGAGTTCGCCTCCCCCGGGGCCGGCTCGTTGGCTTCCTGCTTGCTGCTCTTCTGCTTCTCGGTCTCGGCGGACGCCTTCTTGTCCTTGGAGGCGCCCTCTTTGCCCTTCTGGCCGGCGGCTGCCGGTTCCGACTCCGGCGGCACCACCGCCTTCTCAGTGGACTCTGGGGCCTAGAGCAAGTTCAAACAAAATGCATTTTAAGCGGCTGCAAGACAACGCCCAGTAGCAGGTGAGTAAACATGTTAAAACAGAGATGTTCAAAGGCTGGATGGTGCCTACGTGTTCAGGATTCCTGGGTGAGATGGAAAGAAGTAAGAAAAATGTGTAAATACTTTTTATGGTATGAGGTCCCAGCGGGGACATTTATTTACCAATCTGGTCATTCATTCATTAATGAAAACTTCCCCAGCAAGCATTCTTTACTCCTTCTTCGGGAACTAGAACCTGGGTTTTCCCTGGAGAACCACCCTTCTCTCTGGTTTATTCCCTGTGGTTTCGACACACTCATTTCGTCCCTGGACAAAGGGCACACGACTCAGGCCTGGCCCGTCAGAGCGCTGCATGTGATCGGGCTGCTGGGATTGGTTCCAGCTGGCCAAAGGCAGCTAAACCTGCGCTAATCTCAGGGCTCTGCTAAAGCAACCGAGAGAGAGGTCAGTTCCCTTTCCATGAACTTGAAGCTGGGAAGATGAAAGCCTGGAGCTTCCAGAACCACCACCATTTCCAAAAAAAAAAATCCTGGAAGTGGAATTTCTTTTTTCTTGAAAAATGAACCATGAGGAACAGAGGAAAGCAGAGCTAAGAGATGAAGAGAGAGAAAGGGAAAAAGAGCCCTCGTATGGATGGCATTACGCATGCCCCTGGATCTAGCCGTTCCTGAAGCCCCTTTTTGTATGGGCCAGCTTTGAGGGGATTTCTCCCACTTGCAACAACACGTCACTCTTCTTGGGATGCCTGGTCTTTTCTTCATGATTATGTCTATCTTAATTTCTGGCGTGAAACTGTCATTTCATAAAACAGTGGTAAAAGAAGATAATGGTTTTAGTTGTGAACATACATCTTTTCATGGTAGAGTGAAATGTTTGCATTCCTATTTGGTTCCTACAATTTGGAGGAATAAGGCTGTAAAATCCAAAATTCTAGGTAAACTACAGACAACCAAAAATCTGTTAGGAAGTAAAAGACTTTTTCCCATAATTTGCTTGAACTGAAATGACTCTGGGGGTCAGACAGATAAAACGAAAGCATGAAAGAGGCTAGGGGTAAGAATAATCATATGGTGAACTTATTTCCCCAGTTGTGAAAGCAGCATAAGGCCAAAGAAATATTTCTCTAGTGTACGAAAAACAGTTCAAGCTCTGCTGGCTCTGATGCTGGGGGGATAATTGGCAGTAGGGGGCACTGTGGTGAATTGAATGCCACATGCCTTGTCTAGAGGGGCCACAACTGCTCAGACCCACCAAAGATACAATGTGGGATTACAGCCCCAGTGCTGTCATATCTTCTACGTTTTCAGATGGAAACTTGAAATCGAATTATTTCAAATGCAAAATATGTCAGTTTAAAAACAGTGACATCGAAAGTTTTAAAGCCCTGTTCACAGCAAACAACCACAACACAGTTATCCCTGTGGGCTACATTTGGCCCACTGGATACGTATTTACAATTTATGATTCATAAAATGTATGTGTTGTCCCCAAGTCACAAAGTTCTAGGACAAAGTGACAGTTTTGATTCAGAGGGCATAGAACTGTCATTTCACATCAGTGAATCAAACACACCCCTTAGAAATGAGCAGGAAGACAGAGAAAATTCCCCTGTCCCGAAGGCCTCCCCAAGCTACAGCGCCCTCCTGGAGGGCAGAACTCCTTGGAGAACAAAGCCTCAGACATCCAGTGCAGCCCAAGAAGATGTTTTACAAGCACATATCCTGAATATTTCTGTTGGATCCCAGTTGCCAAAGTTGTAGCAAATGCTAAGATACAGATGTTGAGTATAACAGAGGGCTAGAGCACATACTCGCCTTAGAAAGAGACAGAAACTCCCACCGTGCTGCTCTGCACAAAGGCCAGAAACCAGTGACCCTGCTCAAACACCCTGTTAACTGTTTTTGTTGCATAGAAGATTTTAAGATAGAGTAGCTAAAAGCTCAGTGTCTGGAGTCATAAGAACATGGTGTGGGGACTTCCCTGGTGGCGCAGTGGTTGAGAATCCGCCTGCCAATGCAGGGGACACAGGTTCAAGCCCTGGTCCGGGAAGATCTCACATGCCGCGGAACAACTAAGCCCGTGCGCCATAACTACTGAGCCTGCGCTCTGGAGCCCGCGAGCCACAACTACTGAAGCCCATGTGCCACAACTACTGAAGCCCATGTGCCTAGAGACCGTGCTCCACGACAAGAGAAACCACCGTGGTGAGAAGCCCGCGCACCACAACAAAGAGTAGCCCCCGCTCGCCGCAACTAGAGGAAGCCCGCGTGCAGCAACGAAGACCCAACGCAGCCAAAATAAATAAATAATAAAATTAAAAACAAAAACATGGTGTGGCTCTGGTTTCATCACATCCTTGCTGTATGACCTGGAATAAATGGTGTGATCTCTCAGCTTCCTCTTCCGTATGGGAGTAACAAACAAACAAACAAATCATACTTCATGGTGCTGTGAGGATTAAATTAGCTAGTAATGGAAAGCCCACTGCACACAGTGTCTGGATGCCAAGCATAAAGGGACCAACCTTCTTGGTCTGAGAGTGAGGGGGTTCTAGGATATGGAACCTGCCTTTTTAGAACCAGGAACGTCCAGGGCCAACTGGGATGAGTTGGTGGTCCTGGCTTAACACTACCAGCAGCGACTCTGAGTGGCTGAGCATCCAAGCTGCAGGTGTAGACAAGGTGCTCAAGAAACACAGACACCTGCTGAATCGAGTCCCCGTGTCTCTCCAGCCTCATCTTCTATCCCACCCCACCCCCTGTCCCCCGACTCATTCTGCTCCAGCCACACGGTGCTTTTTTTTCTTGAACAAACTTATTCTCAATTCAGAGCTTCCTACTGGCTGTGCTTCTGCTCGGTCTGTCTCCAGGGCTTCAGATGACTGCTTCTTTCCCAGAAGGTCTCAGCTCAAATGTCATCACCTCCTTGGAGACACAGTCCCTGATTAGAGGGTCTAAAGATGCCTGACCCCCCTTCTTGTGGAACACTGCTGAATTTTCTTTTTTTTTTAACTACCTTTCCCTATTGTATTTTTTAAAAAATATTTATTTATTTATTCGGCTGCATTGGGTCTTCGTTGCTGCACGCGGGCTTTCTCCAGTTGTGGCGAGGGGGAGGCTACTCTTCCTTGTGGTGCGTGGGCTTCTCATTGCTGTGGCTTCTCTTGTTGCAGAGCATGGGCTTCAGTAGTTGTGGCACGTGGGCTCAGTAGTTGTGGCTCATGAGCTCTAGAGCACCGGCTCAGTAGTTATAGCGCAGGGGCTTCGTTGTGCCACAACACGTGGGGTCTTCCCGGACCAGGGCTGGAACCTGTGTCTCCTGCGTTGGCAGGAGGATTCCTAACCCCTGCGCCACCAGGGAAGCCCCTGAATTTTCTTTATGTTTGCAGTCATCACGGGGATTTCTTTGCTCACCTGGAAATGTTCTGATTCCCTCCGGAGCACGAAACTCCTGTGTGTCTCTTCCATTGCTTTATCCCCAGCACCTCACCTGACACATGGTAAGTCGCCATCAAAATGGGCTGGATGAATGGCCAGCAACTCGCCTTCCAAGTGTTCCCAAAATACTTCCCTCAGCACATCACTCGGGTGTGAAGTGGGAAGTCCCTACAAACCAACAGCTCTCATGGGACACTGATTTTTTTTCAAGAGGGGAGCTTTCAATGGGTCATATCCATTTACCACATGGTTAATACTCCATCCCTATTAGGCCTAATTTTTTTTTTTAAATGGCTTAGAAACGAACTTCTGGAAACAATACATGGCCGGTTCCTTACCTTCAGAGTGAGCTAAGAATCGGAACTGTGCATGACTGCTTTGTCATGAAATGCAGAAGATTTAGAACCTTTGCTTGGGGCTTGATGCTGTCTCAAAATTTATAACGAAAATTATTCCCATCTGAATAATCCGAGTGTCTCCTCTCCTAGAACCCAGGGATGCTGGCAGGAAGCTGGAGGACAAGGTTACTGGAGCATCCCACTTGATTCAGACACTGGAAGCCAACCCAGGCTGGGAATTTCTTGGGCTTTTTTTCACGGAAACATCAACTAAGGCTTTTATAACTCAGAGGGCAAATCTAACAGGAGCAGAGAATGTCTATTTCCACCCCCCAAAGTTAAACGAAGCATTTGTCATCTCCCAATAGTACACACTAATCTTCTTACGTCTGGATCCAAAGCCCTGGAAAATAGAATGCTCAAAACATTTCTAGATGAGTGTAAATAGAATGACGTTTCCAGCTCATTCAAATTTCCACTGTTTTCAGATTTTAGAATCACCAAAATGACTGGCATAACTGTTTCACTGTGAGATTCCAGACAAAATGTACAAACATATTTCAGTGTTTCATGGTGAATGATGTAAGTTTATCATGTTTCCAAGGTAGTAAACTTTGGGATTTTTGGTTCCAAAGTGGTCTAGAGTATGGGTTTGGGGGGGGCAGGTATAGTAATAAGTTAAAAAAGAAAAATGAAAATAATTTGAATGCACTAAAAAGCAATATATTCTATGTTGAAATATACAGGATAAACTAATTATTATGGAAGTAGAAATATCATAATTTAGTAATTGCTGGAATTTGTGTGTGTGTGTGTGATATAAACAACATTACAGGGTGATAATTTCTCATCAGAAGCACAATAGTTAGTAATAAAACAACAGCAACAGCTATGGCTTTATATGGTGAAGCCATATAAAGCCAATGTGAAAGTATTTGGAGTAAGGAAGTAATTAAGGTTAATTGAGGTCATAAAGATGGGGCCTTGATCCAATAGGATTAGTGTCTTTGTAAGAAGAGACGCCAAAATACTCATTCTCTCTCCTCTCTGTGGTATTTCGTTATGGCAGCTCATGCCGATAAACACAGCAACTAACATTTGTTGAGTCCTCTAAACCAGGAATGTTCTAAGTGCTTTACATGTATGGATTCACCTAAATATGACAGCCCTGTAAGGCAGCACTTTTCCTAGCTCCATTATACACATGAGAAACTGGGGCATGGAGAGATTGGTAATTTGCCTTTGGTCACACAGCTAAAAAATAGCTGAGCCAGGATTCAAACCCGGGCAGTTTGAGTCTGCAACCCATGCTCTTAACCACATCTCTGTATTACCAAAATTAGAACAAGAATATTTGATGACATTTTTGTGGAGGTATATTTCTAAGTTAAAAGAGAGTGCAGGTTATAAAATAGGGTGTTGAGCATGAGATGATCCCACTGGGGAAAAAAAATACATATATTTATAAAAATGTCATAGCTGTCTCTTTAGGATAGAGAAAATGATAGAAATGAACCACCTGACCCCATGTCTTTCACACATCTATTCCAGAAAAAGCTCCTACTATGTACCAGGCACCACGCAGTGTGATAAAAAAAAAATAGAAGAGGCCCCTTCCTTGCTCTACAAATACTCCAGACAGGGACGGGAAGGGGTAGGGGAGACAGATAACTAATGGACAAATGACTTATTTCAATGTGTGATAAGTGCCATGAAGTAAAAGGACAAGATGCAGGGATGATGGGTGGAAAGGGAACAGCTTTTTGAGGAGGTGACATTTAGGCCAAGATGTGAAGAATGGGAAAGAATTGTCCATGTGGAGAGAGGGAAGGACTCACAAAGGTGCTTTGCAGTAATAAATAGCTGAGGAACTCTAGCTAGTTCGTGCTTGCATCTGCAAAGCCCAAAATGCTGCCTGGTATACAGTAGGCACCCAACCTAGAGACAACAAATGAGTTGGCTGTGGTTGAGAATTGCATCAGAAATGAGGCTGCAGAGAACCAAGAACATGCCAGCTAAACCCACCATTGAACCGAGTTTACAGATCACTTACTTGGTAGCTGGAGTCTTTCCCATTTATTTCTTCTGAGTGGGTGATCCCTCCATCCCCTTTCACTGACTAAAATAACAAACAGACAATGGCCTTTCAGCTACCACAAGCACAGCAACATGGAGAATGCAGGGGAGGTTGTGAAATGGATAACCTCAGTCATTCATTGTTGAGATTCAAGGTCAGGACAAATGGAAGACCAACTAGAAACGCATTCCTCATGAGTCACATGATTTCCATGTGGTCTATAACCAGAGTCTGATTAAATTCAAGTGTTGGTCTCCAAAAATAACTACAATAAAAGTCCTAAACCCTGGGATTAGGTGATTCTGGGATAAATAAATGATGATGAAAATACTGATGTCGGAACCAGAAGGTGGTTGAACATGTAGAATGAATGAATAAGTAAATAAACAATTAAACCATTGGTAGCTATCTATTGGTAACATTTAAGTGGTGGGTGTTTTGCTGTAGTATTTTTTGCCCCTGGCGGAGTGATGGACTGTCGAACATCCTATTTTCCAATCTTTAGTGCCCCCTGTGGCCGGCGGCATCAGGGACAGGGCTGAATGGGGCTGATGTCACAGATTTGGGTCCTTAAATCAAAAATCTAAGCTAAAGGTTCTACAAGTGTGATACCGGGACCAGCAGCTTCAGCATCACCTGGGAATTTGATAGAAATACAAACCCTGAGAACTACACCAGATCTACTGAGTCAGTAATTCTCGGGGTTGAGACCCAGCAATCTGTGTTTTAATAAGCCCTCCAGGTGATTCTGAGGCATCACTGCTTTAAACTAACTGGCCATAGACAAATACGGACCAATACTGGAGTCTGTAGTTTTAGCTGTGGATTTAGTAATGTTCTATGCTTGATGCTTGATAGAAGACCTAAGAAATCTGGCAATGAATTGTTCAGTTATTAACAATTTGGACTCCGGTCTAACCCCACATATTTTTTCAATGCTTATGGTCTCCTCCTCCTGGCTAGAGGGAGGGATTGTAGAAGTGGAGGTTAAGCTCTGTGGCACAAAGAGGAAGACTTTAGATTCCACTGTTATTCTCTTGGCTGTTCTGCTTGCGGACAGCAAGAACCTATATAACACCTGCACGGAGAACAGTTACAAACATTAAAGCGTTCGGTACTTTTTTTACTGGTTAATATTATGTGCCTCTATAATCTGAGATAGGGTACTCATATTAGCAGAGATAATAAAAATGATTATTTATGAAGGCTTTTAGTGGAGTGCTAAGTGCCCGCAACTGTACTAAAGGAGATAATAACGTGCGTTAGTTCATTTATTATCACTCCACAGTCTTTAGAGGAACAATTTTATTGCTCTTGTTTTACCAGCAAGAAAATGGAAGCTTCGAGAAACTAACATGGGTCATGGAAGTAGCAGGTTGGGAGCCATGATTTGGCACTATGGCAATGAGTCCATCTTCTATATTCTTATTTATTTTTTTATTTTTGGCTGTTTTGGGGTCTTCGTTGCTGCACGCGGGCTTTTCTCTGGTTGCGACTTCATTGTGGTGCGCAGGCTTCTCATTGCGGTGGCTTCTCTTGTTGTGGAGCACCGGGTCTAGGCACGTGGGCTTCAGTAGCTGTGGCTCGTGGGCTCTAGAGCGCAGGCTCAGTAGTTGTGGCACACCAGGCTTAGTTGCTCCGCGACATGTGGGATCTTCCCGGACCAGGGCTTGAACCCGTGTCTCCTGCATTGGCAGGTGGATTCTTAACCACTGCACCACCAGGGAAGCCCCATCTTCTACGTTCTTAACCTCCTCCCCACACTGCCCGTAGAAGGTAGGAGGTACCATTCAACGAACAAACACTTATTGAGCATCTACTATGAAGCTACCTAATTAGGAAAAATGATAAGGGCTTGGATAAGGTGGAGGTTGAAAATCTCAAATAGGGATATTTATGGGACATGCCTATCATCAGGGCACAAATATGCTTATCTTTACTGCTTGGTGCTGTTCTCTGATTCAGAAGACTTGACTAGGACTGTCTGTGATTGAACACAGTATGAGAATTCCAATATCCTTCCTACCCCCAAAGCAACCTTTCCAGAGCTAGGCTACTAGGACCTTGATATCTACTTCTTCATTGATTAGGAATGGAGAAGCCATTCCTGAACTCTTTCTTCAGCCTGAACTCCCGGTGTCTGGAAGTTCCATGCACTTTTCTTAGAGATATCATTGTCATGGGTTTCTCCAAGCTGCTCAACCCAAAGGCAAATAAGGATCTGTTCTCTTTGTACAATTCAGACCCATTCAGATGGAAGGTGGTCTTTTTCTTCCTCTAGGTCTTCTGCATTGTTCTACAAGGACCAATTTCTTGAGAACATTCAGATAAAGAAAGGGCTCTCAGTTATTATTTCTCTCCCTGCAACTAGCTCTTTCAGCTCTCACCCAAGAGTTTTACCACTTTGGGATTTCACGGGGCTTCCAGAATTCAGGCTGTGTTGTAACTGCCCTGCCCACTCAAACATACTCCCTAGGGTCCTGTAGAATACAGGGTCCTGGCGGCCTTTAGGGAATGCTGAAAGGCAAAAACCAACCAACATGGTTTTTTAAAGCAAAACCTGAATGGATAATTAGGAGTCATGTTACACCCGCTAAGAGAGAGATTTTTAACTTCCCCTTAATTGTTTCAATTTGGTTAGTGTTAGGTACCTGCCAGTTTAAGGTTAAAATTGATCTTCTTCTTCCTTCCTTTCCTAGCTAGCCCTTGAGGGAGAGTTTGGATTGAATCAGAAGGCTCCCTTGACAGTAGTGGATCTAGGCTACTACCATCCTGAAAACAGACCCTCATGCTGCCAGGGAAATCATTGCAAATAGGTTCAAAGTCTTTAAAAAAAAAAAAAAAGGAGAATACCTCGAGTTTTTCTATGATTTTCCTCTGTTGTTCACTTTGAGGCATATAAAACGGTATTTATGCAAAGGTGACTGTATGCTGAGTTTAGATAAGGGTCTTATTAAGTCCATCTGAGGTCTCTTCAATACCTGTAGTTATTAACAATTTCTCCCCTCCTTCCTCCCTCCTTCCTTCCTTTCTTTCCTTTCTCCTGCCCTCTCTCCCTCTCTCCTTTGTTTTCTTTCTACCCCTCCTCTTTCCTCTTTGCAGAGCCCTCTTTCAGTGACAAATTAAAATAGTTCCTGTTGGGCTTTTTCTATTCAAAGGACCATAACCTCAGAAGCTTATTTTTCCCAGCTGTCACAAAAAACAGAGTTGCTGTTTAAAGAGACAAAAACGCTTTCAGAGACTATTTAGTACTTTAAAGAACAGTTTGAAGACTATTAAGTAATTGTGGAGATTTCCCAGTGTGATACTGAGCAAGTTTCTTTACAAAGAGTTTATTTTTATTCACGAGAATCAAAGATGAAGCATCTCAGGGCATCCAGCCTGCGGTGCTGAAATGGGATCTGGTTGTGAATCCAAACCTTGCATATTAATGAAATCACTTTTAAATTTCTTTCATTGTGTCATGCATTCCTATAGCTTGATACTCTGAAGAATGTTGGAAGCATCTCTGATAGATATCACTTAGGTACTTAAAATTCTAGTGGAAGTGTTTGATGGTCAGTTCAAATCTCTTTGAAAGGAATACAAATGTATTTTGATAGAGATCTATCCCAACTGAAGTTGAGATTTAAAGGGAGAATTGGGATATTTTAATTTAGTGTGAGTAGAGGAGCCCGACTGTTTAGTAAATCAACCTCATTAGAACAAATCTAAAGAACAGGACCTGCTAGAAAGTTCCAGGATAAACAAAGGTTATGAGTCCAATCTTTGTGTTTTACCAAGACGCTCACCTGAAACGGAATTGGACAATTCAGACAAAATGACACAGCCAAGGTAAATCTCACTTTAGTGACAAGTATATTCAGAAAACTTTCGTCCAAGCTTTAGGTAAGACATGTATGAGTTCTGCTTTCCTGTGCTTTGTTGTAATTTCAGGTGGAGAATCACAAAAATGGAGCTATGGTTGTTCTATTTACTCTCAAAGAAGATGGCTGCCAGAGGCAGCACAGGAGGCAGCAGCAACAAGGCTCAGCTTCCGAAGCAACGAAAGCCTGACTCTGAATTCTGGCTCTGCTGTCGACCGGCTCCGCGACCTTGGGCAGGTCACTTAAACACTGAGTCTTCGTGCCCTCATCTGCACGGTGGGGCAGTAAGAGTGTTTGTTTCACAGGGTTTTTATATTAATAAATGCATTAATGCATGCCATGTGCTTAGCCCGGGCCCGGCCACATCATTTGCATGCAAAAAACAAACAGTAGCTATTATTATTATTACCATTAATAGCTGAGACCCACCAAATGACTCCAGAGTCCCCTTTTAGGGTAGGAAGGAATGCAAGTCGCCAATGGAGACAGGAATTACCCCAAACAAATGCTACTTTCAGAAACCTTACCTTAAAGAGCAACTCAATATTGGTATTTTAACACTCAGGGAAGAAGATGAGATCAAAAACTTTGGCTAAAAGACTCCTGTTTGTTGTTTTATAATTATCCTTACAAACTATTCTCCTTTTTCCACAAGACAATTTCAGCAGGTTTTCTTCGATTTATTAGATTGAGTGTAATTAACAAAATCCCTCTGATTTCATGGCTGTCTCACTTGGGCCTTTACTTTGCCCAGTATTAAAGTTCAAGAGTCTTTCTTATCTAAGCCTGAGAAGGTTATTCCAACAAAGAATTTCTTACAAAACTAATGGTCTAGAGAAAGAGACAGGAGGAGGATTAAATGAAACAACGTATGTGACAGTGGTTTGCAGGAGAAAGCACTTCTCAAGTGTAAGGTGTTATTAATATTGACAAAGTATAAATCTGTATCTTTGTACTTCCATCCACCACCTTTTCTTCCATCCACCGCCATCTGCCTACCTGGTTTGTGGGTACATGAATACGGTTCTCCACCCACGCACTTTGTAAAGACATACTAGTGCTTCAGATAGCCAATTTCTTGACATACCGTTGAATTAATACACATAAGACTCTTTTTCTATTTAGGGCGTGACAGATGTCTTAGCTATTCCTTGAAATTTTTTCGAAAGTCTGTAGGAGCCCATAGGATTTTTGTGAAGTGCTATATCTACATGTGCCCAATGCAATGTCAGGACTTACATGACTCTATTTTCTTTTCCCTGAAATATAATTTGACAAATGATCTTCTTTCTATTTTTAGGAAAGATTAATTTTTGGAAAGAAAAAGATCACTTTAGAAATGAACTGGGAAATGCATTTATTTAAAAAAAAATACTCAACCAAGAAGTACTTTGCCATGGGATAGTAAAATACGCTATCTGAAAGAAATTTAAGGGAAGGGAAGGCTAGAAAGTAGAAAATCAATGATCAGATGAATGGAAACCCTGATTACAAAACAAGGGTGATGTGTTTGCAATCGAGTTTTCTCTTCTATTAAATCAATTACTTTTAAAACTATATTTTGCTAAAAATACTTAAAATCAGTTTAAAACATTCACTTATTCAATTATAATGCTCAGGCATAGACTAAAAGAAATAGAAAATAAAAATCCCATAGCGATGGGCCAGAGGCTGCCTCTATCTTCAAGCCCTTAAAGCAGTTTTTTGTTTGTTTGTTTTTTTCCCTACATAAATCGAAAGACTTTAGTTTGGAAGCTATGAAATATTACCCAAAAGTGTTTCCTGAAAAAAACTGCTGAAGCTGACTTGCAGGATTCTACATTATGGGGATATTAACACCTGGGCAAAAAGGAGACGTGTAACGATATTCATGCAGGTTAGTAAAGCAGCTGAGATCACGTGTGGAAGATACATGGTGCATGCTCACTGAGTACGGCACAGACTTCAAAATAAGTCTGTTTTCCTTACTAGGCTTTGTTCTCCATGAGGACAGGGACCACGTCTATTTACGTATCTGTATCGTCTAGAATATAGTGGGAGCTTAATAATTATTTGTTGAATAAGTGAATAAAGGAAATGCAGAAAGTTGGAAACCAAATGTCCATCCATAGCGCAACGGTTAATCAGAACATGATAAACCCAGACAATGTGATTCAATGAAGTTCTCAGAAAGAGTGAGATGGCTCTGTATCTGGGGCTGCAAACTCAAATACCCAGGGGATAGACCAGAAATGTCAATGAGGGAGGTGGCCTGGGTGGGGCAATAGGGAGTGGTGGGAATTGTGGCAAACTTGAAAAAACCCCTGTCTTTTGTGTATCTGAATTAACTGCAATGGGAATATAATGTTCTAATGAAAACAAAACAGAATGCAAGACCAGAATAATTAAGAAATCTGGAATTTGAGGGGAAATCTCAACCATCATGGAAGCTTGGGGGTTTAAACATTAAAAGGAAGCAATGATATTCAAGCTCCCAGGTATAACCCTTTTAGTGGGCAACAGGAAACAAGAACAATGGACATTACAAGACCTGGCACTGTGAAGTGACGGAGGATTACTTGGGGAAATGTGTCCTTTTCTACCCCATCCCTATCCTATGGAGAATCAATTCCAAACAACGCTTGTTTCCAATTTGTTCAGACTTACACAGTTTCTACTGCTAGAAAATATCCCCAAACAGCATCTAATGGATAACTCCAGAGGATGAATTTAAGTATGGAACCTCACTTGAATTTAAGGACTTGTTTTGAATGGATGCATTGGGTGGTTTAGAGGTCTTTCCTGCTTTATTTGGAGTCTCTTGTATTTTCCTCCCTTTTAAACGAAGAAGTCTCATGTTGATTATTTGGAAGAGAAAGTCATTCTGTTTGCTTTTTTTTTTTTTTGTATCTCTCAACTCCATCCAGAAACGAGAAAGCTGGACCACCCTCAATGTTGTGATGAGCTATTTGGGGATCCCATTTGTAATGTAGATGGGTTGCCAGAAAGAGGCCAAATGTTCTTTTCTTTCCTGATGTCATGTAAAAATTGATTTAAAAATCTCAAATCTTGATGCCTATTTTCAGTGCCAAATTGCAGAATAAATGGCCAGGAATATAGATGGGGTTCCAGCCATGCAGGCTGCCCAGTACTTCTTACTCCATGAGAATTCAGCAATAAAAGAAAATGATTCCTGTCAACAGTTTCTAACAGTGATTTCTAATATTCCTCATCTCCCACTGGCAAGGGTTTTGTTCTGTTTTGTTTTGTGGACTAGAAAGAATTCCTTAACAGATTGAGCTTGTGAAATTAGAGAGTTGCTTTCTCAAAGGATTAATTCCCAAATACTCCTGAAAATAAAGGCACACTATAATGAAATTCTTGTTTTTCATTAAAAGAGAATTAAACCAATGACCTTTTACATGGTTTTTTGGTTTTTTGTCTTCCAACCGATTGGGGTTTGATTACATTATATTACTTAAGTTCCTGGATGTTTAGATATTTTATGCACATGACTCTTCACAGACGGCCAAAGATGTCTGCCCAGATTCTTTCCATTCTATAGAAATTTAAAACATGGCAAATTCACCAACTAAACTATACACCCTCACTATTAGGAAATCGTCATTTCCTTTCATATCATACCCTTTCTGGAATTATCTATAAACCAGCTTTGCCCAAATTTGTGTCACTCATACATCCCCTTCAGAAGTTTTCCAACATCAAAATATAACTTGAACTATTAATTACTTAATCCTTTAAAAATGCCTTATGTTCTTTATGTAAATAAACGTATTTTCAAAGGAAACTGCATATTATTACCATAACGAGGAAAATGGGATCATTTGCCAAATACACAGCGAAACTTTTAAAAATAAATAAAATTAAAAGTAAGCAACACTATTAACTTCCAGGTTGGTATTGTTGTCTGCCACAGCTCAGGAGCCCAGGCCAGCTCTTCCTTTGTTAAGAAGGCAGTTAGCAGGGGTTAAAGGTTAAGGAAAATTAGCAATAAAGAGAGACATTCTCTGTGATTAAATCAGGAGGACGAAAGGGAATTTTCTCAACTCCTATTCGGTTTATATTCCATCTATACTACCTAGAATCATGTCTCACCACCTGACCTGGGCTCTTTGGTCTCAGAAGCTGATGTATGTATTTCAGTTTCCCTGAACTGGAAGCAAGGGCTTACCCTCTGCCTGAGAAGCGCCATCAGAGAGGGTCTTGGTGTTTTGCGTTCTGCTCTCTTGAGTGTTTCTTCTGTGGGTTCAGGTGTGCGATCTCCTTCTTCGCTGAGATCCACTGTTTGTAAGGCTGATTCTACTTCTTCGGACTTTACAGCCTCTACCTGTGATTCACACACCACCTGGATTGTTTTGCCAGGTAATAAGACAGTGGAAAAAAAACCCCATCCCCCAGACATGTTTTATAAAGTGGGGTCCCTGTTCTCCCCTCAACCACATGGTAGCTACAGTTTGGAGTCTAGGTTATACACAGGCACATCTTGAAGAAGTAATACTTACATCATATCATGTGCTCTCCAAATATGCTGAAGTGGAAGAGACAAAATTCCTGCCCCGTGAAGCTACAAGGCTTGGATAGGGAGTCCCTTTTAAGGACTGCCCTTCAGAGCATGCTCAATACCCCTTCCAATCAATCTATCAGACCCACCTGTTTGGTCTCCCATAAAGGTAAATCACACCTGGCCTGTGTAATTATGTCCTTAAGAGTACAATCTTAGGACAGTGGCCAGGATGTTTTCCAGTGCACATCCTAGCTCGCTGCAGCTGTGGAGAAACCGTCCTCTTTGCAAGAAAGGATAGTGTGAAAGTTTCTCAGTTTAATGGGCTTGACTTCCTTGTTAACTCATTTTCCCACTTCTCCCCAGACCAGTCACTTGTTCTTGTTACTTAACTGAAGTTCCTGCTTTCAGAAACAGGATGAACTTGGCAAGAGAACCCCGGCTAAGTTCCTGTGGCCCCCGGCAGGGTACCTCGTGAGCTCAGCGCCCCTTGAATGTCTGAAGGGATGGCCACCAGTGGGGGCTGAGATGGAAGCCCTGCCCTTAGATGGTTCACCTGCGCTCTGATTCCAGATTTTGTTCGTTTGCATTGCCTCACTCCGTTTGGGCTGTGCCCCAGTCACACCTGGGACAGCTTTTGTGTTTGCACTGGTCCCTGCAATGCGACAAGAGTTAGTTGGCCTGGAAAGAGTTTTATAATTTCCTTTTCGTTTCCTCAGGCAGGGGTTGGCAAACTACTACCAAATTCATCCCAGAGCCCGTTTGAGGATGGCCCATGAGCTAAGAATAGATTCTACATTTTTTAAAGGGTTGGAAAAATTGTTTAAAAAGATGAAGAATTGGCAACGGAGACTCCATGTAGCCGGCAAAGTCTAAAACATTTACTATCTGGCCCTTTACACAAACACTTGTCATCTCTGCCGCAGAGAGAAGTCCTCTAGAGCCAAAGGCATCTTTGCATTTGTTTTGGCTGGTGCCAGACCCCCAGCTTCCTCCGAATCCTGTTCTTGCTGTTAGGGAGGAGGGGAGGGGAACTTAGTCATTTCTAAAAACACAGGATGACTGTGGAGAAATCATTTTCTGTTCCTCCATGCGGAATATACCATTGGTTTGCAAATAACCCAAATGATCCAAATTGAGAAGGACCCTTCATCTTTATATTGTCAGCTGAAGCAGGAAGGTGCCCATCAACAAATCAGCATATAGAAACATCCCCAAACCTGGCAATTAAATCATAGCATTGTCTCCCCACCTTCCATTTCTTAAGGTATTGACACAACTCACAGCATTTTCCCTTTGTAATCTAAGATCTAGGTTGGGGAGTTATAAAGTCAAAAATCCCCAGAATGCAAGGCAGGTGAAGTCAGCATGGACTGACCAGGTTTAAGACAAAAAGGAGTGGTGGGAACTACGACAAATGAAAGTTAAGTCGTCCCACTGAAAGACAGTAAAACACTAAAACTACTGGACAGTCAAACAAAGCACGGCTGGGAGAAGGCTTCTGCTGCTGGGCTGTCTGTCTTCACTCAACCCAGGCCTGTCTTTAGGAAACCAGGCAGAGACTAGAGCCAAATAAGAGACTGGATTAGTGGTCAAATGTGGTCCTGGGTTTCCGCATCCAGGCCTGACTTAATTTAATTGCATTTCTGAAAAATAAGCTTCAGCCACAAGAGCCCTGGGGTACATCTGAAATGTAGGCAGCCTGATAGAGTGACCGGCCTGCCTGGGCCTAAATCTTGACCCTACCCCTTCCAGGGGCTCTAATCCAAGTTTCCTACTCCACATGTCTGTGCTTTCATTTCTCATTTCTCAATGGGGATAGTATGCACATCAGAAAGTTGTTTTGAGAATTAAATCAGGCAACACATGTGAAGTTCTTGGAACCGTGCCTGACATATAATAAGCACTTAATTAATTAATTAACACTAGCAGTTGTTACTTAGGCTATTTGAGAGCCATTTAGGCTATTTGAGAGCCATTGTTACTTAGGCTATTTGAGAGCCATTTACTCCACGGGCATGAATTATCTGGAATCACCCACCATGCACATGTCCACTATTTAGAGAAGATATCAATAACTATCTCTTACTATGTCAGACGTTGTACAAGGCATCTTTAATATATTACCTCAATAAAGAGTTACTGAGTTACTCAAGACAGCTCATAGTAGGTAACATTATCCCTATTCTATAGATCAAGAATCGTAATGAGTGAATGACTTAGCCAAAGTCACACCACAGGCAAGTAGTCATTTCAATGAGGATGGAGTTGTTTACCAGTAACTGAATATCTAATAGTGACTTAACCAATAACAATATGGAAGAAGAAGGTTGAAAGTAGGAAGTTGTGGGGTTGGTTTGGTGGCTCCACAGTGCTTCTATAACCTGGGCTCTTTCTATCCTTTGGCTCTGCCATCCTTGTCATGCTGAATTTTCATCCTTTTATCTGCTGCCTCATGGATATAAAGTAGTTGCCACAGTTCCATGCATCACATCCTCAATCCAATGTCCTAAGAAGGAAGGACAGTCACAGCAAAAGAGTGGCTTCAAATGAACTTCTGTATTTTGATCCTCTACTCAGGGTACATTTCATTGACCAAAAGTCACACCCTTACCCCTTGACTAATTATTGATGAAGAAAATGGGATTGTCGGTTTAGACAAATCACAGTGAAATACTTTGGGCTTGCCAACCTTACCTAAGATCAAGAGAAAGAGGGTGGAGGAATGGGAAATGGCCCTTAGGTAGGTAATGAACAGAGTCTGACTCACGGACTCTGGGTTCAGATTTATTTGCGATTGAAGCAGCAAGTTCATTTTTTGTGTGGAGAGCCTGGTGGGCCACTTACTCATATGATAAAGTGATTGTACGGGAATAACTTTGCACATCAACTTTACTTGAGCGCCAATGGTTTTCTTACTGGACCTTTCCAAATGTCAAGGGGTGTCAACTTATAAATCCTAGCCCAGAGTCCATTCTTCAAAACACAACTATTTCAGTAGGAAGAAAAAAAGGCACTTCTAGGGACTCTCATTAGCTTTGAAGTCAGGCCAAGAAGTCGGCTTTCAGCAGCCAAGAAAAAAAAAAAAATCCACTGACATCCAGTGTGGAAATCTAGAAGGATTCGAGCTAAGTGAGGATCTGATTTGCATATACAGACAGAAGAATTTGATTTTTATTTGGATAGCTTTCTGATTCCTTTCCAGGCCAGAGCTTTGGAAAAAGTTGTTCCTTATTCAGAATATATGACTGCATCTGCACATTTTAACTTTGGGTACAGTAGACAAGGTGAAAATCAGATTTGTGCTATATTTTAGAATTAAATCTCCCTTGCTTGATTTCAGGAGGGGATGTTGTATGTTGCATGTAGATGGCTAGTACAATTAACACGGACAATACACATTTCAGCAAAAGGTTTCACTTTTTGCCCCTAGTAATATACCGTATTTACTCTTAAAATTTGGTTTACACAGTTTTTACTAGAGCTGTGAGTTTCAGAAACTGATTTATAGCAAAATGGATTTCCTCCACTTAAACTTCACCCATGACATAATAATATTGATATTAAATTTTTTAATTATAGAATCTTATTTGGATTTGTTCTGATTTGATTTATAACATGATTATTTAATTGCAAAGACACTGTAGAGATTTTATTTTTATACCCAGTAACTCTTTCACATTCTTCCTCATTCTCAGCCCCCTAGGTTTTCTTTGGGAGGACAATCCTCCCTAACTTTAATACTATGTAATATGGATGAAGCTGGTTGAGCAGGTCTAAGCCAACTAACATGGTCTAGCTCCTTGGTCATATGAGTTCAGGGATGGGAATATGTGGCAGAAAGTAGAATTTTCCCAATTATTCATTCTGCCTTCCTATAAAAGAATTACACATGCATGCCCACTGCTGTGTGACTTGCTTTGGAGAATGGAATGTGAGTGGACATGATATAAACCTCGACTGAGTGAAAGTTTTAAGAGCTATTCCATGGCTCAGCCATGGCACTATTTTCTCTCTGCCATTCCAGCTGCACCTCCTTGTTGAAGGGGCTGCTTTTTCCATCTAGATTTCAGCAGGAAGAGGCCATAAGGATCACCCACAAGCCCACTTACAGCCGATATGCAGCATGAGTGAGAAAAAAAAAAAAAGAATCTGTGCTGTTGAAAACCACTGGAATTCGGGGCTTGGTTGTTATTGCAACACAACCTGGCAGATGCTGACTAACAGAGCATGGGAACCTGTTTAAGTCAATGAACAGGAACAAATTCCAGGACATGCAGGGTTGCTGCTGGACCAGTTTCTCCTTTACTCTGCACTGGTTGACGTGATGTTGGAAGGCAGAGGATGTAGCCAGGCCAAGGAGGCTGAGCCAAGGGAGAGCACGAGAGCCGATAAGTTCCACTTTCTTTTTAATCCAGGTAGAGATGGCTTTTCCTTCACTTGCAACTGAGAAGTTCATCACTAAGAAAGAGAAATACCTGTTTCCCTGATCTAATAGGTCACTGGGAAGGAAAGCTCCCACCCCCGCCCCCAGCGCCCCACCATTAGTTAGAACATTACCTCAATTAACCAGTGGTCAAAACATTTTCAGGTTACAACAAAAGAATTCAATATTTTCTGTAGTCAGGATGAACAGATTTTTTTTCCTGTTAGGACCAAAGGCTCATTCTAGGAAAAGCGTTAAAACTTCCAGGGGCTTCAAGCACCTTATTTTTCTTTTCATTAAACATTTTGAAAAATGTTGACATCAGCCTGCTCTTTACTTTGCATTGGGTGATAGATCAGTTTTGGAAATTCTCGGTAGAGAAACTTTAAAAACTAAACTCAATCGCATTTCAGCCAGAAGAAGTTGAGACTGTTTCAGGACTCTTGTAATATGGTTAATGACACCTAATTGTCCTGTTCTGAAGGTTTAGAGTATTATCCATTGTTTGGATTAACACCATCTCTCTTACTTGGGAAAAGGAAATTAAACTAATTGTTTTACACATACTTTGACTCCACGTGGACACTGAGTCAGCTGTGAGGTGTGTAATTTCATGAGGAAATATAATCCCTGATTACTGGGAAGCACTCACTTCCTGTTGTTACAACTCCTATGCATTGACACTCCCGCAGGGGGAGGCAAACTCTTCCTGTAAAGGGCCTAGCAATTACTCAGTTCTGCCCTTGTAGCATGAAAGCAGCCATAGACTGTGTAAAGGAAGGAGAGTGTCTGTGTTCTAATAAAATTTTATTCATAAACACTGAAATTTGAATTTTGTATAATTTTCACGCATCACAAAATATTATTCTTCTTTTGATTTGTCTTCAACCATTCAAAATGTAAGAACCATTCTTAGCTCATGGGCCATACAAACACAGGTGATGGGCTGTATTTGGCCCATTAACGGTAGTTTGCCAACCCTGAATTACTGAGTTCTTCCTGTGTTTCAGGCACTGAAATACGCATAGTACCTGCATTACTCATTTAATTCTCACAAGAATCCTAAGGGGTAGGTAATATTATTACGGCCATTTAAGAGATGAGTAAACTGAGGTCCAAGAGGCAGCACAGCCTGGGGATGATGGGGCCAAGATCACAACATTTTAGCCTCACTCTTTCCAACTAATAGTTAGGAGATGAAATGTGGAAGCTTAGAAATAGAAACATCATTTGTAGGACTAAGCAATGTAAAGCCATTTTTAAATGCTTCTTTATTTTCTTGACAAAAATATTGGGTTGGCCAAAAAGTTCGTTTGGGCTTTTCCATAAGATATTACAGAAAAACCTGAATGTACTTTTTGGCCATCCCAATATTTTGCTTTCATTTGTATCTCTATCTGATTTTGTGTTATCTTTCAGTATCAATCATTTAACTAATTCATGTTATTTTTCTGTTTCAAATTTGAAAATAAAACACATTCTGTTTGCCTGCTGGAGATCAACTCTGCATTTTCACATGCGAGCTGCAAGAGACACGAGGTTCCTCGGATAGGCAACTACACACGAATATCCAAAAAGAAGTTTCTCTTCAAAAAACCTGGAACTTCGAAGCTAACAGCTGCCCTGGATTTAACCTGCAGCTTTTAAATTTAGAGTTCATGGGAAGAGTTCCCTCTTGTAGACTGCTGAAACAGAGACCTAGGCTTGCTAGAAAATAGCCAGCAAATTCATGAGAATTTGAATTACCAG
Source organism: Phocoena phocoena (assembly GCF_963924675.1). Classification (NCBI taxonomy): domain Eukaryota; kingdom Metazoa; phylum Chordata; class Mammalia; order Artiodactyla; family Phocoenidae; genus Phocoena; species Phocoena phocoena. The sequence goes on from NC_089233.1 coordinate 79,614,062, forward strand.
AGACCTGAGCTTTGTGAGCTACTAAATTTGGCTCCAAAAAGAAAGGGGTGGGGGAAGAAGAAGAAGAAGGAGGGGGAGACAGGAGGGGGAGGGGGAGGGAGAGGAGGGGGAAGAAGAGGAAGAAGAAGGTGGTGGGGGGGCAGAGAAAGAAGGGAGAGATGGAGAGAAGGAAAGAGAAATAACAACAGTAACAACAACAACAGAGCAGATTCCGAAGGGTTTTCTCCCAACAAGAATTACAACATAGCCATTCTAATTTTTATTCCACATCACAGACATCCTTTCTGGAACATATTGGATTTTCAACTTCTGCTCAGTTCCAGCAATTAAATAAAGGTGAAAACACAAGTCCCATCCATGGCAAGCAAACAAGAGACACCTCGGAAGAGCCAAACATATTTTGCTTTGGTGAAATGATAACAAACAGTTTCTATCTTAAGGGGCTGTGAACTTCGCCCACTTAGAACATTTTCCAAAGACTGTACTTCTTTCAGAGCAGAAAGCTACTGTTTTGGGTCTGAAACTCATAAGGCCAATTTATTCATCTCCCTGGAAGATGTTTTGGAAAGATACATTTTTGTGGTGTCTCACAGGGAGCCATCTCCTTCAGACATGAATGCAGTGTCTTGAAAGTTTTGACCATCATTCTCGGAAATTAAAGGCCAAAAAGAGAGTGAGGCTCAACCTATGTCTGTCAGGTGTAGACCCACACAGTTGGCTCTCCTGCCCGGGACCAAGAGCCTCACAGCAACTATTGCAGCAATCTGCCATCATATCTGATGCAACTACCTGTCCTGGGTACCACCCACTGTTAGTGGAGAATCTAGGTTGCCATGGAAATAAAGGCGAAAGAGCGATCGAAGTAAGATGAAGCAGAGGGTGCAGCATCATTGTCCCTTAAGGAAGCGGCAAGATGTTCTTATGTTTAGTAGACTCTTTCAGCCCCTTAAGGGTAACAAATGCTAAAAATGTGTGCTCTGATTTTGCATTTTATTTGCATTGGTTCAATGGGCTTTACAAATATTTATCCAAAGTTGTTCCCCCATGGTCCCTAATTACGTGAAAGGCAGAAAGAGTCTACAACGGATGAATAACACTTGGAACATGCAAGAACCCAGGACCCCAGAGCTGACACCCGCAGTGGTCCATCATGCCGGAGATGAGTATGGAATGATTCTGTCATTTAATGCATAACTTACATTCTCCTCTGCACCTGTGGGAACTGAATCCTCTTTAACTGACTAAAGGGAAGATAAAAACAAAAGTAAGAGTCAGACTGTTACCAAAACCAGGGCTAACAGCTTTCGGGTGCCATTCTTGGACATAGCTTATGCGTACCTTGTTCCAAGAAGAAACTCAAGGAGCTTTACACAAATGTAAACAGTGTAAATTAAGTTATGTATTTTAAAATGTAACAAAGGAAAAATAAACATACAGATGCAGGCAGAATACAAATGGAGTGAGGAGAAGGGATGCGACAGAAAACACAGTCTTGGCTGTGGGCAAGGAACACGTTTGCCTTGACAGTTTCTGGTAGCTGATGAAAAGAGGGATCTATGATTGGTCACACGATACAGTCATTGTTAGGCAAGATACATGAGCTTCTCAGGAAAATTCTGGTAACATGTCCAGAGAAATTCATCCCATGGTCCTCAGAGAGCAAGCAGTACTCAGCCTTACCCTGGCAGTCGGGCAGTGGCCAGCATCCGAAGCTCCATCTTACATCAGCGTTCAACATAGGCCAAGGTCACCATGCCAAAGTACAATCTCGTTAAAATACTTCTGTGAAGGGCCAGAGGGCTGGGGTCCAACGCACCCAGCTTCAAACTCTGTTAATCCCTGCAGTAATTCTGGCATCTACAGTCCTGCCCCAAATAGGAGAGGAGTTATCCAAATTCTATCAAAGGTCAATGTCACAATCATTATATCAGTTTGCCAAGCTCCAACTTGGGAGGTCATCTTTGCATATTTTTTGCAGTTGTTCTGAAGGATTTTTAGGTGGGTGGGTGGTGGTGTTTACAGACCACTTTGAGACTCACTTGACAGAGCTGGTCTCTCTTCCCAGAAAAGTAAACATGAACAAAATATTTTGCAAATAATTTCAGGGTGTTCATAGATCCTTGTCTTTCTTTTGGATTCCAGGGTAAGAACTCTTATCTATGTTGATTTTGTTCCAAGTCCTGCTTTTATTTTTGCTTTAAAAACATGCAGTGGGAGAGGAAGAAGGGACTGACATTTGCAAATATATCTTCTTCATGTGGTGCTCTGCATACACCATGTCACTTAAAGTAGCCCCAAGCGGTCAGCATGGTGACCTTCACTTACACTACAAGAGACGGAAGTACAGAAAGGTGAAGTCACTTGTTCAGGATGGTACAGCTAGAAAGTGGTGAGGGCTTCCCTGGTGGCGCAGTGGTTGAGAGTCCGCCTGCCAATGCAGGGCACACGGGTTCGTGCCCCGGTCTGGGAAGATCCCACATGCCGCGGAGCGGCTGGGCCTGTGAGCCATGGCCCGTGAGCCATGGCCGCTGAGCCTGCGTGTCCGGAGCCTGTGCTCCGCAACGGGAGAGGCCACAACAGTGAGAGGCCCGCGTACCGCAAAAAAAAAAAAAAAAAAAAAAATGGTGAAAATGGTTCCAAAAGCCAGGTTTTCCCCCTGCCGTGATAACTTGAAGGATCAGAATCACTTTGTGTGGGGCTTCCCTGGTGGCGCAGTGATAAAGAATCCGCCTGCCAATGCAGGTGACATGGGTTTGAGCCCTGGTCCGGGAAGATCCCACGTGCCACGGAGCAAATAAGCCCGTGCGCCACAACTACTGAGCCCATGTGCCACAATTACTGAAGCCCACGCTCTGCAACAAGAGAAGCCACCACAATGAGACGCCCGTGCACGGCAGCGATGAGTAGACCCCGCTCACCCGACTAGAGAAAGCCTGCACGCAGCAACGAAGACCCAACGCAGCCAAAAATAAAATAAATAAAATACATAAATTTATTTTTTTAAAAAAAGGATCATTGTGTGTGTGTGTGTGTGTGTGTGTGTGTGTGTGTGTGTGTGTGTGTGTGACTGTGCGGGCCTCTTTCTCCTCTACCAGACTTGCTCTCTCGCTAGATGAGATCTTCAGTTTGGACCATTTATTTTTCCTTATCTTCTCATACTGAAGCTTACCTGCGCACAAAATATGTCCCTAAAATGGACTGTGGGTTTTCTGGAAGCTTCTGATTGTCAGAAAATTATAGCACACTCAGAAGGAATTGCAAGCAGTGTAGCTTTCTTGGAACTACACTCCTTCTCCCCGAGACCACCTGGATGCTATTTAATCCCATGAAAAGGCAAAGAGTTAAATGATATTTTAAAAGCCAGGCCTCCTTAACCTGACCCACAAAAGTTTCAAGAGTCAATATACTGTCTATGTCAGGCTGAGAAAACCCGCCCACTATGTAAGAATGGCACTTTTAGGTTTTCAAGCCCTCTTTCCTGTCCCAGTTGGTTGTAAGGAGACTAGTTTGTGCTTTGGTTTCCTGTGTCTGGCAAGTTCTTGGCTGTTGACTGCTCACTGTTTTCTAGAGGAAACTGAGAACTGGGTGTAGGCGATGGTGCAGCGTGCAAGGAGCTATTCTCAACAGTGATGTTTCCATCATCTTTGTTATGGCTTCAGACATCCAGATCCTTCTGATGTTTCAAAGTTGGCATTATAAGTACTGTCTGTTTCAAAAGAAATGATTATTTCCCACTTCAAAGTTCTACTACCCAGCAAAACACTCCTTATTTTGGGAATTAGCCCAGTGGGACATATCTCAAAAGTCAGTAATTTGCATACCATTTTCACGATTCTTGACCTGCCCGTGTACCATCTGTATTTACGTGATATTTTTCTTTAAGTTGACTATCTTTTTACTTAAACAAATATATTTTAAAAGAAAGCATCTTATCATTATCATGCATGTAGTATCAACATCCTCCCTGTAACCAAAAGTATGTATCAAAACTACTGCAATGAATAAAACAAAAATGCTCATTAAATTCTAATTATTTTTAAGTTTTTGTTAAAAAGAGAGACCAGCAAGTGTTATTAGCACAGTAAAAATTGACTATTAATATCACGAAGAGATTTTATAATTAAGGTCAGCAAAGAAAACAGAGTAGAATGGCGAGAAGATAACTTTGCATTACATGACTGATTAAATGTTTAGGGCTGTCTTCAAGAACCACTCAAAATCATTTTGCACATTTTTGTACATTTGCACACTGGCCTAAGGGCATAGCCTTCATGTTGGGGTGGCTGAAATCCAGTTAAAAGTAGGACCCAAAAATGGATAATGAGACACCAGGTTCTTGTTTCCATTTAGTGTTTGGCACATGTAAGGAAAACCTGCTCAGAACCCAAGTCTAGAGCATCTTGGGCTATGGAGTCAGGTTCAAATTCAGTGTTTTAGCTGTTCAACCTTGGGCTAGTCAACCACAGCTCTCTGAGCCTCAGTTCACTTACTCAAAAGTGGGCTATTAGACTGTTACCAATCAGAGAGTTGTTCCAAAGAATAGATACAATAAAGCCTGTGAAGGGAAAGTCATGGCTGAGGAGAGCTGAGACTCACCTACGTCCGGTGGCTGGGGTCAGGCCACACAGCTCCTCCCGGTACGTATGTGAAGACCTCCCTTTCCATGGGAATTAGAGACTCTGGAAGGTGTGCGTATGGTGGGAGGGACAACTTAAGCCATGTTTGCAATGAGGGGTCAGTTGTCTACAGTCTTTTCTAGAAGTCAGAAGGCATGGGAGGAGAAGAAATGAAGACTTTAAGAAAAGGACGTCAGAAAGAGAATTCACCGATGGAAGTTAGGACTCCAGGCAAGCCAGCTACCTGCAGGGGGAGTTCTGGGTAGGACTCCAGGCAAGCCAGCTACCGGCAGGGGGAGTTCTGGGTAGGACTCCAGGCAAGCCAGCTACCTGCAGGGGGAGTTCTGGGTAGGATGCTGGTGGCCGGTAGACCAACTCAGACCAGCTCAGCTACCCTCGAGTTGGGCGTCCACTGGGGAGAAAAGGGCTGCGTGGATGCCGAGGGTGGGTCTTGTTAAATGGTGTCACTCTGTGTCCCGAGCCGCTGCTCCCAGAGCTGAGCACCACACAGAAAGAGAGTTTTCTCCAACTGCTTTGCAAGTGGCAGGGGAACTATGGCAGGCTCATGAGGACATCAGTGAGGCATCGGGTAAGTTGGTGTGGACCTTCTCCTTGGTGGCTCTGGTGACAGTGGTGTGGTTTGGGAGCGATCACCCAGTAGAGACATATGGGGGCCTGGACCGAGTTGTGATCACATTCCTTAGATTCCTAGAACTATCTGAATGGGATGAGTAGGGATGTGGATTGACATGCTTCAGTCAATCTGCTGACGTTAATCTCATATGTGTAAAGCACTTAGCACAGTGCCCGCACATAGGATGTGTTCAATTAATGGAAACGATTTTTGTGAATGCTGAGGAAAAGTGGCATAAATTAGGCCTCCTTGACCTATTTAAGACTTTTCTTAGGGAACCCTCCTACATTGTTGATGGGAATGTAAATTGGTGCAGCCACTATGGAAAACAGTACGGAGGTTCCTCACAGAACTAAAAATAGAGTTGACATATGATCCAGCAATCCTACTCCTGGGCATATATGTGGACAAAGCTATAATTCAAAAAGATACATGCACTGCTATGTTCATAGCAGCACCATTCACAATAACCAAGACATGGAAACAGCCTAAATGTCTATTGACAGATGAATGGATAAAGAAGAGGTGGTACATATATGTATGCAATGGAATATTACTCAGCCATAAAAAAGAATGAAATCATGCCGTTTGCAGCAACGTGGATGGACCTTGAAATTACCATACTAAATGAAGTAAGTCAGAAAGAGAAAGACAAATACCATACACCACTCTTATGTGGAGGCTAAAATATGACACAAATGAACTTATCAACAAAACAGATACAGACTCACAGACATAGAGAACAGACTTGTGGTTGCCAAGGGGGAAAGGGAGTGGGGGAGGGATGGGTTGGGAATTTGGAATTAGCAGATGCAAACTATTATATAGAGAATGGATAAACAACAAAGTCCTACTGTATAGCACAGGGAAATATATTTAATATCCTGTGATAAACCATAATGGAAAAGAATATGATAAAGAATGTATATATATGTATAACTGAATCACTTTGCTATACAGCAGAAATTAACACAACATTGGAAATCAACTGTACTTCAATGAAATACATTTTTAAAAACTTTTCTTGACCAATTCCAGTTGCTTTCAGAATTTCCTTATATCTGTCTCAGATATATGTTTGCTCCTGAATCCCTTAGGAGCAGACATTTTTAACACTGCTCTTAGGTTATACGGGGTTCCAGCATTGGAATGGGGTACAGGATGGTGTGGATCTCAGCTAAAATCGTGATGATCTGCTCCCTACAGGATAAGTGGCACATTGACCTTCGTAAAACAAAAATCCCAGGACACCCTAACTTCAGCCCACTGTGCCAGTATTTTGAGATCCTTATTGTTTATATTTTGGATTGCATTAATGAGCCCACCCAGCCTGTAAACTTGACAAATGTGCTTCACAGTTTATTGACCAAGTTACAAATAAAAACTCTGAATAAACAGGCCTGAGGCCAGATTCCAGAGGCCGTCCCAAAGACAGCTTCTTGCATGTGGTTTTGATCCTCTAATAAATATCCTTTGTTGGCTTGCATCTACCCATCTTGTGAACATGCCTTAGATGCGACACTACAGAACTGAAGAAAAACAGTAATACTATCAAAGATAATAATAATGACAACAACCCATATTATTGAGCTCTGCGTTAGGCAGCAGGTTCATTTTTTTACGTTAGTATTCCATGTCGGTCTTCAAAATGGAAGCAGATCTCCCCTAATTTCTAGGCCTCTGCTCCAATACCTATTAAATTTTGCTCTTATTCTAAAACAATACCTCCCTCTGAAGTTTGAGGATGTGTCTCTAATTCTCCTTCAAAGCTGACATCCTGGATCTCACATTTAATGTGTATCTGTAACCAGGATGGTTTCCAAGTTCAATACACAACTACAGACAAAGACATCGGACAACTTCTTCCTTTTCTCCTCATCTTTTCCACACAGCAAAAAGCCTATGAGCTGAGGACCCAGCAGAACCAGATTCCAATTCATCATTTCCACTGCCAGCGAGTACGCTGTGATGGATGATCTCTAAGGAGGAGGAGAGAAGACTAACTCTTCCACACTGGGAATATGTTCGGGAAAGGAATTTCAGAGACAGGAAGGAAAATCGGACGGCACAGCAACTCACTTCAAAGTGAATGAGAGAGAATGATTGTGAAGTGCAAGGTCGATTTCTGCAGACCAGAGGCATTTACTAGGTTCTCAAGCCCTTCAGCCAGAGGAGCATGATAAGGTGTGGGGCTGGTCAGGAAACACACAGAGCGTGGGATTCTCATTCGAATCTCAAAACCAGGAACACTTCAATCTTTTTCAATAAACTGGACATCTGGCTGTTATCTGGCGAGTCTAAAAATTGTCCAATCTCATTAACAACAACAACAACAATCCAGTTTGAAATCTAAAGGATCTTGTCTGGACATTTATATTGCCAAGAATAAGGATCTAAATAGCATATGTACTTATCATATAAACGTGATTAACAAGAGCTCCTCTCCTTTAAACAGCGCATTTCAATTCTTAAAGGAGTTTCTTTAAAATGCTGTCACATGGTAGCACTTAAGCCAGAAGACACCCTGTTGCTACCAAGTCTCCCAGAAGCACCATTTGGATCACGTGACGGCTGTTCTGATTTCACGGTGGACCTAAGACTTTTTCTATCAAGGCTGGATACTTCATCCCATCTTTCAAGTGCTTCCATAATTGTCCAGCCCTGTGCTGGGCTTTCTAAACCAGGATCCCCATGGATTCTGGGATCACACACAAAATTGTGTATTTGAAACAAATAACCCAGATGAGTCAAAGGAATTTTTAAGTTTTCTTAGTCTATTTTGACCTACACTGACTGCTCCCTTGTCTAAACAGCCGTAGCGTTTTTAACCTGTATTCCACGGATTAACACTGGATTCCACACTTGACTGTTTTGTAATGGAGCTTTCACTCACTGAATGCCACTCACTTTGCATTCATTTTCCAACTCAGTTCTCCCCAAAATCATGAAAGGTAGGTACCACCTCCTACTTTCAGAGCTGAGGAAAGTGAGGCTTGGAGGGTTTAAGTCTCTGCTCACATTCAGACAGCCAGGAACCCTCAGAGCCGAGATTTGACTATGTGTCTCTTTGGCTTCAAAACTCACATTATTTTTCTATTCATCATTTGTCTCTCCCAAAGGAAAGCAGGAAAAAGGCTGTTTCGAAGATGCTCCAAATGTATCATTTATTAATTGTGTGCAGGCACATACACATACACACGCACGCGTGCATGCATGCGTGTATATCCTATTCCTCCAAATGGATTTCAGGGTTTTGATGGTAGCAAATATATCTTAGACTTGTTTTGTACCTCGGGTGCTATTGGCACTAGAAGCCCCACGTGGCTTTTCAGATCATAACCAGCGATGTCATACTTGAAGAAATGAGGGTAACACTGTTCACTGAGCACTTAGTATGTCTCAGATGCTCTCCATGTAAATGACTGGATTCTCATAACAACACTGTGAGATAAACACAGTGCCTATTTTACAGATAAGAAAATAAAGGCTCTGAGTGGTCAAGTAATTTGCCCAAGGTGACATAGTCCCGCCTTTCTGATTCTGACTGTTACGCAAACTCGCCATCCCCAAGATTTTTTAAGATAATCTACTCCAATCTTTTTACTCAACAGAGGAGGAAAAAGAAACCCAAACAGAGTAAATAACTTTTGTGAGGTCACAGAGCAAATGGTATTCCAGTTAACCCTGAACAATCAAGGGCGCAGTTAGGCCATATAACTGGATTTAAACATTTTCTGGCAAGCACAACATAATTTGAAATTAATTTTCTCAAAGGTTATTTTTTTTTTGTTTATAATAAGAACTACTTTGGCAATCAAGACTATAAATCAAAATAATGCATAGTTTCATACTGACAGCCTGTTAGGGGAAAAATTCATTTCTGATGTTCATAATTGCAAACTTCAAAATGTGTTTGTTTAAAAGCTTTTCAATTAAAAGAGAAGAAAGCGAGCTTAGGGTTAGTTAGTGGAAATATCAGCATTTTTCTGGTGTTTCCCCTTGTTTGTTTTTCAAAATTTTTACAAGAATGGTTTTATAGCCAAAGCTTATTCTAATTTAAAGAAAAGAAAATGAAGACTTTCATTTTGTTTCCTACTAGAAATAAGTTCCTTCATGAGAATGTAAGCTACCAGAGGGCAGCAATCTGCTCACTGATATTTTTTCAATGCCTAAAACGTAGCACACACACACCCCCCAAAAAAAATTAGCACAAAGAAAGTGATTAAAACCACTGCTGAATGAGTGACTCTCCCCTTTTTCACTTCCATATAATCTATTCTTTCAGATTGGGTGAAAGAAGGAAAGACAATCTTGACAACCAAACAGGAGACTTGGTTTTTAGTTTCTCTTAACCTCACTGTTTTTATGATCTACTAAAGAAATAAAAGTCAGATAATGGTGAAAAAACAGTGAGACTGAAATAAATGAATAGATGAATGCCCAGTGGTCCTGACTTTTATTTTCAATGGAAAGAGCCGGAATTTCAAAGAGGAACCAACGCATCCCTTATAGATGCCAAAGATAAGGAAAGATAAAGCATGTGAAGTTTAGAAGCCTCCCCAGACTGGATGGCACAGAAAGATGCAGAAGTGGACATGTTAGTGTCCCAACCCTCTGAGCATAAATGACGGAAGGAGGACGGACCACTCATCAGACGTTGTTGTGTGAACCGTGGTGGTGGTGATGGTGGCGGGGAGGCGTTTACTGGCCTTTTTAAATTTAATCCTCACTCATTTCCATGGCATGGGTACTATTATCATTTGCATTTCACAAATGAGGAAACTGAGGCTCATGGAGGTGGATTGGGACTCAGAGTGGAATCTGTCTGACTCTAAGCTTTTAACCCTGCATCAGTGTTCCTCCAACTTCAGTCGTTTGCTGACCTCCAGTACAGTTCTGCCACGCTGTATGCACAATCTCACCATCTGTGGCAGCCGTGGCCGTGTGCTGGTCAGATTTCCCTGCAAGAAAGGCAGGCTTCGATTGTCACGCCTTCAGCATCCGCTACCTCTGAGATCTCCTCGCTGCTCCCCGGAAACGAATGGGCTGGTCCTGCCCAATGCAGAGGGTGCTGGGCTGGTCCTGCCCAATGCTGCCCAATGCAGGACTCCCCCCGGGGCACGCTCTGCTCTGGGGGATACCTCCCGCCCGGCTCAGCACCACCGCCACCCTGAGGTCTTTCCAACCCTCTCCTCCTTCCCTCTCTCCCTGCACAGAGGTGTCAGCCCCTCGCTGTGGTCTGCAGCCTCTCACCACCCACTCCTGCCCCCTTCCCTTTAGCCTCCACAGTCAGTTTCCTCTGATACATCTCCTGCACATCAATTCTGTCTTAGTGTCCGCTTCCTGGAGGACCCCGATTTACCGTTATTTACTTATTATCCGTACCATTAATTACATAACACTTTCCTTTTAACTGCGTTACCTTTTTAAACTAAATCTATATAGTCTCACCTTGACCATAATATATGTTAAATCTTGACTTTAATGTGCTAGTTTTATTATTCCTAATACACTTTGGATATACGTATATATGGCTATTTAAGTAAAAATATTTGAATATGAGTCACTTAAGTCTCCCCCTTGCCACCAATATATGGATGTAACTTTCTTGGAAATTTTTCCCTTCATTATATTGCTGATAAAATATTTTTGTAAAAAAAGACTGGTGAAGAAGGAGCATTAGAACAGAATGTCAAGTGACATCATCCCAAGTTTTCAGTAAGTATTAAGAGTCTGTGTTCTGAGCAGAACTTAGAAGGGAGATTTCTGTACAACAGAAAACAAACAGGAGAACATTTCAGAAATCCAGCTGGATTCTGGACAAGAGCATAAACTAACAGCACAGCGGCATCTGTATTTATCACCTTCCTTGCATTGCGTGCCAAGTGGCATGGATGTTTTGTTGAAACGGCTAAGTTAGATTTTTCCAGCTCTATCTTACACCTGCCCCCACCACCTCTCCCTGCCCCATCCCTGACTTCTCGCTCATCTTTTGGCCACATTTAAAACAGGCAAGAGTTCTGCACCTGTCTGGCAGCTGAGGTTTGCTCAGCAATGAGGATCAGGGAATAGCTCTCAGAATTGCTCAGCCCCACCCACCTCATTTCCTTACTCGGCACCTTAATTCTCAAGGGAAAAGAATTCAGACAGCGGTTTGAATTTTCCTCTCACAGAGCACCTTGTGGGCTTGCCCTGGTGGTGAACTGGTTGACAACCAAGGAGATGGAGACCTTGGGGCTGCTGATGGCTGCTTCCATCTGGCTGGGGTAGGAGGGGCAGAGAGCCCAGAGGCGGTTCATCTCGCCAGGCTGGGAGAGCTCAGAGAAAGCCAGGAGGAAACCAGAGTAACCTACATTTTATTAGTTTCGTTTGTTTGTTCTGGAACTAAAAATGTATTCACAAGTCTTAAATCTAAGGAAGACTGAAGATACAAGAATGGCCAAAGATGTACCGTGAGCAAAACAACACTGATGTTAAATAAATATACTAACAGCCCCAAGCTGTTAAGGGGACAAAGAGAAACATTGTGCTGTGATGAAAGGAACAATCTACCCAACGATCCCATTTTTAGGAAATGGGCAAAACTTATGAATAAACAATTCACAGAAAAACATTAATGGTTCTTAATGCAGATAAAAAAAGGCAACCAGGGCTTCCCTGGTGGTGCAGTGGTTGAGAGTCCGCCTGCCGATGCAGGGGACACGGGTTCGTGCCCCGGTCCGGGAGGATCCCACATGCTGCTGAGCGGCTGGCTGGGCCCGTGAGCCATGGCCACTGAGCCTGCGTGTCCGGAGCCTGTGCTCCGCAATGGGAGAGGCCACAACAGTGAGAGGCCCGTGTACCGCAAAAAAAAAAAAAAAAAGGCACCCTACCTCATTCACAAACTATACATAATTAAAAATTACACTTGAGTACCATTTTTCACTCTGTAATATTGGCGAGTATTAAGAAGTTTGATAAAACGCTGTTGTCAAGGGTGTAGGATAATGTGCTCTCTTATACTGCTGATGGGGGCATAACCTTTATGTAACCCACCATTTTAGAAAGAAAATGAAATCACGAAATACCATAACCCTCTGTCATGAACCGGATTAATTCCAAGAATGAAAAATTCGACTTGTTCACTTCCTTTTCTTCCCCACAAAACACGTGCTTCTAACGCTATAGGTGTTTCATTTTTCCCGGGGGTGAGCTACAAGTCTTCAACTAGATGGCAAGATGAGTCATTCTGGAGAACAAGAAACTCCATGCATTGCTGAATACATCCGTTGGCCCAATAGAAACCATATCTCAAGTCATCCTGGCCCCAAGGACTCTCCAAATCTTGAAACTAGGACTTACCTTTTTCCAGAACAGTTTGCCCAGAGGCAGAGAGGTGGGGCCCCCCTTTTCCTTGGCACCTTCCTTTGCTGTTTCAGTGGATGTAGAATTCTTGGCAGCCCCTTGGGGCTCCTGGGGTGTAACATTGCCTTTGTCTGACTTGAGGTCGGCTGAAGTGGCGGGTGACTTTTCGGCACCCTATAAGAGTTCAAAAAAATTAAAATGATCTCAGGATTTCAAAAGCAAAAGATCTCTTTTTTACAAATATGGACTGGGGTTATGCAAGTTAAGTGTCTTCTTCATAATTTTCTGTATTTTCCAAATATTCTACATGGATGTGGATTTGTGTTAAAATCTTGGAAAAAGATCAAGATATATTCCTTTTGCAGAAAAAAATATATATAGAACCATTATGTAACATGTTTATGTAAGTAACGCATTAGGACTCAAAGTGATTGGAAGAGGCACTGGGCTGTTAGAATGTTAGGTCGTGTTGAGGACCCTGGTCTTCTTTCGACCATGGTCATGGCAGTAAAAATATGCACCTCCAATACACACGTATTTGTTTACATGATAAAGATGTATTGTTTTACTAATCCAAATTTGAAATGAAAGATGGGTTCCAATAAATATACTTCAAAAGAGAAGTGCTGAAGTTTTCCTCTCACACTCTGCTTTAGAGATTACTATAGTGATCTATAGTCTACAAAGTTTAGTCTATAAAGATCTATAGATCTATAGTCTATAGAGTTTGTGTAAGGAACTCAGGTAAGGAAGAGGTTTGAGTTTGAACAGCATCCACAACACTCATTTCTTCACTTTTAGATGCAGCCTCCACATCTAAATTAGATGTAACTGGATGGATTGTAATTGATATAAAACTCCAAATGCTATTCACTCAGTCCCTATTCTCTTTCTCTCCCCCACCTTCTCTCCACGCCACCGCCCCCCATCTCTCCCCACTCCGAGCGGCCAGGCTGAAGTCCACTTCCGGGACATCTGATCTCTTCAGTGACTGGGCTGTTACTTCCATGCTCTGCCACCTCCTGACTCACGGGACAAAGGAAGAGTTAGGAGAATTACAGTCTCCATTTACCTGGACATGAGTGAACATTGCATTAAAATTTTTAACACTGGGCTCACCTGACCTAACCTCGCCATCTTAAGCAGCTTCATTTTAATGATCGTTGGTCCAGGGACTTGTGACACAACCCTTTAAATTCCCAGGGGGGTCGGATCTTTGACTACATTTTCTGAATAAAAGAAAAAAAAATCTGGCAGTAAAAACAGGATGTGGAAAAATTCAGGACGTTTCAGAGTATTTTTGACGTTGGAAAGAGTCTTAGAGACCACCTAATCGAATGCCCGAATTTTCATGGATGGGGAAATTGAGGTCTACGATCTGCCCTACACTAACCAGGGCCACAGTCTGGTCTCAGATCCAGACTTCCGGCTCCTATCTGGCGCTCCTTCCACACTGCACGTTGCCCCTCCAAAGGGAGTTCACAAATAATGTGAACTTTACTATCTGATGTAAGACAGTATCTTCTGTGCTGACTTTTTTGATACTAAGAGGGAGCCATTTATTGAACAGATTCTATGTTCGAATCAGGAGCTACAGGGCCAATGTATAGAAATGACTTTTGTGATAGGTGATCCTGGAATAATCCCAGTTCCATTTAAAAATGTACAAAACCACATAATGCTAGGGTTTAAAATAACCCCTGCCTTGTATCAACAGTGCAATCAAAATGGCTGAGCTCAGACGGTTCTGCATTTATGCATGTTCCAAATGGTCTCGGACACCTGGTGCTGTTTTAGCTCTAAATGGTAATTAAATTAACAAGCACTGGTTGAAGGGGAAGTGCCCTCCACCAACTAGCTTGCTTGCTTTTCCAGAAAACAGGAGGAAAGTATTATGATTTATTCATTTACTCATAAAAAATGCATCGACTGCCTTCTATGACCTGCGATGGGTACTGAGTGCTGGGGTTACATGGCCTCATAGAGAGAGAGAGAGAGAGAGACACCAAACAAATAATTCCACAAATGTATGTAAAATTTCAACTATGATAAGTGTTGTGGGGTGGAGAGAAGGATTTGGTGCTAAAAAAAAAAAAAAAAGGCTAAACTAGGGAATTAGATCCATCATGGCAATCAGGAAGGCTTGATAGAGAAAGGGATGCTGTGCCACGACCTGAAGGGTGACTAGAAATTAGCTGCGGGAGGGAGGAGAAGCACACCAGACACAGCGAACAGCGTGCTCTCAGCGCCCTCGAAAAGCATCAGAGAGCCGTGATGGAAGCAGGAAGGAAAGGAGTGGCCACGCGTGGTCCCCAACATCAACTCCCCTTCTGCTTCCTTGGGAAAATCCCCACTTGCTCAAGGGGTCCATGTTAGGCCAAGAATCTGGGGGCGGGGTGAGGCTGACCTCACTTCTATCTCTAAGAAAGGGTTCTTGTTGGCTTAAGTAAACCATCCATTCTGCTCATGTCATTACAGTAGATGCTCCATTGCTCCACACTGCTTTGCTTTAACTTCTGCTGCTTTGCTTTCTATACTTAGAGATGCCGCGTCACCGAACCAGCTCCTGGATACCCCTTCGTATGTGCTCAGCCTACTCAGCCAAAGCCACATGGGGGTTACCGAAAAAAGCTAGTTCTGGAGTTCTAGAATTCTAGACAGGACAGGTCTAGTTTGCTTAGCCCATCACACGCCTCTTGTTTGGCTGGTTTTACCCTTTCCTTTTGTTCCCCTCAGCCTCCTTTCTCTCTCAGCCTCTTGAAGAGGGACTAGGGTCCAAGGAGACTAGGCACAGAGATGGCCAACTTTTAACTCTGATTTAATAGTAACAATAAAAGGTACCAGTGCCAGGCACTGTTTTAAGCAATTGGATGTTCTAACAACAGTCCTATGAGGAAGGAATTAATTGTTATGTCCATGTTATTGTTAGGGAAATTTTGGTCCCAGGTGGTTAAATAACTTGCCTGTGATTGCACTTATAAGGCGACAGAGTTGGCGTCTGAATCCAGGGAGTCTGATACCCAAACCCAGACTCTGAATAGCTACTCTGTCTACACTGCTTCCAACAGACCAAGGTCTCCCCACTCCATGTGCTGTTGTGCCCATCAGGGGATGGAACCGTCTACGCCATATGCATTCTCAGCCACGGCAATCTTAACTCCACGTGGGGGAAAGTTGGGGGGTGAGATTGCCCTTGTTCTTGGGGCGGTGCGTTATGGGCAATTTTTAGATGTTTATATTGCCTATGGCCCTACTAAGGGCCACGGTACATCAACAGATAAACAGTGTAGCTGTTGTACTAAAATTCCATGGGGAGAAGGGCAATTAGGGAGAAAATATCTAAAGAAGCTTCATGGTGGGGGGGGGTGATAATGGGAAAAAGGTTGAGGAACACATCTATACTGATCAGTTTTGTTGGGAAATGGCCAATTCTCTTTGCCCTGGGAAGATACCCTGAGATCTTCGAAAAACATGACAAGGACATGACTCCATCATATGTATAGTAATAAAATATAACGAATATATCTGTGTTAACTGTTGAGTATGCATTTCTCTGGCCAGAGTATGAGTTCTGTGAAGGTAAGAGCTGTTATGTCTTAGTCACCATTACACTCCTACCACCCATCAGACCCAGTGTCTGGCTCAAAACAGGCATTAAATAAATAACAAATTAATTTTACGAGAGGGGCCACAGAGAGCTACCCACATAGCACCCTGCCATGTCATCTTTCCGTCCACCCACCCCCTCCTTACAGGGCTGTGGAGTCACACACACCCATTAGTCATCCTCTCCCTGCCTACTCATCTCCTCGCTTCCCAGAGAAGTGCCCCAAATGGTGTTCTGCCAGCATCAACTGAATTCATACTCTTTGGCTCCATTACGGAGGAGACTACGAAAATTCTATCCATGTTTTTTGGAGACAATCCCCTGGGTAGGGTTGCCAGATTTAGCAAATAACAGTGAGACTATAGGATGTCCTGTTAAATCTGAATTTCAGATCAACAAAGAATAAGTTTTTTGCCTAAGGACGTCCCCAATATTGCCTGGGACATACTTAGATTTATACTTAAAAATTATTTGCTGTGTATCTGAAATTTGAATTTAACTGGGTACTTGTTATTTATCTGGCAACCCTACCCATGAAATTCTAATGTATTAGATTTGGAGATTGCATATCAGATGACCTTACCTTCTTCCACAAGAAGTTTTCATCATTTTCACATTTGAGTGTGGGAGAGGGGACGTGTTAGTAAGATGGAAACATTGTACCAAGAGCCAAAAAACAATGAATGTGTGGCATAAGCTTGTGAACCCTATGAGGTAGCTGCTAATATTTTAGCTGCCTTATGGAGAAGGTGGGCATTGAGCAAACCTGAGTGGGGAGGGGAACATTTCTGGGCGTGGCAAAGACATTCTAAAACAATGTCCTGCTTTGTGTACATGTCATGTCCAACGTTTGCAGGTCGTGTGAAAAGGTTTTATTCTGAGGAACCGCATATGATTAAGCCAAGAAAAAAAATTCAGATTCAGCAAAGAAACGCTGAGCCCCTTATTATTTATAATAATAAACGTGTTTCGTTGATTAATGTCAGCCTTTCCTCCTCTTTGAAACTAAGCAAATTCTTTTTATAGGAAGGAAAATTGACATACAAAGAAATGAAACGAGGAGGTAACCAGAATTGGTAACCACTGTATTATTTTTTTTAAGAGCAAAACTAGAAGATACCGTTTTATCCTTGAATTTGCTTGGATATCTTTTTTCTGTCTTAGGTCACACTGAAATCAAGGAGGATGAGTATCACACCTCCCATAATCACGCAACAAGGTTCACTGATGGACTCTGGCTGGTCAATTTTAATGGCCCTGTTTTCCTATCTTTTTGGACGACAGAACAACCAATTGAGGAAAAGAAAAGCACTGTCCTAGGCATGAAGGTAAAAGCCAATGAGATCTACCACACTGCTGTATAAATGAGAATTAAGAACATCTGGGAATTGTCCCCTTACTTTACTTTGACGTAAAAAAATAGACCGAATGTAACTCAAGGCAAAACCTTAGTCTGTGTTACAGTATCCCAGAAAGGGTCGTTTCTTCTCCATCGTCCCAGTGGTTTTAGAATCCTCTCCTACCCCAAAAGTCAACTCAGTTGGCAGGATGTGAAGCCAACGATTCGGGGAAGCCCCAGGAATACTGAACTTGGGTGGTCCACTTGTGGGAGGGGAGAGATTCTGGAGGCACGAAATGAATGTCCTGATGAAATGCAGATCTGTGGGGGTCGGGGGAGGGGGAGTCATAGCGTCTTAAACTTTCAAGGCCCCCTACTCACCGAAGCACCCGTGGGAATTCAGCTAGGTTCCTTTGTACCAGATCCATGACACATTTCACTAGCAGTTACCAAATTGTCGCCCACATACAGTGGTACCACTTTTTAACGTTCCCTCCCCCATTGCAGTGTCTCTCATCCACCCCCTTGTCTCGTTACAGGACAAAATATCCCTGTATGGAAATCGAAGGGTGGCTTCATAACATAGTCTGTTTATGCAAATATAGATTCCGCTGGGAGAGCTTTCTATGGAGCTTTTATCTGCATACACAATCCTGGGACTATTACATCCAGCTGGGGAAGTTTTTCAAATAAGTTCGTTCAATTTAGTGGAGAATGGTGGATATTTTAAACAAATTTACAAGCATGCTGGCCCAAGTCAGGGATCCTTTTAACTGGTGGTTTCAGACAAATACTGGCATTTTCGTAGACATTAGAAGAGTGAAATCTCCGAAACTCACTTCCCTGTTGTCTTTACTTCCCAAGAACGTGGAGACAGAACTTGCTCTGCCTTCATTCATTGTTTTGTTCTGCCTGGGCTTCCATTTGGGCTCAGTATAAGTTTAGTTAATACAGGGAAGAGATGGAACGGACCACAGGAAGATAGAATTGTTATCTTGAGGTTAGAAGAGCATTTCCCAAAGTATAGCAAGCATACCATTGGTGGGATCAGAGATGGCCTCAGATTGTGCTATGATATTAAATAATATTAAAATCGTGAAAATACTTTTCCTTTTTCAATTCTCATCTTTCTAAGACCATTGGGGGAAAATCTCAGTCTGGTGCCGGTAGAGAAATCTTTAACGTTTCCCTACTGCTGGCTAATTGCCTTTTCATAAAGCTAGAAATGGCAATAGATTCAGAGCTTAACACAAGCGAGACAGCTAGAATGTAATCTCTTTTTTTATTGCCCATATAATGGTACATTCCTCTTATGAAAAATGATCTGCTTTTCCAAGTGTGATGTAATACAAAGTTTCTTTTACAGATATCTTTAAATAGGAAGTGAGTCAATTTCAATATAAAAATATCAAGTAAATAGTGGTACATCTGCCAAAAACAATGAAGGTGGTATGCAAACATTCAACATTTGGGAAACACTAGGTTAGAAGAATAATCTCAGAACCCTGGTCCACACTAGGAAAGTAGTCTGAGATGTTTACAATTATGGGGACTTAAAACCTCTGAAATTTGATTCACATAGTACTTAATTCCCCTCTAATGATTTCTACCACCCAAGGCTCTGTCTTCACTGAAGTGGAGCAGGCTGGATACAGGATGGGCACATGTGTCATGTGGTGAAGACCAGGGTTCTTATTTTTCCTCCTATTTTAACAAGATACAGACCTTACGCCTAAAGAATTTTCTAAAGGCGAGTCCTAGCCTGGGGCTATGCAGGTGCTTTTCCTTGGTGCCTTTAGCCTGGATCTCGGATGTCTTCTGCCCAGCTTGTCCATCACAGACACTTTCTGCTTTAGATGCCTTTTGGGCAACAGCAGTCACAGCTTAGAACTTTGTTTTTAAACAGAATGCATTTTTTTCCTGTTGTTTTTAAGCGCAGTAATCCACTTTGTCAATTAGCTGCCGGTATATCACCCCCGTCTCCCAATCACAAGACATCAAGTGAATGCTTATCTTTTTCAAACTCTCAAAGACGATTTGTTAAAGTGCAAATTCACAGTCTGTTTCAGGTACATGTTGATTTTCAACACAGCAACCTATTTAAATGACCCAGATTAATGCAGCTCCATTTGCTAAAGACAATGACAAGATATTTAAGCTTTGTGTACAGGACACGTAATATCCAGGTGAAAAAAATTAAAAAATAAAAATGATAATGCAGTCCCTACCCGATGATTTTAAATGCTATTGCCACGTGAAACAGAAGAAAAAAATACCTGCAATTTATTTTTGCATCTTGGAGTCAAGTACTGCCACTAAATGGCTTTCATTCTCAAACGGATCTCCTCTTTTGCGGTATTAGAAACTTCAGGGAAGCAGTATCACCCACAAAAATCTCAACTGACTTCTAGATGGGCAGATCTCCTGGGCAAAAGATGTTTCTAGAGTGAGTCAGTCCACTGAGCCAAAGTAAGGGGAAATTGGAACTAAAATAGCCCAGCTACAACCGTTCAGAATTGCTGACTCAAGTCACAAATGGCGGGGGATTTTGTGTGGGCAGCAGTGGATTGCCCAGGGCCAAATGAGAAGATGGACAAAAGTGTTGACATTTCAAAAGCATGAATCCAAGAGCTTCAGTAGAAAAGATGTCAAGAAGGCAAGTATGAGAACCAGGTTGGTAGAAAGAGGTCTGTTTGTGGGCATCACGGACAACCTACATTCACAAAACCCGCTTTTGAGATCCAGTTCCATCAGCACTGAGCGCACAGCTCTCTGGGCAGGGCCATGAGATTTTACCACTAGGTACTTTCAGCTGGGACCACATTCGGGGTGGGGGAAGAGCCTTGATGCCGTGAGCAGCTAAAGGGAGTGAGGGCATCAGGTCACTCAGGGAGCCACACAACACACCCACATACCCCACTGTTTATAGCCTATTGTGCTGACTCTGTGATTTCCAACAATGCAGGACACAGAACCCAAAGAGAAACATTTGGACCCAACCATTCATTGAACTTGACCCTAGCTGCCTTGTAGCAAATAAATAACCTTATGGGAAAATGCACGTAGATACCTCAGATATATCTTTTTTTCAATGGAAGAAGAAAATTCTAGAGGAACCAATCAGTACAATACACATGTGATCCTGATGTTCAGTCTGTCCTGCTGTGATTATGGAAACAGGGATCACCTACATTTGAACAGAGCTCCAGGGTTTACCAGGCACTGTCACACCTTCATTCAGTCCTGGGGTTGGGGAGGCAGAATTTTTATCGCCCCAGTTTTACAGATGCGGAAATTTGGGTTCAGACAGGTTAGGATCACACAGCTATCAAGTAGCAGGACTGCGGCTCGAACACAGGTCTTCTGAGACAAATTCTAGGATCCTTTTCACAACTTAGCCCCTTCAAATACGGGGAGCAGATATACTGGGTTGGCCAAGCCATTTGTCTGGTCCCAGTGCCTTTCAAAGCACTTTCAGTTATCAAAAGGAGGACACAAGACATTTATCTGTCACCAAGTTAAATTTCCTTCATGATTCCCGTGAAATTTAAACCACGTGGTCTACGAAAGGAAATCGGTTCTCTCAAGTGCAAAGGGAAAACACCTCTAGAAAGTAGTCATTCCAAACAAAATGTACTTTGAGGGGAACTGGCTGAATTTCTAGGATGACGGTGAAAAAGCACACACTCTCTAGGGCCTCCTAATCCCTCTACATGTTCCTTCATTTGGCAAGTGTCGACTGGTGACTATTTCATGCCACCAAGCAACTGCCATTGCAGTGGAGACTAATTTTTTTCAAATTACATGAAAAACAAAGCCAGACATATTTTTTAAAAACCAAAATCTAGCAGCTCACATCTGCTTTAAATTGAGTCTCATGATTTTTGCATTTCCAGTGGCTAACTTTTACCATATTCCCTGGGTCTCTCTACACACAACTTAAAGAGACTAAGATGATATATAATAATTAGTATTCTGTTCTTATTCTGTATAAGAAATTGGTTTTTATGACATTATTTAGCCAGAATTGGCACATATTTCAAGCTTCCCACCAAAATTTTCATTAAAATACCATTAACGTAAGTGGAACATTGTAAAGACAATCTAACAGCACTATTAAATTGCTAAATATGTATATATGTGTGTATGTATATCCCACGCACACAAAATTCAAAAAACAAAGACACATACATAAATTCAAATCCAATTCTACGCACAAACCCAAACCCAAACACACTTCAAATGACCTACCGTGTCTTCCAGATCTTTTTTTGTTTCAGCTTTGTTAGGCAAAACCTTAAAAGTTTGAGAAAAACCAAATGTTAAAAACCATAGCTCTGTAGGGTGTTTCTCTTTCTTTCTTTCTTTTTATTTTAGTTCCCCGACCAGGGACTGAACCTGGGCCCCGGCAGTGAAAGTGCCAAGTCCTAACCACTGCACCACCAGGGAATTCCCTATTTCATATTTTTATTTAGGGTGGTCCACTTCACTCTACAAGTAAGGAATGTCATGAGAAGTCCTTTTAATTTAGTAGAAACCCATGGACTTCTGGGCAATACCTATGTATACATAAGTTAACAAAATTAATATTTTATAATGAAATGCATCAGATCTTATACATTCACTAAGAGCTTGACCACATTCAAAACTGTCTCCTGGATGGCTACACACTTTCCAACAAGTCCACCACTAATCCAAACAAATGTACAAGCCTTTGGTGTTTGTGGCACATTCGGTTGACTTTTTCTGTTTTATCTTTTGAAGTTGGTCTTGGCCTTTGGGAATAGCCCAAACACTTGGATCTGTCTGTTTAATTATGCATTCACTCATTCAGCCCTTTTTTTGAGTGTCTGGCAGGAGCCAAGCTGCGGGGTCTGAAGAGTCAGACAGGGGCAAGCAATGCAAGATGTGGGTCCCTGCCTCCACCCAGTCAAATGGGAGCTTTAGGTGTAACAAGATAGAAAGTGATTTCTACAGTTTTATTTGCCATTTGAGTGGCAAAAATGCTTTGATAGGTCAGCAACTCAAGGAAGTATTTTCCAATTATTTTTATGATCAATGACCATAAGATATCCAACTGCGGTAGCGTTCTACTACCACATAGCTCATGTCGCATAGTTAATCTCACAGTTCGCAGCAACTAAAGACTCCTTCACTGAAAGCCAGTTCCCTTACGAAGCACATCTTGTCCCTGTTCTCCAATGTCCCAGCTGCATCAAGCCGTTTAGAGCAGTAACATTCAAGTATGCATCAATCTTAGATCTAACAAAACTTTTGAGCAATAAAATTGAGGAATAGAATAGAAAAGGAGATGAAACTGCTTACCAGAGTTTTAAGGAAGCTCATGATGGAATTATTATTCTCTGTCTGGGGGTCCTCCTTTGCAATCTCCAGTTCTTCAGGGACCCCGGGGACAGAGCAACTCACAGTTGGGATTTCCTGTCCTTCTTTTCCCGTGCTGTCAGCTATGTCCTAGGAACAAGACAGAGTTTTCATGGTTGCAACTTGTTGAATGTGGACTCTCAAAGTACTATTTTTGCTTCGCGCCCCTGTCCCCCTTACCCCCTAATTCCAGCCATACTTCTTCTGCCCACGGGGGTGTAGAACAATCAGGAGATTATGAGAGTCACTCTTCCTTCCCC
The DNA here is from genome assembly GCF_963924675.1 of Phocoena phocoena. Lineage (NCBI taxonomy): Eukaryota > Metazoa > Chordata > Mammalia > Artiodactyla > Phocoenidae > Phocoena > Phocoena phocoena. Next base: position 79,637,244 of record NC_089233.1, read on the forward strand.
GCCCCCTCTTTCTAACATAATCAGCATTTGCAGTTAGTTGGAGGGACATTGTTTGGAGCCAGAGGCTAACAAACACAGCAGTGCACGTTGCATCCCAAACAAAAACCCTTTTCTCCCAATTCTGCACAGAGGTTATGTATGATGCCAATATTTTGTGGTCTTCCAGTTTAATCATGGAAGATATCTCTATCTGATTTCCCACAATCCCCGCAGTGCTGAATTGTATCAACTGAAAAAAAAAGTACTGATGTTTTAAAATAATAATTCCGCTTTCAGGATCTGGGAGTTAACTGTGCGAAGGATGTGCTATTGGGACGGATTTTCCTCTCTAACTCACCCAGGAGGGTGGGATGCAGGCTGAATATCCTCCTTTTTTTCACGTTCACTCCCATGACCTTGGGCCAAGCCAGGTTACCTCAAACCCATTCATTCTTCAGGCTCGGGCTCAAGTTTACTTTCTCCACTGAAGTCTTTCTGGGCCACAGCACCCACGGAACCTACTCCCTTCTCTGAGTTTCTAGACCACCTTCTCCGGCACACTCATTTGGCACGTGGGTTACCCTAATGCCAAGGACTGGGCCAGAAGAAGCTGCATTAAAAACGGGGTTATTGGGCCTCCCTGGTGGCGCAGTGGTTGAGAGTCCGTCTGTCAATGCAGGGGACATGGGTTTGTGCCCCGGTCCGGGAAGATCCCACATGCCGCGGAGCGGATAGGCCCCGTGAGCCATGGCCACTGAGCCTGCGCGTCCGGAGCCTGTGCTCCGCAACAGGAGAGGCCACAACGGTGAGAGGCCCGCGTACCGCAAAAAACAACAACAACAACAACAACAACAACGGGGTTATTGTGGAACAGTGATAAAAATGCATAAACACACTTCAGTGAATATTTTAAAAAGTAATAACAATGCTTGTATCCCACAGGGTTTCCCTCAGCCCCAGCACTCCCTCTAAATGGAGCAGTGCTTCTTGTGAAATGCCTCTTAAAGAGCTGGAACTTCATAAAGTCCAACGCAGATAGAAGCCAGGGCCTTAACAAGCTTCTCGGCTTTTTCTAGTTAATTCCAGGCAAAACGTGTTTTACTTGTGAAGAGATGAACTTTTAAACAGGTTCTAAAATAACTTACTGTTCATATTAGAATAGAACTCTAACGAGTGGAACTTTTTATCATTCCTGTAGGTATAGTTCGGATCCAGGTTGTTCAGTAGGTTGACAAGGAGGATGGCTGAAAATTCTGTTTATAGCAGACGAGTGTGCTATACCTACAGGGGTGGTGAGTTTCCTTTAGGTGGTGCACACACATGCACACATACACGTGCACATACACGCACGAGGTTATTCTTTAAAAGCGCTTTTTGGAAAGATATTTCTTTGGTACAATGGATATTTTTGCTTGGATGAAGTTGAGTAGAAAAGTTTTAGATAAAATGTTAAATTAAAAATATTACATGGGCTTCCCCGGTGGCGCAGTGGTTGAGAGTCCGCTTGACGATGCAGGGGACACGGGTTCATGCCCCGGTCCGGGAAGATCCCACATGCCGCGGAGCAACTAAACCCATGCACCGCAAGTACTGAGCCTGCGCTCTAGAGCCCATGAGCCACAACTACTGAGCCTGTGTGCCACAACTACTGAAGCCCACACGCCTAGAGCCCGTGCTCCACAGCAAGAGAAGCCATCGCAATGAGAAGCCCATGCACCACGACGAAGAGCAGCCCCTGCTCACCGCAACTAGAGAAAGCCCGCGCACAGCAACGAAGACCCAATGTAGCCAAAAATAAATAAATGAATTAATTAATTTTAAAAATATTACACAAATCATTAAGCAGGTGTTTGGAACATGAGCCATTATGAAAGTGGTACCAGGACTAGATCTAATGGAGAGGTGCCCCACTAGGCCTGATGGAGCTATTGCCTAGGAAATAGTTATTTATTTCCAATCACTCATTTACTCACCTTCACTCAATAGCTTGCTGGGGGAATTCTGAGCATGTACAAACTGTATAGAGGCAAAATGATATTAGCACGGGCTCTGAGGCCAGCCCGCCCAGACTACTCTCTGTTCCATCCTTCACACCAGTGCGATCCTGGGCATGTTCCCGGACATCTGTGCCTGGGTTTGCTCATTTGTAAAAGGGGAATCAGCAGCACCTACCTCTCAGAGCGGTCGGGGCGTAAATGGGATAATCCATCGACAGGAGTTAGCGTGGTATGCAGCACCCAGCAAACATGCAGTGAATGCTGGCTATTGTTATCATTATCGTTGTTGTTACTGTCATAGTTTACGTTACTGAGTCTTGTTCTGAGCCCGGTGAGATGAACAAAAGTGAATCAGACACGTTCCTCTCTCGAGATGCTTACAGTCTCACAGTGGATAAAGGCCAGCAGAGGGGGATAAGTACTCGGATAAAAAGATAAAAGAATTCCACTAGCCCACTTAGCCCTGCACAGCGTTTTCAATCAGTATTAATGCCCAGATGCCACCCAGACCAATTCGATCAGAATGTCTGGAGGTGGGGCTCAGGCGTCAATATTTTTAGAGCCCCTGGGTGATTCCAGTGTGCACCAAGGTTGAGAACAGACGAAGTACAGGGACAAGAAAGGTGTGAAGATGACGCGGCGTCTGCCCTCGGCCCTGGAGCCTGAGCTACAGGTCGACGTGCAGAGGTGGGGGAAGGATGGCGTGCTGAGGAATTTCAGACAGAGGAAAAGGCGTGAAAAACATGTAGAAAAGGATGAGGTGGGGATGGGGGTAGGGAGGGTTTCGGGGTAGATTGTTCAGGTCAACTGAGATACAGATAAACGCAAGGTGGTTAGAGAAGACCACCATCAGTCACACTGAGCTTCCTCTCAATCTGCTGGGCGGCAGCTTATAAAGTAGGCGCTTTCTAGGTGGAAGGTTTCTGGGCTGGGGGTGGAGTATGGGGCAAAGAGCCCCCGTAGCAGAAGAAGCAGTCGAGGGGCTTCCCTGGTGGCGCAGTGGTTGAGAGTCCGCCCACCGATGCAGGGGACATAGGTTCGTGCCCCGGTCCGGGAAGATCCCACATGCCGCGGAGCGGCTGGGCCTGTGAGCCATGGCCGCTGAGCCTGCACGTCCGGAGCCTGTGCTCCACAACGGGAGAGGCCAAAGCAGTGAGAGGCCCGCGTACCGCAAAAAATAAAAGAAGAATCAGTCGAGAGTTCTGCTGGGGAACTTCGAGGTGGAGAAGGCCCCACCTATGACCCGGAGCCAGACCTCATTTGGGTGCCCAGGACGGAAAAGATACAGATGGTCAAGAAAGGGTAGTGACAGCAGGGGTCCAAAAGAAGAGAGCTCTGTTCCCTCAATCCCTCCACCCTGAACTCGCACAACTGAGGGAGGAGGAGAAGAAATAAGGAGCAAATTCTAATCCTTCCAGACCTCAAGGGCCTCAGCCCATGGTCACGTCAGAGTTTGATTTCAGAAAGAATTGGGGTGAAGGTTAAAATGGATGCAAGACTGAAGTTTTTCAGTTGGACTGCATTGGACTTTTGAATCACTGCCAGGTTTGGGATCTGCCTATGACATCATGAAGCGTGAGGATAAAAGCTATTGATCAAATATCTAACAAGTGCCTCAAACCGATCAAGGCACTGGGAATACAGTGGTGAATGAGACACAGGCCTCTCCTCAGGGAGCTGAAATTCTAGCAGGGGAGAAAAACAGAACCAAACAAAAATACAGATAAACCAATAAATGTAACACAGAAAACTCAGCCAGTGAAGACTGCAAGGGAGAAAATGAGGGAATGGAGGGTGACCAGGGTGATGCTACTTCTGACAGTCGGTGACGTTCTCTAAGAAGTTTGCATGCAGGTGGGGAAGGCATCTATTCTGGGAGGGGGCTGACCCCCCAGGCTGGGTCAGCTACTCTAAGCCACTCTGGTCTCACAGCCCCTGGGCTCCCTACCGCTCACAGTGAATGGAAGGGTCTGCGTCTGGCCACCCCCAGCTCCCAGACTTGCAGCTTCCTACGGGAGAGCAGGGGGCATGGTTCTTCTCTGTGATCCCAGGGCTGGACACACAGGGAGCATTACTGAACTTCCTGGAGATAAACTGAATCACAGGGAGGTCAACTGAAGAGGAAACAAATCAGTAAACACAGGGCAGTCCCATGGGTCTAGTTGCCAACAGGGAAAACCTGCCACAGGGGAGAGCCTCTGAGCAACGGAGATAACTACTGGTATTTCTTCATCCAGGATAGAGAACTCGGACTGGAGGAGACACAGTTCGACAGAATTCTGGGAATGGAGGGGCCCCTCAACTTTCTGCTCAGCCCTGTGGCATCTTGTCCAGGCAGCTCTGAAGATGCTTCCCTGATTCCCCCAGTGCAGTGATATCTCCAGACGTGGAGAGCAGCTCAGGGATGACAGACCCTGCTGGCCCAGTGCAGGGAGCTGGCTTGTTGGCCCAGGGCTCTTCCCAAGTGAGAGTTTATGGTCTCTCAAACTGAACTTGAGCCCTTTTTGTGAAATACGTTTCTCTTCTTAGGCTGGTTTTAAAAAGGAACGTAAGAGGGCTTCCCTGGTGGCGCAGTGGTTGAGAGTTCGCCTGCCGATGCAGGGGACACGGGTTCGTGCCCCGGTCCGGGAAGATACCACATGCCGCGGAGCGGCTGGGCCCGTGAGCCATGGCCGCTGAGCCTGCGCGTCCGGAGCCTGTGCTCCGCGACGGGAGAGGCCACAACAGTGAGAGGCCTGCATACCACAAAAAAAAAAAAAGAACATAAGACTCTGCTTCCAGGAAGAAGGAGGATATAGACTTTCCCTCATTCCTCCCAGTAAACACAGTGGAAAATCCTGGACATTATGTAGAAAACAAACACAAAAGAACTCCGAGTGGTGAAGAGGAGAAGGCAGGCCAGCTAGGCACCTCAACAACAAGACGGTGGTGAGTTCCCTGGGTTTTCCTTTTGCCACAGATATCCTGGACTTGGAGTTGGAGAAGCCAATGACCAGGAAACACCGATGGGCAAACCCTCCCGAAACGCCTGCTCGAACCAAACGGCCAGGAAAGGGCCAGTCTAGCATATGACAGAAAGCTTTTAGACAATAACTGCTCTCCACCAGCCAAACACCGTAGAAATGAAAATAAAAACCACAATGTAATATCACCTCACACCTGTCAAAATGGCTATTGTCACACAACAAGAGATAACAATGTTGGCGAGGATGTGGAGAAAAGGGACCCTCGTGCTTTGTTTGTGGGAACCTAAACTGCTGCAGCCACTATGGAAAACAGTGTGGAGGTTCCTCAAAAAATTAAAAATAGGCCTACTATATGATCCCACAATCCCACTCGTGGGAAAGAAAATGAAAGCAGAATCCTGAAGAGATGTCTCTACTCCCATGTTCATTGCAGCATTATTCACAATAGCCAAGATATGGAAACAAGTGTGTCTGTCTACAGATAAATGGATAAAGAAGACTGTATATAATATATATTATTCAGCCATGAAAAAAGAAGATAATCCTGCCATTTGTGACAACATGAATGGACCTTGAGGGCATTATGCTAAGAGATAAATGTCAGAGAAAGACAAATACTGTATGATATCACTTATATGTGAAATTTTAAAAAGCTGAACTCATAGAAATAGAGAATGGAAAAGTGATTGCCAGTGGCTGGGGGGTGGGAGAAATGGGGAGATGTCGGTCAAAGGGTACCAACTTCCAGTTATTAGATGAATAAGTTCTGGGGAATCTAATATACAGCATGGTGACTATAATTTACAATACTATATTATATACTTGAGAGTTTCTAAGAGAGTAGATCTTAAATGTCCTCATCACAAGAAAGAGATGGAAATCATATGAGGCGATGGAGTTGTTAACTAACCCTACTGTGGTAATCATTTTGCAGTATATACGTTTATCAAATCATCAAGTTGTACACTTTAAACTTACACAAAAATTATATTTCAGTTACATGTCAATAAAGTTAGAAAATAATACCATTTATACTTGTACGAAAAATGAAATACAAAATATGTACAGGACTTATATGCAGAAAACTATACAATACTGATGAAAGGAATTAAAGAACATATAAACAGAGAGACATACAGTGTTCATGAACTGGAAGACTCAACACAATAAAGACGTCAATCCTCCCAAGTCGATATACAGGTTTAATGCAATTCCTATCAAAATCCCAGCAAGATGTTTTGTAGAGATAGATGAGATTATTCTAAAATTTGTAAGTCAAAGTAATTAGAATATCTAAAGCAATTTTGAAAAAAAAGAATTAAGTGGGAAGAAGCAGCCTTCCTGATTTCAAGCCTTGTTATTTAGCTATAGTAAGCAAGGCTGTGGGGTACTGGTGGGTAGAAGCATAGACACATAGTTGACTGGGCCAGAAGAGAGAACCCAGAAATAGACCCACACAAAATGTGCCCAACTGATTTTTGACAAAGGTGGAAAAGCAATTCAATAGAGGAAAGATCATCTTTTCAATAAACGGTGCTGGAACAGTTCAACATGCATGGGAGGGAAAAAAAAAAAGAACTTCAATCTAAGCCTTATACCTTATACAAAAATTAACTCAAAATGGACCAAGGACTTAAATATAAAATGTAAAGTATAAAACTTTCAGGGGAATTCCCTGGCAGTCCAGTGGTTAGGACCCTGTGCTTCCACTGCAGGGCACACGGGTCCAATCCCTGGTCAGGGAACTAAGATCTCACATGCTGTGCGGCAAGGTCAAAAAAACAAACCAACCAACCAAACAAACAAACAACAAAACAAAACAAAAACCTTTTAGAAGAAAATAAGAGAAAATTTCTGGGATCTATGGCAAAGAGTTCTTAGACTTGACATCAAAAGCATAATCCATAAAAGGAAAAATGATGAACTGGTCTTCATCCAAATTAAAAGATTTTGCGGGGCTTCCCTGGTGGCGCAGTGGTTGAGAGTCCGCCTGCTGATGCAGGGGACACGGGTTCGTGCCCCGGTCTGGGAAGATCCCACATGCTGCAGAGCGGCTAGGCCCGTGAGCCATGGCCGCTGAGCCTGCGCGTCTGGAGCCTGTGCTCCGCAACGGGAGAGGCCACAACAGTGAGAGGCCCGCATACTGGGAAAAAAAAAAAAAAAAAAAAAAAGATTTTGCTTTGTGAAAGATCCTATTTAAAAAATGGAAAAAATGGGACTTCCCTGGTGGCGTAGTGGTTAAGACTCCATGCTCCCAGTGCAGGGGGCCCGGTTCAATCCCTGGTCAGGGAATTAGATCCCACACACCGCAACCAAGAGTTTGCATACTACAATTAAGGAGCCCGCATGCCGCAACTAAGATCCAGTGCAACCAAATAAACACATTTTTTTTAATGGAAAAAAAGCTAGAAAGGGGGAGAAAGTATTTGCAAACCACTTATCTGACAAAGGACTAGAATCTAGAATAAATAAAGAATTCTCGAAGCTCAATAGTAAAACAAACAAACAAAAAATTCAAGCAATCCAATTAGAGAATGGCAAAGACATGAAGAGACATTTCACTGGACAAAAGATATAGATGGCGGGCTCCCCTGGTGGCGCAGTGGTTGAGACTCCGCCTGCCGATGCAGAGGACACGGGTTCTTGCCCCGGTCCGGGAAGATCCCACATGCCGCGGAGCCTGCGTGTCCGGAGCCTGTGCTCCGCAACGGGAGAGGCTGCAACGGTGAGAGGCCCGCATACCGCAAAAAAAAAAAAAGAAAAAAAAAAAGAATATATTCTTTTACCAAGCGATTCCACTCCTCAGAGTTGGTTTTAAACCTCAATTCACATAAGTGTGAAATAACAAATACACGAGCTTATTCACTACAATGAGGTCATGGCAAATGTTTGGAAACCTGCCAAATGTCATTAATAAGGTCCTGGGTAAATAAATCATGGTACATCCATTCATTGGAAAACTATGCAAGTGTTACAAATGAGGAAGCTGTACAGATACAGAAAGTAGTGTTAACTGGGGAAAAAAAGCATGGGATAGAACAGAGTGTATATTATATTACCATTTGCTTAAAAAAGAAGGAATGTGAATTTATACTTATCTTTTGCTTAATATATGCTCAAGAAAGACTCATTTAAAAATACAAACAGTGATTATCTATTGCGGGTGGCATTGGTAGAAAAGTATACCGTGTCATAATTTCTTATTTTGAGCCATGTGAATGTATTATCCATTAAAAATTAAAACAAAATGTGGGCAACTAATTCCAAATTTTAAAAAACAGCCAGAGGGCCACACTCAACGCAGTTTGGAAGACGATCCAGCCCAAGGCCACCGGTTTGTGGCCTATGCCTTAAATATTGGGTTATTTGTAGGATCTTTGTCCTTAACTACAAATACGTCTGAGCTATTCTCATGAGGCCTGCAGATCATTCTCAGCAAACAGAAATTTTAGATAGAAACATCGGCGTTCTCCAGGAAATATCTGGAAACTTCTTTTTAAGCAAACAGGTGTCCATAGTGTCAGCTTGTTTTTCATCCATATGGAAGAGGCCTGTATTTTTTTCCTTTCTGTTGGCTTCCAAGGGCAAACAGATAGGAACACTAGTTAAGTGATCACAATTTGTCATGTTGAAAAATTGTGCTGCCTCATCCTAATTTGATTGCCTATAATAAAACGCATATGGAACTTCTGGTACCTTCCTTCCACTGTAAATTGTCAATTGGCTTTCGTCTTTCTCTAAGGTCTGCATTGTCCAAGTGAAAATACAAGTGAAGGCAGGACGATCAAGGCTAAAAAAAGTCTTGTCTGGAACTATTTGTGATGAATGTCTACCTCATCTAGATGTCCCCACCGATTGTGCATACCGGTTTCATTTTGAATCTTTGTACCGAGAAATCAGTGTCTAACAGGCAGTTTAACACAGGAAAATTTGTCTAAAAAAATGTTGACTGGTACGGAAACCCATTACTCTTTTCCATCTGTTGGAAATTCGAGCCACAGGCTGTCTGGGATTAAAGGGAGGAGCTATGTTTCCTCTCCCACTTGGTTGCCACAGCGGCACAAAGGGCATCATTTGCTCAGCAACAATGTTCTCTAGACATACATCACATCTTTACTTTTTTTCTTCTGGGAGCACATCACCTGCATACACCCATTGTCAGATTGGGGATGAAAAATGGGATTTGGTTAATTCTTAAAAATAAAAATTTATCCTCCAATTTCCATAGAAGGGGAAGCAAATTACTGAAACAAGCGGGAAGGAACTCTAAGAACAAAGTCTACCAATAATATTTAACAGAACGTCAACATTTCCGAAAGAGTTGGGATTTTTCTGTTTTAAACTTTGTTTTACTACAAAGCCCAAAACCACCAAAGGAAGGTCTACTCCTGTAGCTAATTTTGTATTTTTATTTTTTCCCACTATACCTTCCCAATTCACATCAACCGATAAAAATGCACTCACATCTTTTAAGCAAAAATTAGGAAAGAACTCAAGTAGCACGACCTTAAGAAGTGCCAATTACAAAAGGACTTTGAAAACTGCCATCCACAACAAAATTTCTCTTTCCAAAATACACATTAGCTATACGTGTTAAAAATCAGTGTTATTTCTGAGCAAGAAATTGCCACACAAGTTCTGATTGCACAGTTCCGGAATTACTGTGAGCGAAAATAACCTGTTAAACCGCTTGTTACTACTGCAGTTTCTAATACAGTTCAGGATGCTGCAAGCTTCATAGCGCTATCTAGTGGAGGAATCAGGAAATTACCTAGATTGTAGTATTTTCCTTATACTTAGGCAGTACTCAGTACTTACTTGCTCTATTTCTAAAAAAGAGAAAATCTAGATGAGCAAAGAGTAAAAATATAACATGCACCCATTATCCCATTACAGAAAATAACTACTACTAAAAATCTGCAATTTTTCTTTCCACCCCCCTCTTTGGGTGGAAGGATGAATATGCGTGGGCAGGCAAGGCAAATATGATTTTTACCCAAAAGGGAACTTTCTGTATATACTATTTTGAAAGCTGCTTTTTCCTTTTTTTTTTTGGCCACACCACGTAGCATGTGGAACTTCCCCAACCAGGGATGGAACCCACACCCTCTGCAGTGGAAGCACAGAGTCTTAACCACTGGACCACCAGGGAAGTCCAGAACCTGCTTTTCTTATTTAACATTATGTTATAACCGTCTTCACATGTCAATACTTCTATTTCTAGGTCATCTTTGTTATGATGTCCAGTGTAAGGGTGTACCACAATAAGATCTTTTAGATCTTCCCAACTTTTCTCTTACAGACAATGCCAGACTTAAAAAAAAAAAAGCTTGTGGATAAAATGTTGCCCATTTTCTCAATAAATTCCTAGATGTCAAATTGCCTTTTCAAACCTTCTTCAGGCTTTAAAATTGTGTACTGCCAAAGTGCCACGGTTGAAATAAACTTCCTAGTGATGCAGGTAGTTAAGAAATTATCAGACACTTCAGAGGGCAATAAAAAGAACATAAAAATATTGAAACGTGAAATCCAGATTTTCATATTGTCTTCTGGCATGTTTTCTAATTGGGGAATCTGCATGACACAGATCTAAAAATGCTCCACTTACCTATTTTTCCCTCCTCTTTTTGGGAGGAGAGAGAGGCAACTGTTCATTTTAGCTGCTTATACTAATTGAATCAAGCGAGGTTGGACCAATTATCCAGTATGATGCTCTTTATTATAAATCATAAGATCACCGCCTGTTTTAATACTCTGTAGACATAACCTTAGGATGTTAAAAACTCATATTCTATCCTGGTGGCAGAAGTGTAACATAGCACCTTGACATGGTAGAGCCTCATTAGCCCATGATACTGACGGATGCAGAGATGTTTTAGTTAAAAGATTAAATAAACCAGTTGTTCATTGTAGTCATAGGTGGAGAGTGGAAAGAAATCTATCAGAGAAAGCAATTCACACTTTCTTCCTATAAATAAGGGTTTTCCATTTTCTGTCTCAGTAACCCCTCTGCTTGAGGGGTAAGTGAATTTGTCAACTTGATTTCCAATGGCAAGTGAAATGTGGGTCGAGGACTAAGCAATACAATGTTCTTTCCTTGCTTCTGTTTTTGGCAACAGTAATTACTTTGAGGATATTCCTAAGAATACATAAGTTGGCACACTTTTTTTTTTAAATTTATTTATTTTCGGTTGCATTGGGTCTTCCTTGCTGCGCAGTGTGCGGGCTTCTAACTGCGGTGGCTTCTAGCTGTGGCACGCGGGCTCAGGAGTTGTGGCACACAGGCCTAGTTGCTCCACGGCACGTGGGATCCTCCCGGACCAGGGCTCAAACCCGTGTCCCCTGCATTGGCAGGCGGATTCTTAACAACTGCGCCACCAGGGAAGCCCTGGCACACTCTTAAATAGAGTCCATTATGTATGATATAAAATGGAAAAATACATTTACCGTGGGCAAAGGGTGGGTGGAGAGTGATGCCCACTTCACATCAGGCAAAAAAAGAATCTGTGGTAGATTCTTCTGTTCTATGATCAGTTCCAACACGTGCAACCTCCAGACTGATAATGACAATTTACATTTATTAGAGAAAAAAATATCCAACATCAAAAAAAACCTCTTCAAAATACAAAAGCAAATAACCCATAGCCTAGAACGAGTTTGTCATCTGTTTAACAAACACTTCCCAGTAGTGAGAAAACTGTTTTGAATGCTGCCAAAATTAAGCTGCAGATTTTCTAAGAATGGTTTGGCCTTATGCAGAAAAAAGAAAAGTCACATCCTTTTTCCTGAAGTTTTACATTAGACCAAATCCTTCCTGACCCTACCCCCTACCCAATCCTAATTACCAGCCCCTTCTCTTCTCTGCTTTCTCAAAACTCTGTTTATTTCATTTGTAATCCTTTTAATACACTGGAACTCTTTGTGTATTTATTTTCGTGTTTATTGCTGGTCTTTCCACTAGAATGAAAGCTCCCATGAGGTACATCATTCTATCCATCCTAAAATCATTCCTGGCCCAAAGAAAGCACTCAGATGTTTGTTGAATGAATAAATTAAATTATCAATGCCTCCCATTTACTGTTCAACACCTGCCGACAAACTGACTCTTGGGCTGGATTTATAGTATATTAGCCAGATGGTCACCTAAATTGCTTCAAATTGCCTTATGTGCTATGAAGGATGCAAAGTGGTCTCTGATGGAATTACTCTCAACTCTACCACAAGAAAATAACAGTGCAAGTGTTATAGTGAAGGACAACTCACACGCTGTACTCTTAGGAACCAACAGGGAAGGGTGGGGACTTGGGTGAACTGGGGAGTGAATGCCCCATCTCGAGGGGCAGTCACAACTGACATCCCACCTGGGAATATAGGATGAAACTTCCCATTTTTCAGAAATTTCTGAAATACGGAATTCTATTGAAATCTCATAATTTAAAACTATTGTGAACTTTGTCAATTTCAAAATGTTATCAATTAATTAAAATATTATTTAAGACACTGTGTAGGTCAAATAAAACCCATCTGTGGCATGATGCATCCTACAAGAGCCCATTTTCCAACTTTGGTCTACATGCGTAGCTCAGCATTTCCTAGAAGAACTATTCCTTGGAAGATGCAACTGTTCTATGGATAATTAAGTCTGAGAAGCAGTTAAAGTGAAGCAGGTGTGCTTTTGCTGCAGGACTTTTCAGAGGCTTTAGTAGGCTGACGTCACTGTGAATCTTCAGGAGAGTATAAAGCAAGTACTATTTTCTGAAACTATTTGACGGTGGCACCCTATTTCTAGACTGATCTCACCGGACTGGTGAGTCCACAGAATGTCAGTTTGGGAAATACTAGCTTCAGGAGTTTTAAAAAGATATGTTTCCAAAGGTTCTAAACGTTCCCTCTTTTTAAACTCACAGGCACAGTGACTAAGCCTGTAGGTGACAAATTCCAGCTCTGCCGCTTTCTAGCCACTTTATCTTACGCAAGTTACTGCACTCCTCTGTGAGTCAGTAAATGCTCAATAAATCAGGACTGTTATTATAACCTTGGAAGGAGAGAATCAGACTGGATAATGCCAAAGGGAAAGTAAACTCAAAATGTATTTTGCAGATTCACTGCAAAACACAATTCACTTGATACTCAACCGTGATGATTAACACCCTAACACGTTAAAGGCTGAATGAAAAATACCAAATAAATAGTAGAGATTCATGATTCGACATAGTTTATCTATGAGAAAACATCTATAGCATACATATATTTCGAAATCATTTTTATTTAAAGTTGTGTTAGGCAGAGGTGATAATGAGATTGCAATAATATATTCTAACATTCTTTGAAAAATTGTAACATGATGTGTACGTGCCACCTTCATCCTTGTCAAGTTCATCTAACGAACATTACTGCCTGCCAGGGTGTGCCAGGCAGGGTGCACTGGGGACACCCAGTTGCATAAGAAACAGTCACATCCCTCAAGATTACTGTCTCCCTATGTGAAAAGGGTGATGGTGGTAGAAAAGAGTTCTTCAAACTTCAGATTGTGACTACGGGTGGATTGGAACATAATTTAATGGATCAAAACCAGCATTAAAACCGTCAAATGAAATAGACTGGAAAGAACAGAAAATACCAGCCTGTGTTACGTGCTGTAAGAATACTACTATTTGGTGAATTCTTTGTTTCATGTACATGCACATGTATCACGTCAAGATGTAAAATCTATTTCTTACTGTGGATCATAGTCAAGTTAAAGAGCTATTTATTGGGCTTCCCTGGTGGTACAGTGGTTGAGAGTCCACCTGCCGATGCAGGGGACGCGGGTTCGTGCCCCGGTCCGGGAAGATCCCACGTGCCGCGGAGCGGCTGGGCCCATGAGCCATGGCCGCTGAGCCTGCGTGTCCAGAGCCTGTGCTCCGCAACAGGAGAGGCCACAGCAGTGAGAGGCCTGCGTACCACAACAAAAAAAAAATAAAAGAGCTATTTATTTAAATAAATTACCATAGGGAGATACTGTAGTAGCCTTTAGCAGCTCCATCCACTTAATGTTTTTCTCACATAAAGTTGGATAGAAAATAATATATCTGGTTTCTACCTGTGACATATCTTCTTTGCGGGCAGAGCCTGCTTTCTACTGAAGAAACTTTCCAACCCCCCCATGGTACCTCCACCCAGATATGTGACTTGGTTTCACCAATGAGTAAATTTTAGGAAACTCCTATTTTGTTTGATAGAACATTATGACTCCATACACTGCTTGGAACTAGGGCAACCTTCTTAAAACCACAAAGCCGATATTTTACAATAACTATAAATGGAGTATAACCTTTAAAAATTGTGAATCACTATCTTGTACACCCAAAACTTATATAATATTGTACATCAGCTATACCATAAAAAAAAAAAAAGAAAGAAAAAGAAAAACCACAAGGGATCAAGCCTGTGAACCAAGCCAATACACAGAGGGCACTGAAGACTGATGCATTCTGGGACTGTGAAGATGCTGAACCAGACTAAACAACCCACTTCTCGAATTCTTATTATGTACAAGAAATAGTACATTTCCTTTCATTAACAAAGCCACTACTGATTGAGTTTTTTTTTTTCTTTACTTGCAACCAAAGGTACCATAGATGATATACTATCCAAACTCCATCATACTGGAAGACCACTTGCTCTATTTCATTATTCTTTATTTCTAAGTTTCTGACAATTTAGAAAATATACTATTTCATTTAGCATTATTATTACCGACTGCCCATGTCATCTCTGTCCTTGCAATAGCGTCTAGGGCAGGCAGTATCTTCCTCTTGTGAATGAAAACACAAGGTTTTGAAATGAGTGAGTGTAATAGGCTTTGGTCACTGCCAGATCTTGATTCCAGTTCTGCCACTAATTTAGCTGTGTGGCATTGAGCCAGTAACTTAACTTCTCTGAGCCCTGGCTTCCTCATTTGTTAAATGGCAATAAAAATATCTACCTTGTTGTGTTGTTATAAGAATCAAAGCCATTAAGGTGTGACAAATGCTTACTACACAGCCGAGGAATAACCAATTATTAAAAACTGGGGCAATTGTTATTATTTGACTCTACCACACGGCTAGTAAGTGGTAAAATCTGAACTCATTCCTGTGTCAATCAGGCTCCTAACACTTGCACCTCTGCTACAGTAAATGTCTCACATCAAATGTTTCTTAGTGCTAATTTATAAAGTTCATAAAAATTATAGCATTATAGCTGAAAACCTTGCTTACTCCATAACCTGTATAATTTAAGACAGGTTTTCCCTCTTTACTGACAAACACTTTTGGGTGGATAGTTCTCTCTACCTGTTGAAATGTCATGGCCTTCTGGCCAGAGGTAAACAGGATGAAATAAAAAACACACCTTGTAATTCACTTGGCCTTCAAATGCTGGAATGAGGGGATTTTTTTTTCCTTTTGATTTGAGATTAACTTGATATTTCCAATATTGCATGTACTAAAATTTTTAAAAGCACTTCCTCACATCATCATTTAATTTCTCATAGCTGCAACGTTATTGCAGTTTCAAATAATTGGTAAAAACACAATATTGAGCATGAGAAGTATGGGCTTTGGAGACGGACACGTATTCTTTTTCAGCTGTGTAACTTGGAGTGAGTGACTTGATTTCTCTAAAGCTTTGATTTCTTCATCTGTAAAACGGTAAAGATACAAAAATTCCCTTGTAAGTTTTGATGTTTCAGTGAGATGATTCCTTCGAAGTGATTTTATCACAGAATTTCACTTAACATATAGAATACCAAAAAAAAAGAAAAGAAACACTAGAGGGATTCGTGTCATCAGAAACCAGCCAGGAGTGGGGACATCTGGTCAGCTTCATGGAGAACTTGGCACTTGAAGGTGAAGTAGATTTCTGATAAACAGAGAGAGAAGGAGATACAGGTAGAGAAAATCCTGGGGAGCAGATGGCATCTGCACAGGTCATATGTTGGCCATTTTGACCAGATAAATTTAGGGGAATAGGGGAAAATACAGTTAGACAAACAGACAAAGGAAAGCTTGTAGAGACCCTTGAATGTCAGACAAAGAAAATGGGGCTTGCGGGTATGGGGCTTGCGGGTATGGGTGTAGAATAAATTCTATTATTTCTAAAAATAATTTTACAACTCAGGCATCTTTTTTTAACCCAAATTAGGACGTATGCCTTTGGTTATGTAGCTTTCAAATTAGATTCAATTGTGCTATCTCTGCAGGTTTTGGTTGAAGGCTAAAATGTGAAGTAAGAGGGAGAAAAACCGTGATACTGATAATATTTCTCAAAATGCAATAGCTCTGTGTTAAGTACTTTACATGACTTATTTAATTTTCACAAGTGTGAATAATGTGAAAATGTGCTTGATATTATTATTATCCCCATTTTACAGATGAAGAAACTGAGGCTCAGAGTGGTTAAGTAACTTGCCCAAGGTCACACAGCCAGTAGGTGACAGACACAGAGTTGAAACCTAGGCTACTTGACTTCAATGCTTATGTTCTAATTCACTACTTTATACCATGTAGAAAAGGACTGTAGAGATCTTGGTTCTTTCATTCCAGTTCTACCCCTGAAGAGCAGTGGTAGGATGGAGCTGCCAGTAACTGAGATGAGAAGCCTGTGGATTAAACACGTGGTTATGTTGTCGGTGGTGGTGGTGTTGAGTGTGAATGAAGAGTTCAGTTTGGGACCTATCGAGGTCCAGATGTCCAGCAAACATTCAAACAGCGGTGTAGAAATCCAAGTAGACAGGTACCAGAGGCAGCTAGATACTCAGGTCTGGACTTCAGGGGTAGATCTAGGCTAGAGACATCAATCTGGGACTTGTCAGCAGATGGCTATATTTAACCCTTGGGACTGGGGGAGATCTCCAAGGAAGGAAGTGTAGTTAAAGACGAAGACATCCAAGAACTGAACGATGGGGACTCCAATGTTTAGAGGGTAAGACTCAGCACGAGAGATTAAGGAAGAGCAGCCAGGGAGGTGGGGAGCCTGCAAACCAAGTGAGGATGCTGCTTCAAGAAGGAAGGGATGGTGGGCTGTGTCAGATGTGACCCGCAAGTAGGGTCGGATAAGGATGGAGATGTACTCAGTTTGGCAGCTGAGGTGAGGGGTGGGGGGAGGTGTGACATCGTGGCAGCTTTGACAAGAGCAGGTTTTATGGAGGACAAAGCCTGAATGGCATGTGTTCAAGAGAGAAAAGAAGAGGAGGAAGCAAAACACTGAGTACTTCTCTAAAAATCAGTAGCCTGAATGAATTTCAGGATCAATGCACTTATCACAAACTCCCTTAAAAATGTGTGTCTCGGGACCTCCCTGGTGGCATAGTGGTTAAGAATCCGCTTGCCGATGCAGGGGACACGGGTTCGAGCCCTGGTCCGGGAAGATCCCACATGCCGCGGAGCAACTAAGCCTGTGCGCCACAACTACTGAGCCTGAGCACTAGAGCCCACGAGCCACAACTACTGGGCCCGAGAGCCACAACTACTGAAGCCCACGCGCCTAGAGCCCATGCTCCACAACAAGAGAAGCCACCACAATGAGAAGGCCGCGCACTGCAACGAAGAGTAGCCCCCGCTCGCTGCAACTAGAGAAGACCCGCGCGCAGCAACTAAGACCCAACACAGCCCAAAATAAAATAAACAAATTAATTAATTAATTAAAAAAAAGAGTGAATTGAAAACAGACAAATACCATATGATTTAAAAAAAAAATAGTGTGTCTCTTACTAGATCACATGATCTTTGAAGGTCTAGGACCATAATTTATCTTTTAAGTGCCTTGCACAAGGTTGGTGTTTAAATAACACAGAATTTAATTAAACTTTTAAAAGAAAAGGGATATTCTTGTTTAAATCTCCTGAATCTGTGCTTGGCAACACTTAAAGCACCCGTACCCCCGACATAAAGACACTTCTGGAATTAACCAGTGACAACAGAAATTTAGTGTTGCTTTTTTTTTTTTTAACCCACTAAAGATCAAGTTTTCATGATGAGATCAATTTTGAGAGGGCTGAATCTGTTAAATGCGTATTTATAATTCTGGTTCAATTGTTGGGGTGAGAGAAAAATTACAAAAAACCCACCTCATCCCTGCCAACACATTGGTTTGTGTGAATCACAGCTCAGTGAAACCTTTCAGGCATATAATTTATCTTTTCTTTGGCCTATGTAGTAAATGCTTCATTTGTTCATGAATTCTGGCCTTGTTTTAATTATGCTATGCTCTGAATGTAGTTTTATAAGACACAAAAATAAGATTGTCGTTCTGAAAACACAGAAGATTTGTGTGTTTCCCCCAGAATGAAATGGTGGCATCTTTCTCCCAATTCACGGCTCTGTGGGTTTGTGGTTGGAATTCCAATCCAGTAAGAGACACACAGTGAAACCGGGTGGTGGTGGGGGGAGGACTGAGTGGGTGGGAGAGGAGAGACAGCTGACACCGCTGAGCCCAAGGCATAATTTACCCTAAGAATTCTCAATCGATACATTGACGGCCACTTATGCATAATGTGCTACTCCCACCAAGAAAGCCATTGATTGAGAAGTTTTATTCCTGTTACTTTCTGAGGGCTAGACTCTTTCATTACACTTCCAGGACAATTGATTTTTCCCCAAAATACAGACTGTGCAGCCAGGGATCAGAACAGAAATCTTAACAATCAGAAGGCTATTGTTGTTAAAAACCTTTACAGATATATGTATTTGAATATCCACAAGTTTACAGACTGGAGGAGAAATGAGTGGCTATTTCATAACTTTTCCATGTTTTATAAGCACGTAGGGCAGAGTGAGCGCTCCACATTTCAAATTCCAATGATACAACCAACCAAAAATGGAAATTTGTAGTGGAACAAACACAGATGCAAACTTCATGGGTGAATCTAGGGAAACAAATTCACTTATTCCAAAAGGAAGGTAAGTGACAATTTTTAGATTTTCTGAGAGGTTACTATAACTTCAAAATATCGCCCACAGGCTTGACTATATTAAATACCTGCCATGTTCCCAACACAGACCCCATCTTCTGAATCTAATCTCATTCTGGAACTCATTCCACTCCAGTTGAGGTGCTGTCCCAGAGCATTCAATTAAAAAAAAAAACTGAGTTGATAAAGCCTAATTCTCAAACTTCCTGCGCTCTTCTTAGGATAGGAATGGATTGATCACATTAAGTGTTTAAGGTTAAATACTTTCAAGGGTCAGTTATCAGAGGCTGAACGGGTTTACTTCATTAGGACAGGGATTTGGATGCATCACAGACACCTATCCCAAGACGGGTAAAGCTCAGTCCTTCATTCTCTTTCCATAAATAACTCAGTCTTTTCCTAACTCCAGCAATGAGCTGGCTTTGGATGCCCATGAAAATGAAACGTGACTATTCAAAAACTCAGAATGGCCTTAGTAGCCCATGACCAATAACAAGAAGGCAACAAGAGTTTCCCCACTCAAAGTAAAGTAGTAAATAGCTTCTCAAATATTCATGAATATTGATGACCAGTTTATAGCCCCAAGACAAGGATCTTTCGGGCTCCAGGTTTATACATTTGATGGAAGGTTCCCTGGGCCAGGTAGGCTAATTCTCCTTGTGTCTGGACATCCTCTCCAACACTTGGCCTTCCCCACCAGAGCACTGGGCACCTTGCATTGTAACTGTGAGGTTTTTGTACCTCTTCTCTCTCTAGACCAAAAACTCCCTGAGCACTGGGACCCTGTCCTGTCCACCACTGTGGCCGTGCTTCACCTGTACCTGGCAGTGTCACCCTCAGTAAAGATTTGATGCCAGCATACATTTGAAGACTCACTTTGAATTAAACAGAAAGCTATTCAATTGGCTCCTGAACTGCTGCATTTGGGGAAGTGGGCATTTAAAGGGCAATTTTTCTAACTTTTGAAAGAAAATATAAGAATCAGTTCTTAGAGTAAAAATTTACAGAAATGACAAGAATGCTGATAGCATGAGCCTAAACATACGAGCCTTATCATCTGTTCCTCAATTCTAACAGTCCAGAATTTTCAGTTGGTGTCTAATATTTACAGTATAATTTTTGACACCGTCCTGGATACATTAAAACCTCAGATTAATGTGATACTCATTTTCCTGAAGGAAAGTAATATCTGGACAGTGCTTAGAACAGAGCCTGGCACACTGTAAAGGCTAAATAAATGACAGCCAGTGTTATCATTAGCAACTTGGCAGGGAAGCTGGTTGTCATTAAGACAAATATATTGACAGCCACGATACACGACCATGTAATAAAAAACAGCCCATTTAATTTTTTCCTGGGTCTAAGCTCAAGTAGAGGCACTATGCTCCCAAATTTTGAAAAATACTGTTGTTTAAATCCATTCACTAAGCGAATAAGTGCCTTAAAATACAATGTATCTACTTTTATTTCCTTCTTCATTCAAGGAGTTCTTTTCTCTGTCCCCAATACAAACAAACTCTCAAGGTTAAAATCAAACGCTCTTTTTAAGATCAAAAGGACTTGCCTTTCTTTGCGCAGGAAAGAAAGCAACCGGTTCAGATGCCTCCTTAAAAAAAAAAAAAATCTCGTTTTTTACAAAGGTATTACTCTGGCGTGTTGAAAAATAATTTGTACATAAAAGAGTCTGCCCAGAGCTGTAAAAGCTCTTTCTTTAAACACACACTTTAGTGCAAAAGATAGTTAAAGATCAGTCCAAGCTATTAAACGTAAGAAGTGAAATGCATTCCAACAAAAGCCCATAAACATTCTGTATATGAAACCAGCTACTGAGATGGGCAGGTATTTAAGTCTTTTAGGAACCGTTTTTATTCTGCTAATGTTTTTCCCTCCAGACTCCATTTGATCATAAATGCAACCTGTCCACCTCTGCCTTTGATAAATGGAAGAACAGATTCATCTGTATGTGACTCACCTCCTCTTTTCTTTTATGTGAAACAGATGCCACAGCTGTTGTTGTTCTTCCAACAGATGTTTCTGCCCCGCAGAAACACTGGCGAGCACCGCGCTGCAATGTGCTGTTGGTTCTAGAGGGATCCACGGCTTGATACCTTGTCAGGACCCCTCCGTGATGGCACGGCAACACACGTGCAATCGTCTTGCCCCACAAGTGCCCCCCGAGCCTGCATTAAGAACAAAACAGATTGTCTTACCCTCTCTGCAGGGACATCGTCCGACTGCGTGGAGAATCCAGGAGTTTCGGTGGTGGGGTGGTGATGCTCTGCACGCTTGGCCTCCTGTTGGCGGTCCACGAGGGCCTTGTCCCGTCCCTTGTCCAGTTTGAAGAGTCTGTCAAAGAAGCTGGAGTCCTTGGGCTTGGAGGGGGCTGCCCCTCCGGCCTCAGATAGCCGAGACTCTGGTCCCCAAGTGGCAGAGGGCCCCTCGGCTTGGGCCAGGGTCTGCACGGGGGTTTTATCTGGGTCGCAACCCAGTGCAGCTGCCACCGGAAGTGCCATGGGCTCACTCGGGTCTTTGTTCCCTAGAGCTTTATCGGAGCTGACATCAAGCTTCACTGGTCCAGTGGATGAATCCGTAGCTTGGTCTCCGGTACGTCCTGGTACAGGCCGAGAGAGTGTCAAGAAAAAACGAGATTTAGCAGCTGGTGTCTGGGGTTTGGCCTCCTTCCCAAGATTCTTCCCGTTGGCATCCGCAACAGCGCTTATCTCCATTGTCTTGGGGGAAGAAGTGGCCACATTATCCTCCTGGACACTTGTTTCCAAATCAACTGTAAACACAAACATAAACAGGGGTCATTCAGCCCAGCGAGGAAATTCAAGGATTGCTAATGGACTCCCAACGTCTCCTACACAGAGGCTGTGATGCAGTCTGGGACTCTGCTGTACCTGGGTCCCTCTGCGGAGCAGAAGTCAGCTATCGAGGTGTCTTCTGACCCTGCTTTTCTCTGGAGAGAGGAATGGAAGATTACGGAAGAGGAAAGCCAAGTTACTGGAAAGCACGCACCAGGTGCTGTGTTAGTGACACATTAATTATCTTCTTTATCTCCGCGGGAATCCTGTGAGAAGCTAATTATCATGATTTCACCTGGGAGGCAGGACAGCAGTTATGGGGTTAGGAGAACAAGTTTCCCAGCCTCGGGACTTATTGCCGTTTGGGGCCGTATCATTCTTTGTTCCAGGGTCCACCTTGTGCCTTGCAGGGTGTACGGCAGCATCCCTGGCCTCTACCCACCAGATGCCCATAGCACCCCCTAGCGGTGACAACCAGAAATGTCTCCGGAAGTTGCCAGATGTCCCCTGGGGGCAAAACTCACATTCGAGAACCACTGAGCCAGACTGTCAATTTGAATCTGAGTTACTTAACTTTTCTGTGCCTCAATTTTCTGGTAAAATGAGGCAAATAGTAGAACCTACACCCATAATTTTGTCATGAAGATTCCATGAGTTAACATTTTTAAAGCACATCAAACAGTGCCTGGAATACAGTAAATGCTCAATAAATGTTATGAACGTTAGTTATTGTCATTATTCATGAGTGAGAAAATGTACAGCCAGAGAGGCTGATCCACCTACCCACAGCTGGCCAACAAGCAGAATCTGGTTATGGGCAGAAATCTGACTCCAAAGTTCATGCTCTCTCTATCTTATATTCTAGAAAGTTTCCACTGTGAAGCCTGCAAGTTCAGATGTCTACACAGGAAAGTGGATTAGACCTTGGGCCGCATGGAGGCAGAGTGTAGCGTTACCTGTGCAAGACTGTGGGTGCAGGTTCTGCCCCCTCCAGGGAGGGGTGCTGTTTCCAGAATCCACCTGTTTCTGTTTTGAACTCTGCATCGACCTAACTGAACTGCATCCTTTTCGAGGGCCCTTTCCTAAAGCAGTGCAATATTAAGGAAAAAAGATACACTACAAAATTGGAAATCACAGCTAAAGATCAAGATTCTCTACCGATAAGCTGTGTGACCTTGGGCAAGTCACTAAAACTCTTTGAATTTTCTCATTTGTAAAATGGGAAAAATAGAAGCTCCCTTGCAGGGTTGTTCTGATGTTTAAAGGAGAAAACTCATGCAAAGGATCAAGAATCCTGCCTTTTCCGTAGTAGCTGCTTAGTAACTGACAGATACTGTGAATGTGTAGTTTGTAGTCAACCACTTCTTAATATCTGTTTGCAGGATGATAGAAAGAGAAAGAAGAGAACCGAGGTTTATTTAGCTCATCTCATATTGCTCATAGGTAGTGAGAAATACACACATCCATTAGCAATTATTTTTGCCAAACTCTAGTATCTCACAGTGTCTAAAGTCAAGAACAAACAGTAAAGGAGACAGAGAGGGAGGGAGAGATGGAGAGAGGGCTCTGGATTCCTGGGCAGAGTGGTGGTCTCCTCTTTAAGCTTTGAGGAGCAGAGAAGAAATGGTACTGAAGACCAGTGACAAGCACTAGGGGCTCCTCATAAACTCAGACACTTTATGAACATTGGATATATCCTTTGGCTCTTCTTAACCATTTTTCTTGTGGTCCTGGAATTCGTAATTGTGGTAACTATTATACTCAGAAGGGAAGAGGGAGGGAGAGAGTGGGAATAAAGAAGTGATGGATGGATGTGTCAAGATGCCAAATAAGCAGCTCAGGCAGTTGAACTGTCAGAGTGAATATAAATGAATTGTGGGGATGCTCCATGCCAGGAGAAGGGGAAGCAGTTGACAAAAAAGGAGGAGACGAAGATTCAAAACAAGGAAGGGCTTTTCAAAACGCCAAGAACATCAACTGATCTCCTCTAGTCTTCCCTACTCTCTGGCGGGAAAACAAGGAGGTAGTGGTAAGTAAGAGTGTCACAGTCAGAGAAAAAGTCTTTGAAAAAAATCTTCCCATGGACAAACTTCCCAAAAAGTGCTGGTATACTGCTTCAACAAAGGATCCATTCCTTACATCCAGGTATCTAAACTAGACTTCAGTGCATGAAGAGTTACAGCAGATACAAGCCATAGCTCTTGATATCAGAGGATGGGTAAAGTACTTTTGATAACTTGTAAGAACTAGGACCTCTTGGATGGGGCAACCCATTTCCATGAAGCTCTGCCCCCCAAACTTGGGTGAGTGTATATCCAAGTCCATCATCTGCAGCTTCTATTTCCCTTGCTAAAATGCTCACCTCCTCGGTGGGCACATGACCTAAGCTACACTAACAAAAATCAGTCTTGCGACTTTTGCTGAGCCTACTAGAACAGAGTTACAAATCTTTGTGCTTGGGTTGGCAAACCAGTAGGAGGTACAACTGGAGCTGGTGGCCTTGGCTGTTACCTTTCAGAGTGCTTGCCTGAGAACTAACATAGATGAAAAGCAGAGCCAAGAGATCCATGGGAACATTTGGACACCTGAATCCAGCTGTCCCTGAAGCTGGTTTACAATTACATAGCCATAGCCAGCAAGTTTTTTTTTTTCACTTATGCCAGTTCAAATTAAGTACATACTCAGTGACTTGGAGAGAATTTCACCTGTTAATTAATAGCAATCAATCCTCTCCTTGAGAAGTGGTCTCCGGGCTCTTCAAATATGTCTAGGAGGCATTTAATATGGGATGGAGGAGGGGAAAGAAAATGAAATGGGAGAAAGTGAGCTCTAAGAAGCTGGATAGAAACAAAAAAATACCCGCCAACACTTTGTTTTCTCAGTAAAAGTGAAGGAAAAAAATCCACGTGGGCAAGGAGATTACAGTCATTTGAGACCTTAGATAAGCATTAAAAACAAATAAATTATGTTCTGAAACATTAACTTACACACACACACACACACACACACACACACACACACAATCTGTGTGAATGAGTAGGAAGAAAACCCATTGGAGTTCCAGGTTTTATATTCTTGCAAAGATGGGGATAATTCACAAGCCTTCCTCACATTATTATGGAAAGAATAAAAAGTTCCTTCTAGATGACTGGAACTAAGCTTTCTGTTCCTATGAAAAAGCTTGGGAGAAGCCCATCTGGAATCTGGTTTCAATAAAAAGTTTTCTCATAAAGCAGACAAACAGATGACATACCAAAGAGGTTTTACTTTCCATGAAAAAAATGTGTAAGAGTTTAAGGAAGATAAAAAGAAATCAAGTAAGAATGTAAATGGTAGCTCCCAAATATTTAGGAGAGTTGAAAATTTTGATCTCCTTAATGCAGAAAATATATTTTGTAGTGTGTGTGTGTGTGTGTGTTTTAAGAAAGTCTTTTTTTTTTTAAATTATTTTTTGGCTGCGTTGGGGCTTCGTTGCTGCACGCGGGCTTTCTCTAGCTGTGGTGAGCAGGGGCCACTCCTCTCTGCGGTGCACAGGCTTCTCACTGTGGTGGCCTCTCTCATTGCAGAGCACAGGCTCTAGGCATGTGGGCTTCAGGAGTTGAAGCATGCAGGCTCAGTAGTTGTGGCTCGTGGGCTCTAGAGTGCAGGCTCAGTAGTTGCGGCACACGGGCTTAGTTGCTCCACGGCATGTGCGATCTTCCCAGACCAGGGCTCAAACCCACGTCCCCTGCATTGGCAGGCGGATTCCTAACCACTGCGCCACCAGGGAAGCCCTAAGAAAGCCATTTTATCTAGACATGTGATGGAGATGAATGGCGTCTTAGCATAATTGTTAAGTACTTAGATTGTGGATCGGAGGGACCTGGGTTTAACCTCTAAAATATTAAATATGTGACCTGGACAAGTTACTTTATATCTCTATGCCTCAATTTTCTTATAAAATGGACAAGAAAATAAGGGTCTTCTTCAAAGAGTGAGGATTAAATGAAATACTTCCTACATGGTACTTAACATAGGCGGGTACGTGGTGGATACCTAATAACTATTAGTTGTTCTGTTATATTTATATATTATTACTACAATTATTATTTAATTTTCTAAATAGAAGCATAAGGAAAGGAATTATTCCAATGGATTAACCTCTAAATTTGGGTGCCCTGGAAAGACTTTTAAAATAGTAATTATATGAATTAATTTATCTTCAGAAATCTACGAACCTGGGCCAGAGAAGTGTCAAGAATGCTTTTTCCAAGCACCAAGTATTCTTAGTTAAAACAAACTGCTTCATCAGATTTCTATCACATATTTAAGACACACACATACATACACACACAAGGTTTGTGTTACACTATTCAGAACTTCTGAGTAAGGGCTATCTTTTGTTTTGTTTTTTTCATGTGCCAAAGCTACAATTTTCACTTGGTACAACTGTAAACACAATAGCTAATATTCATGGAATGTTTCCCAGGTGCCAGGCATTATAGTAAATGCTGTATGTAACAAGATAATTTTATTTATGTATTATAGCAAATCTATGCTAGATACCATCAGCACTCCCATTTTACAGGTGTGGAAACTGTGGCTCTGAGAATAAAGTCACTTTTCTAACACTATCCTGCTCACAAGTGGTGGAGTCAGGATTTAAACACATGTTTGCCTGATTTCAAAGCTCAGATTCCTAACAATGTATTGTAGTAGAAGCAAGAACAGAAGAGCAAAGGAGGAAAGATGAATGGAACGAAGTCTGGTTAACAGAATTAGTGGATTTTCAAGGAAAAAAAGAAACTCTGCACAAGGGAGAATAAAAGCCTGTGCTTTCTCATATCTGGGCAACATCGGTGTATGATTTTTGTTTATTTGTTTTAAATAAAAATCAGATCATATCATTAATCTGCATAAAACTATCCAAAGAGGGCCTCATCACATTAACATCAAGTCCAAATACAACAGAGGAGAACAAGCCTGACTCCATATTGGATCTCTCCCTTTAGCTCTAACCCTTGCGCTCTGTTGCCTGTGCTTAGTCATGCTGGCTCTGCATCTTTGTATAAAAAATGCTGCCTAGAAAAAAAAAAGTTGCCTACAGCCTGAAATATACAGGAGAGCCCATCTCCAGATGGGCTCTGACCTTTAAAGGTATACACTTTTCCATTCATATAGAGATAAAAAGTTGCAGAACAGAAAATAACATTTGTCTTGGTGGAGGCTTATAGGAATATTATAACCAGACCTACATGGACAGCTGCAAGAACCAAGGATTCTGTCACCAAGAAGTTTGCAGCAACCAGCCACGCCCCCATTTAGTATAAAAGCAGCCTGAATTCTAACTCGGGGACGATGGTTCTTTGGGACACTAATCCACCATCTTCTTGGTCTACTGGCTTTCCGAATAAAGTCGCCATTCCTTGCCCCAACGCCTCATCTCTCAAATTACTGGTCTGTCGTGCAGTACAAACTTGGACTCAGTAATACAAACTGTACGGTAGACCACACCCACCAGAACCTCAGCTCCTACTGTGTGCTTCCTCTCACCTCTCAGCTCACCAATTGTAGTCCCACCCGAGGCCCTTCACACTACTTGTCCTTTCCACCTGGGAACGCTTTCCCTAAGATCTTCCATGGCTACCTCGTCATCATTCAGGCCCCAGGTCAGGCCTTCCTAGACCACCCTCTCTAAAGTAACCCCTCCCACTCACCCCACTCACTCCATGGATTTTGCAGAGCATTCACTGGTCTCTGAAACGATCTCATTAATTCATCGTTTACTTGTTTCCTCCCCAGCAGAATGTAAGCCCTGAATGGACAGACTTGGTGTGTTTTGATTACAGCTGCATCCCCAGTGCCCCCAGCAGTGCTTGGCGTATAGTAGGATTAAGTCAGGGAACACGGTAAGGCAGGGAGAAGAGCCAGGGGCATAGCAGACGCTCAGCAGCCATAATTCAAACAACGGCAAAAATAGCAACCCAAGTAATAATGGCGGTGGCAGAGGTGGAGTTGTTGTTCTTTTTAACTTTTATGTATATTTTTTATTGAAGTATAGTTGATTTACATTATATTGGCTTCAGGTATACAACATAACGATTCAATATTTTTATAGCTTATACTCCATTTAAAGTTATTACAAAACAGTGGCTATATTTCCTTGTGCTGTACAATACATGTTTTTGTTTATATATTTTATACAAAGTAGTTTGTATCTCTTAACTCCTTACCCCTATGTTTCCCCTCCCTGCCACTTTCATTTTAAAATGGCTAAACTTATTTTGGACTTCTTTTAAGAATTCATTATCTAAACATTCCTAGTTCTTAAGGTTAAAGAGGAAAACAGAAACTGTCATCATAATTTTATCCACAAATGAAGTGTC
The DNA here is from genome assembly GCF_963924675.1 of Phocoena phocoena. NCBI lineage: Eukaryota > Metazoa > Chordata > Mammalia > Artiodactyla > Phocoenidae > Phocoena > Phocoena phocoena. The sequence continues at coordinate 79,665,288 of NC_089233.1, forward strand.
CACTTACGATTCCCCACTCAGACATCCCTTCCTATGCGACACTGTCCCTTCCTATGCGACACTGTCAATATGGTGGTCAGTCAGGATAAAAGCTAAATAAAGAGGAAATACAATGCACACTAATTGTAAAGGGAAATTGCAAATCTTGCAAACGATGGAAGAGTTCATAGTCATATAAAGATCACACACATGGTTATTGTTGGATGGGGATCCGGCAGAGTTCAAGTAGTTCTTCGCCAGAGAAGAAGGAAAAATAGAAGGGAAAGTAGATGATGACACACTAAATTCTTCAAAAGAGAACTGTAGTTGAATATCAAAGGATTACAACAGGCCCTAGGGAAGACCGATGAAGACCTCAAAAAGTTTTGCAAAAATGACCCTTTTGCGGTCAGCCTGCAGGAGTCAAATGACACTTCAAACAACTGTGGCTTTCTGTGTTGTGTAAATGCATTTGTTGTTTTAAAGGTCTTGAAATAAGGATTCACGTGGCAGCTGCTTATGGCTTGGAGGGAGATGTTAGATTTCAAAACTTCACTGAATGATCAGATTTCATGCTCTCCATCTCAATATTAAAAAGCCAGGTTACCTTCTCCAAGAGATTCTAGCATAAATAAAAGAAAGGAACGGGTTTGGGGGGCAGGAGGGAAGAATTCTCAACTGTCAGTTGGATACAATGTGCCTAAACATTTGGTGATGAAAATGCTGGGCTCAAACATTATGTGGGCAGAAGGTAACTCACCCCACGCTCTCCCGGAAGCATCCTCTAGAGTCAGCAGTGACTGTTAGTCACTGTGGGGCAAGACTACACCAGTGACTTACGGATTTTTCCTCTCCTCTTTACTCACACATTTCCTATCATTCATATGCCTGTAAAAGTCTGGAACATACAAAGATAATTTACCCGTAGAACCAGGCTTTGCTCCAACATGAGCAAATATTTCACTCAAAGACACATCAGATGTTTGATTTTTTTCTCAGTTCGATAATAATACACATTTAACATGTGTTTACCTCCCATATGATTAATCTTTCAACACTTTCCTTTCCCTATCTCTACCCTCTACCCTCACTGTAGTATAATGAACATCTGCAAGCCGGGGTGGCTTATCAAACTTTGTTCATGCTCAGACAAATACATACAAGCCTCCCAGACACATGTACATATATCCTGGTTGGTTTTTATAAAAATACGATTATGTTAGATTTTGGGGGGTTTTTTTTGTTTTGTTTTGTTTTTAACATCTTTACTGGAGTATAATTGCTTTATAATGGTGTGTTAGTTTCTGCGGTATCACAAAGTGAATCAGCTATACGTATACATATATCCCCATATCCCCTCCCTCTTGCATCTCCCTCCCACCCTCCCTATCCCACCCCTCTAGGTGGTCACAAAGCACCGAGCTGACCTCCCTGTGCTATGCAGCTGCTTCCCACTAGCTATCTATTTTACATTTGGTGGTGTGTATATATGTCCATGCCACCCTCTCATTTCATCCCAGCTTACCCTTTCCCCTCCCTGTGTCGTCAAGTCCATTCTCTACGTCTGCGTCTTTATTCCTGTCCTGCCCCTAGGTTCTTCAGAAACTTTTTTTTAAGATTCCATATATATGTGTTAGCATATGGTATTTGGATATTGTTTTTGATTGCTTTTATATATCACTGTTATGGATTGAATGTTTGTGTCTGCCCCCCACCCCCCACCCCAAAGTTCATAAACTGAATCTTAACCTCCACTGTGATGGTATTAGGAGGTGGGGGCTTTGGGAGGTAATTAGGTCATGAGGGTGGAGCCCTCATGAATGGGATTAGTGCCTTTAGAATGGAGGCACTAAAGAGCTCTTTTGCTTCCTCCACCGTGTGAGGACACAGTGAAAAGATGGCTGACTGTGAACCAGGAACCTGTCCCTCACCAGACAAAGAATCTGCTGGCATCCTGATTTTGGACTTCTCAGCCTCTAGCACAGTGAGAAATAAATGGTTATTGCTTAAGCCACCCAGTCTATGGTATCTTTGTTAGAGCATTCCAAATGGACTAAGACATCAATAGTTCTCCCTCCCAATCAATATATCTAAATCTATCTTATCTTTTTTCAATAGCTGCAAAATATTCCTTAATATGGATATACCAAAAGACATGTATGCCATTGCCTAATTAATGAACATTCTGATAGTTTCCAAACGTTTATTTTTCCTTTTCCATTTCCATTATAAACAACATTGGGGAAAACTTCCATATTCAAAAATCCTAAAATAGTACTTTATTTCTATGGAATAGAGGTACAGATGTAGAATTGCTGCACCCAAATTAATGTGCATTTAACTTCTAAAAGAGACACTGCCAGATTACTTCCCCAAAAGAGGCACTAGAGATTCACATTTCCAGGAGCAATGTGATGAGTGGCTCCCACCCCCAAGGGTAGCAGTGATGCAAAGCAGCGGGAACACTGATCTCATATATTTACAATATTAAACACCTTTTAAAGGAAAAAAAAATCAACAGGAAAATCATATAACATTCTATTAGTGCCCTCAGCTCTTAGGATACAAAGGGTAAGCTTTGGAGATGCTAGGTGGGGGTAGGTTGAATTCAGGCCACAAAGAACACTGCTAAAAAGTGACAGTTATTAGCTTGGGGTCCCAGGGCACTGAGAGTAGCTAGCCAGAAAGTCATATGAAACAAGGGGCTAGAGGAGAAGGATGCGGAAAAGAGCCAAATCAAGAAGACATTATAGGGCTTCCCTGGTGGCGCAGTGGTTAAGAACACGCCTGCCAATGCAGGAGACATGGGTTCAAGCCCTGATCCAGGAAGATCCCACATGCTGCGGAGCAACTAAGCCTGTGCGCCACAACTACTGAGCCTGCGCTCTAGAGCCTGTGAGCCACAACTACTGAGCCCGCGTGCTGCAACTACTGAAGCCCACATGCCTAGAGCCTGTGCTCCCAACAAGAGAAGCCACCACAATGAGAAGCCCACGCACTGCAACGAAGAGTAGCCCCCGCTCCCCGAACCAGAGAAAAACCCGCGTGCAGCAACGAAGACTCAACGCAGCCAAATATAAAATAAAATAAAATAAATGTATAAAAAAACAGAAGACATTATATTCTGCAGAGTAGAGATACAAATGATCAATGAGCGCATAAAAAGATGCTCAACATCATCAGTCATTAGGGAAAGGCAATCGAAACCACAATATGTTACCACTTCACACCCACTAGGATGGCCATAATCAAAAAGACAGGCAATGACCAGTGTTGAGGAGAATGTGGAGAAATCGGAACCCCCATACATTCCTGCTGGGATGTAAAATGGTGCAACTGCTTTGCAGTTCCTTAAAAAGTTAGACATCAAGTTGCTACATGACCCAGTAATTCCCCTTCCTAGGTACATAACCAAGAGAATGAAAACATATGTTCACGCAAAAACTGGCATACAACTCAAATGTCCATCAGCTGACGACTGGATAAACAAAATGTGGCATATCCATACAGTGGAGTATTATTTAGCCATATAGAACAATGACGTACTGCTACCTGCTACAACATGGGTGAACACTGAAAACATCATGCTAAGTGAAAGAATCCAAACACAAAAAGCCACATATTGTATGATTCTCTTTATATAAAATGTCCAGAATAGGCAAATCCACAGAGACAGAAAGTAGATTAGTGGTTGCCAGGGGCTTGGGGAGGAGAACGAGAGATGAACTGCTCAAGGAACTTCTTTGTGAGGTGATGAAAATGTTCTGGAATCAGGTCGTGGCGATGGTCGCACTACCTTGTGAATATACTAGAAAGCACTACGCTGTACGCTCGAAAAGCGTGAATTTTATGGTGTATGAATTATATCTCAATTTTGAAAATGAAGACATTATATAAACACCAGCACAGCAGGGGATGGCTCAACACGAAACGTGAGCAGAGGGTCCACAGAAAAGACAGAGGGTTGGCTTTTAAGCCAATGAAAAGATGTGCAACCTGATGAGTAGTAAAATGTAAGCAAAATAAAATTATGAGACTTAGCTCTCCCCCTATCAACTTGTTAAAACGGGAAACATGCAGTAACCGGCAGTGGAGAAAGGATGAGGAAGAATGCCCGCGTCTCTTGTGGGTGGGGGCGTAATCTGGCTGTCTCTCTGGAGGATAATTCAGGAATATATATCAATATTTAAAAATTCACAAACTCTGGGAGCTCTGATTTCTACTTCTGGAACGTTACCCTATAAATACAATCGCACAGAGCCACAGAGATACATGTAACAGATACACATCATCTGCTGGACTATTGCTGTGGTGGCAAGATAGTAAAACACCCTAATGGCTTAGCAATAGGGACCTGGTTAAATAAATGATCATTTGTCCACACAGTGAATTGCTCCACAGGCATTAACATTCTCCAAGACATACAGTAAGTGAAAAACAGCCACGTTCGACGGTCTGTATAGTATGTTCCCGTTTGTTTTTTTAATGGTGTCAAGAGGTAGAGGGGAGGATTTAAAAATATACACATGGAATACCTCGGGCCACAAGAAACTGTAAAGAGTTCCAGCCTCTAAGAAAGGAAATTTGGGGATGGAGGTTGGGGAGTGATCAGAATTGGGGGTGGGAAGTTGTTCCCTGTCCTATCTTATTATGTAGACTGTTGAGAATGTTTGCTAGGTATACCTCCCAGGTCACTTAAAAATGTAAAGTAATGGAAAGAAAAAATAAAGGGAAAGGTGAGGTCTAGAAAACAGAGGTGGGATTTAAAGCCAACTGGAGGAATGTTTGACCTGCTTCCGGTTTGCCTGGGGCTGCCCAGCGGTGATGGCAGGCTCTGCAAGTGACAAGGTGCAGCTCTGATTGGAGGAGCTGCCAGGCCAAGTGGGTCCTGCATCCTGGAGTGAGGGGCATGACTTCTGGGGCACCTCCATATTCCAGAGTCTGACCCTTTGCTCAGCAAACTCAGAAACTCAAACTTTTTAAGTCCCCTGGAATCCCTGTACCTCCCAAGGTCATTCTAAAAAGGACTCACGAATTAACCACAGGCAGCTTCTTGGTTTAAGACACTACAGCTGCAAAGGGGACGGGTCACGGGCGACCTCCCGCCCACTTGGTCCCTCCCTGTGGGAAACTCACATGGGATTCCATCATCACGGGCAGGATGCCCAGTGAGCCGAGAGGTCTGGGAGTTGGCTGTAGGATTTAAATGTTTAATTGTTTCAGGCTGGGATAACCTGATGACAATGATGATGATTTAAAAAGGCTTTGCTGAGAGATGCGCTTTAGGGAGAAAAACTTTACAGAATCAGAGGTTGGCAAATATGAGATCCACTGACAGCTTGGCGTTGGGCCAGCAGAATGTTTAGATGTTTCTGAATTGGGGAATTTCATTTGCAAATGCTAAAATGGGGCTTTCACTGAAATATCCTCTTGTCTGCTGATTCTCACAGGGCAGCCGGGCCGAGGGCTGAGACAGGGAGAGTTTCCAGTTTCCCGCAGCCTCCACACCTCGTGCCAGTTCTCAGATGCAGTGGTCCTTGCTTCTGGGGGAGTGTCAGAATCTCCAGGAAGGCTTGTGAGAACAGAGGGCCAGCCCCACCCACAGCACTGGATTCTGGAGGTCTGAACTGGGCTGCAGGTCTAACTAGTCTGAGGTGACGGGATGATGCTGGTCCAGGGACCACTCTGAGAATCACTGATACACATCCCAGCTTTTGTACTGACAAATGGAGCCAGACTCCGCTCATGTCTTCCTGCTCTCATTCCCAGAAGTATTTGGTCTTTGAGGTATGTTTGCATATATCAGATCTCACCCACTAATATACTGTTTCAATTGTTAAACTTCTAGCAATTTGGAGGGCACCTTACCATTTATCTGGTCTAAGTGATTTATTATTTTTGTTAACTGAGAAGTTGTTGGCCAGCGGGTGTGTTTATTCCATTTCCAGATCTGGTGAAAATGCGCCCTGGGGAAACGAGATGATGTGCAGCTGTCACAGGATGATACTGTTTCTCTTCTTGCCATTTTTTTATGTTTTCCCTTGGTCTCTCCCTGGCTCTCTTGGTCTTCCCTTTAAGAGAGGGACAGGTTCATATCGCTCAAGCTGCAAGAACCGTGTGGATGTTTCTATCTTTAGAGAGGAGTGTGCCGGTTGTCTTCTTGGTCCAGAGAGGCAAAGAGCAGGCTGTGTGTTGCTTGACAGCTGCGTGGAAGTTAACGCACCCAGACGGTCTGTGCCCTGGAACGGAAAGCTGTGCCCCGAGGGTCAGCCATGGCAGGGACAAAAATGTTCCCGAACAAATTAAAACAGAAATGCCAATGTTTCACTTTTGAAAAATGTGAATAAGGAATTTTCTATTGGAGTGTGTTTCAAAGGGTTTTCAACGCTGGCAGAACACGAGGAACTTTAAAAATACTTAGCCCAGGGAAACTTGAAAAAAGACATGCCTGGGCCCTACACTCCAGGGCTTCTGATTGTATTACTCCAGGTGAGGCCTGGGTATGAGGATTTAAAAATTCCCCAGCAGATTCTAATGTGCATTCAAGTTTGGGAACCACTATTTTCAGGAGTCTACGTAAGTATAATGGCCATCATTTATTGTTCCAGGCACCGAGTAAAGGGGTTTGCAAGCACTATCTGATTTTCTCTACCATCAGGTCACAAAGTCTCTTGTTTATCCTCACACAGCTGCTGGGAGGTGGGGTGAGGCCTCAGACACAAGCGGTTTGTCCAAAAGCACCTGTCTAACCATTGTACAGGCAGACCTTGGAGATTTGGTCTGGCACCAGATCACAGCAATAAAATAAATATTGCAATAAAGTGAGTCACACGAAGTTTCTGCTTTCTCGGTGCATATCAAAGTTACCTTTACACTATACTGTCTATTAAGTGTGCGGTAGCATTGGGTCTAAAAGAAGTGCATACCTTAACTTAAAAATACTCGCTTGCTAAAAAAAGCTAAGTATCATCTGAGCCTTCCGAGAGTCGTATGCTTTTTGCTGGTGGAGGGTCTTTCCTCGACGTGGATACTGCTGACTGATCAGGGTGGTGGTTGCTGAAGGTTGGGAGGCCGTGGCAATGTCTTAAAATAAGAGAGCCACGAAGTTTGCCCCTTTCACGAATGATTTCTCTGCAGCATGCGATGCTGTTTGACAGCATTTTAGACCTTCTTTCACAGCAGACCTTCTTTCAAAATTGGAGTCAATCCTCTCAAACCCTGCCGCTGTGTTATCAACTAAGTTCATGTAATATTCTAAATTCTTTGTTGTCATTTCAACAGTCTTCAGAGGTTCATCGCCAGGAGTAGATTCCACCTCATGAAACCATTTCTGGGGCTTCCCTGGTGGCACAGTGGTTGAGAGTCCGCCTGCCGATGCAGGGGACGCGGGTTCGTGCCCCGGTCCGGGAAGATCCCGCATGCCGCGGAGCGGCTGGGCCCGTGAGCCGTGGCCGCTGAGCCTGCGCGTCCGGAGCCTGTGCTCCCCGGCGGGAGACGCCGCGGCAGTGAGAGGCCCGCGTACTGAAAAAAAAGAAACCATTTCTTTGCTCATCCATTGGAAGCAACTCCTCATTCATGAAGGTTTCATCATGAGATTGCAGCAATTCAGTCACATCGTCAAGCTCCACTTTGAATTCTAGTTCTCTTGCTATTTCCACTGCACCTGCAGTGGCTTCCTCCACTGAATCTTCAACCCCACAAGGTCATCCATGAGGGTCGGAATCAACTTCTTCCAAACTCCTGTCAATGTTGGTATTTTGACCTCTTTCCATGAATCATGGATGCTCTTAATGGCATCTAGAATGGTGAATCTTTTCCAGAAGGTTTTCAATTGACTTTGCCCAGATCCATCAGAGGAATCACTGTCTAGGGCAGCTATAGACTTACGAAATGTATTTCTTAAATAATAAGACTTGAAAGTCAAAATTACTTCTTGACCCATGGGCTGCAGAATGGATGTTGTGTTGGCAGATATGAAAACAACATTAATCTCATACTTCTCCATCAGAGCTCTTGGGTGACAGGGTGCATCATCAACGAGCAGCAATGTTTTGAAAGGAATCTTCTTTCTGAGCAGTAGATCTCAAGAGTGGGTTTAAAATATTCAGTAGGGCTTCCCTGGTGGCGCAGTGGTTGGGAGTCCGCCTGCCGATGCAGGGGATGCAGGTTCGTGCCCCGGTCCGGGAAGATCCCACATGCTGCGGAGCGGCTGGGCCCGTGAGCCATGGCCGCTGAGCCTGCACGTCTGCAGCCTGTGCTCCGCAACGGGAGAGGCCACAACAGTGAGAGAGGCCCGTGTACCACACAAAAAAAAAAAAATTCAGTAAATCATGTTGTAAATAGACGTGCTGTCATCCAGGCTTTGCTCTTCCACGTATGGAGCACGGGCAGAGCAGAGTTAGCCCTTAAGGGCCCGAGGATTTTCAGAACTGTAACTAAACACTGGCATCGACTTAATGTCACCAGCTGCATTAATCCCTAACAAGAGTCAGCCTGCCCTTTGAAACTTTGAAGCCGGGCATTGACTTCTCCTCTCTAGCTATGCACGTCCTAAATGGCATCTTCTTCCAATAGAAAGGTGTTTCATCTACATTGAAAATCTGTTGTTTAGTGTCATCACCTTCACTAATTATCTTAGCTAGATCTTCTGGATAACTTGCTGCAGCTTCTATATCAGTACTTGCTGCTTCACCCTGTAATTTTATGTTAGGGAGACGGCTTCTTTCCCTAAACCTCATGAACCAACCTCTGCGGGCTTCAAACTTTTCTTCTGCAGTTTCCTCACTTCTTTCAGGCTTCATAGAACTGAAGAGAGTGAAGGCTTTCTCTGGATTAGGCTTTTTTTTTTTTTTGCTCAAGCTAATGTTGTGACTGATTTGACCTTCTAACCAGACCACTAAAACTTTCTCCATGTCAGCAATAAGGCTGTTTTACTTTCTTACCATTCATGCGCTCACTGCAATAGCACTTTTCATTTCCTTCAAGAACTTCTCCTTTGCGTTCACAACTTGGCTAACAATTTGGCACAAGCTTTCGGTTTGTCTTGTCTTTCAACATGCCTTCCTCACTACGCTTAATCATTTCTAGCGTTTGATTTAAAGTGAGAGATGTGTGACTCTTCCTTTCACTTGAACACTTAGAGGCCACCATAGTGTTATTAATTGTCCTAATTTCAACAGCTGGTGTGTCTCAGGGAAAAGGGAGGCCTGAGGACAGGGAGAGAGATGGGGAAACAGCTGGTCGGTGGAGCAGACAGGACACACGACACTTATTGATTAAGCTCACTGTCTTACATGGGCGAGGTTTGCAGCACCCCAAAACAATTACAATAGTGACACCAAAGATCACAGATCACCATAAAGAGTTTGCAATATTGTGAGAATTACCAAAATGTGATACAGAGACATGCAGTGAGCAAATGCTGTTGGAAAAATGGCCTCCATAGACTGGCTCAACACGGAGTTGCCACAAACCTTCAATTTGCAAAAAATGCAACATCTGCAGAGCACAATCAAGTGAAACGCAATAAAACAACACGTGCCTGCATTACACGGCTTCCCTCCGGAAGAAGCTGCCTAAAATACAAAGAATAAAAAACATGCACAAGAATGTTTATTGCAACATTGCTCAGAGTAGAGAAAAATAGAAAAAAAAGTGCCCAGAATCAGGGTAATGGCTGAATGAATTACAGTACATCCACACCTTAAAATACCTTGTAGCTGTTACAAAACAATGAATTAAAGATGTACCAGTTGAATGGAAGGGATTTGCACACGTCTGTGGAGCTCGAGGATCTGTCCCGGCCTGGGATGGCCGGAACATTTGGGGACCAGCTGAGCATTTCTTTCTTGTCACATGGCTTCTTCATGTGACTAGCTCGGGCTCCCTTCCACCATGGCAGTCTGAGTCGTTCTGACATGGTGGTTAGCTTTCCCCAGAGCTAGTGCTATGAAAGACAAAGGCAGAGGCTGGAAGGCTTCTTAAGACTTAGGCTTGGAAGTCATGCATCATCCTTTCCACTACATATTATTGGTTCTACAGGGTCATCCCAGATATCAAGGGAGAAGACTACAGGGGTGTGAATACTGGGAAGCCTTGATTATTGGGGGGAGGGGAGGGATGTGCAATTCTGGAGACTGTCTATCACAACAGAGTAACAGGGAGGCTACATGTACCAGACAGAAATTCTCCACTAGAAGTTTTTTTTTTTTTTTCTCGGTACGCGGGCCTCTCACTGCTGTGGCCTCTCCCGTTGCGGAGCACAGGCTCCGGATGCACAGGCTCAGTGGCCATGGCTCACGGGCCCAGCCACTCGGCGGCATGTGGGATCTTCCCGGACCGGGGCACGAACCCGCGTCCCCTGCATCGGCAGGCGGACTCCCAACCACTGCGCCACCAGGGAAGCCCTCCACTAGAATTTTTGATGAGAAAAAGCACTAAGAGGTTGAGAAGTATTAGATTTCACAGGGACTTCGGCGTACTTCCAAAGACAGAGGAGCAAGGAGCTCTCAGGCCACCTGGCAGAGCCAGTTTTCAGGATTCTCTGTAACCACTTTAAGTAGAGAGCTGATGCAGTGCAACCCAGAGGAAGTGCCTGTGTGGGTGGCACGTCTAGCAGGGTTGCAGGGTGGAGAACTGAAGATAAGGAGCTTATTTATTGAGTGAGATATATACAGCAAGATGGTGGAAGGAGAGAGAAAACGGGCGTTCAGGAAATGAGCTAGATCCCTTTAATGACTTTTGAAAGGCCTGAGTAAACATATGTGGCTACTTTGGGTTGCTCAACTGTAATTCTTTGAAATCAAAACACTGGCAGACACTGGGGACTGCCTGTCCAGTGGCCAATCCACTCCAACCCGTTTTCTTTGCTTGCTGCCCAGAGAAGTACCTGACTTCCCAGCATCCCCTGCAGCTAGTGGTGGTCATGTGACCTCACTCTGGCCAATGAGATATAAGTGGATACCTACTTGAGGCAGGGGCTTCTAGGAAGGACCTTCCTTTCTTTTCTAATAAAAGGAGAAAAAAGAGTAGCAAATCGTGGCTTTTCCCTTCTGGCTTTTGGGTCCCGTCATGTGAGGATGTGATGTGTGGGTCTGTGGCATCTTGTGAGCCACAGGACATAACTGGCACGCTTATTTGGTGTCTTGATAATGCCGTCAAGATGCTGCACCAAGCTTGGACCTGCCAACCCCCAGACTTCTTGTTATAATTAAAAGTGCTGTTTACTTAGGGCTGTATTACTGCAGCAGATACATCGGGATCTACAACTCTCTCTTCAGCCGCATTTTCTTGCTTTGCTGCCACTGGTCTGATGCGCCACCGTTCATTTGTTCATCAGTCATTTCCAAGCCCTTTGTGTATCTCAGAGCCTGTGTTAACTTTGGGATTATTGCAACAACAAAGGAAATACTCTGTTCTCAGGAATTTTTACTCAAGTGGCCGAAACATTAAAAAAGCCAGCCAGTTGTGGGGAGATAGAGGATGCTAAGAGGACACATGTGTTTGCTCCCTTCCCAACCAGTGAGGCTGGCCCCACGTCTTTCTCTCTGTCAGGTAGCATCATGATTGGCATATTCTTTTCCTCTCATTCACCACGTTACAGCATCGGCAGGAGCACTGTTTACTCAGGTAAGGATTTTCAATCCAGTGAAATGATTCCAATTCTTCTTTTAAAAAAAAACAAAATCAGGCAATTCTTTTTAGAAAAAATCAACTAGGAACAAAAAAAGGAAAGATTAATTTTTTAGAAACTTCTTACCCAGGTGAAACAGAGACGGTCCTCTGTTTCTGAAAAATGGCGTTTTCTGGCAGATAAATCATGCCTTAGTCTCCACCATTCATCAGCAGTGAGAACTGAACAATTTTTTTAAAAGGGGGAACTAATGTGATAAATTTGGTAGAAGGAATCAAAGAAGGAGAAAAATGAGGCATTTTTAGTTTCCTAAAAACTGGTGAGGTTTTAGGCATAAATACACAGGTGGGAAAGTCCAGGCAGGTGATACAACAGGGGAAAGGGACACTCATGATAGGGGCCACTCATGACAGTGGACTCTGCTTGTAGATTTCCCTGTCTTTTTATTTTGTCATGTTCACCCTGTGCCAGCCACGGTTCTTGGAGCCACCCTACACAGTTAATATTATTATTCTTCCCAGTTTCTAGATGAGTCTCTGAGAGTACGCATTTCTTGCCAAGGTTACATAGCTAGTGAGCGGCAGAGCCAGGACCTGGTCTGTGAGGCTCGGAAGCTTCAGTGTGCTCATATTAGTTTCCTTTTGCTGCTGTAACAAATGACCATAATGTTTGTGCCTTAAAACAACACAAAATATCTTACAGTTCTAAAGGTCAGACATCAAAAATGGGTCAACTCCTGGAAGCTTGAGGGGAGAATCTGCTTCTTTGCTCTGAGATCGAGCAGGACCCTACAGGACCTTCTAGGGGACAGACCTCTGTGTCCCCCGCCTCTTGTTTACAGAAAACCTTTAGCCTCCTAGGCCTTCCCCAAGTTCCCAAGAGCAAATTTAATCACAGAAATGAGAAAATGCAGAAACAAAGGAAAACAGTCAAGCAAGACAAAAGAATTATAGTTTAGCCACAAAACAAAGTCCAGACCTTTAGTTCCTCTTCAAGGGCTACAGATAATATCCTGAGCCATATCCTTGAGCTGCTCTGCAGATACTAAAAACCCCACAGGTGGAGGAAGTTAACTACATGGTGACCACCAGCAGGGAGACCCCAGACCAGTAAGAACCAGAAGGTTGATGACGGAAATTTCTGAAATACCTCCCAGTTACCTCACCACCAACCAATCAGAAGAATGTCCACGAGCTGATCACCCAGCCTGCAACCCTCTCCCTCAGCTTGCTTTTAAAAACCCTCCCCCCAAACCAGGGGAGAGTTCAAGTCTTTTGAGCCTAAGCTGCCCATTCTCCACGCTGGGTGCCTTGCAATAAACGCTACACTTTCCTTCACCACAATCCAGTGTCAGTATATGGCTTTGCTGTGCATGGGGCGAGTGGACCCAAGTTTGGTTTGGTAATCCACATTCCTTGCCTCATGGCCCATTCCTCCACATTCAAGGCCAGCAATGGAGCATCTTGAAGTCTCTCTCTCTGTGACATTCACTCCATCATTACATCTCTGACTCTGACCCTCCTGCCTCCTGTTACCATGGCTGTTAGTCTTGAGCGCTAACCCTCCGCCTTGCTTGAGGGGATGTAAGATGCAGAGAAGTGTTATCCTTATCTTACAGGAGACCACCAGAAGAGAAAAACAAGAGCCCACCGGAACTGGTTCGAATCAGCAAGGGCCAAGATGGCAGAAGCCCCGACCTCCAGCAGACCGTGAACTTCATTATATGCTCACTGTAATACATTAGCAGCTAAATGACACCCGCCAGCACCGTGACTGTTGACAGTTGCCATGGCAACAGCCGGAGGAGGGCATACAAGGACTGAAAAGGGGTGTTGTTCCAGTACTGAGCATACCACACCCCTATTCTCGGAGAAGTCATGTACATTTCTCCTTCTCTTTACTCAATTCCCTCCCTTTTGCCTCGACCCTCCTATATATACGGTGTCTCAGACCAAGGCGGGTTGAGAAGTTGATTTTCGAACCAAGTCCCCGCTTCTCCATTCTCTGGCCATGGAATAAAGCTTGTGCTGTTTCAGCCTCAGCGTCAGTTTCGTCATTGGCTGTGTGAATCCGAACAGAAAAAGCACCTTCCCCACCAAGGCAGGGGGCTTCAGCCTGGCTAGGGCCTAAGTGGTGATCCATACGACCAATCTGGTAACACTGCCTCTTATAAGGGCCCTGTGGTTACATTAGGCCCGCCTGGATAATCCAGGATCAGCTCCCCATCTCAAGATCTTTAATTTAATTACCTCTGCAAAACCTGCTTTTGACAAGCAAGGTAACATATTCACAGGTTCCGGAGACTCAGATGTGCACATCTGGCCTCCTTTTCTTAGCAGGATAGTTTTGAGATCCCTCGCGGTGCTGTATTTGGCGGTAGCTCACTCCTATTTTTGCTGAGGACTGTGTGTGTCTGCCCTAACTGATGCAACCACTCTACCAATGGACATTTTGCTCTGTTGGAAGTACTTCCCCAGCTACTTTGGAATTCAAATCAACATGTACTGGAAAAAGAAAGGGAGAAACCGAATATATGAATTTAAACAATCACGTTTTGGTAGAGCAAACACATTAGCCTCTAACCCGAAGTTGCAAGACAATGTGTTGCTCTCTGTGGCACTGCAGGTAAATGACATTGTGCGTGGCTTTGGCATCATTACCAGCTTTCTCTGACACAAGACTTTCAAATGGCATCTGAAATTGGCAAATTAAGCTAGAAATATAATGTGGCAATAAAAATGAGACATTTTGATTTTCTAAGATATTGTTATTGAAGATGAATTATAATGCTAAGCTTTGGAGAGAAAGCCCTCATTCACATGAGCTGTACTAATTAATGTTTGTTTGATATCAAAATCCCCTGGTCTCTTGCCCTTCCCAAGAAAAAATACTGTGCGAAATAAATTTATTTCTATGAAGAAACAGAATGTAATTTCCTGAATCACTTTAAAAGAGGTGTTTTGCCTGATTGCTCTCTCCCACAGTGTCTCTGGAAGACAAATAAGTAAAACATTGAAAAAGAATAAGGGATGTAGGAAAAACAAATTTTAGGGTCAGATTTTAAATTTCTAAGTGCTATGCTAGACAGAGCTAATACAGTTAACTTCAAACTGTAATGACAGCCTTTATTAACATTAAATCCAACACAGAAAAATAAACTTTCCTCACATGTTGACCACGTGCCAGGCACTCTTCCAAATATTGTAGGTGTATCAACTCCTTTAAGCTTCCCAGTGATCTTCGAAGCTCTGGCCTACTGTTATTATGATTCCCATTTTACAGATGTGAGAACAGAGAGGCTGAGCAATTTGCCTAAGGTCACACAGCAGAGCCACAAATTGAATTTAGGATCCTGACTCCCTAGGCTGTGTGCTCAGCCACTGTGCCATCACTGCTTCTCAATAAGTCTTGACAGGAAACATTCCCTCATGGCAATGAACAGCTTTAATTATAATAGGAAAAAGTATAGATGGAAAGAAGGAAAACAGTCACCCAGCATCCCACTTAGCTATTTTTCTGGTGACTTTTCTCTGTGTGCATACATATATGCAAACAGCAAGAGAGAGGAACACAAATGTGCATCAAAAGACCCAGTCAGAAAATTCTGTCCAAAGGACAAAAAAAGTCACCCAGAATCCCACTTTCATACCCCTTTAAAAACTGCATCGAAAATTATAATAACCTAGGGGAAAGAGCACGAGGATGATAAGCTGCCTTCCTCATTAAATGAGATAATCATTCCAAAGTGAGTTGCAGAGACCTGGGTTGTCAGTGAACGTAGGCAGAGTTTTTGACTTCAGAGGATTAACTTAAGCCCTTTACAGATTCTCAAGCCGGCGCTGATGCAAGGCTGCAGGGTATGAGAGCTACGTGCAACCAACCTACGACTCACTCAAACCAGATTCTCTTTTCCCTTGTGTGTAGGTATCCACACGGCAATACACTGTCCCAGACTGTTACCCTATATTTCTGTTACTTATTTTCCTCTTTCCAGGAAGACTGTCTCTTATATAAAAATAAATGTTGGGAGCAGGGAGGAAAGGAGGGAAGGAGGGAGAAAAAAAGGGAGGGAGGGGCAGAGAAAGGGAGAGACAGAAAGAGAGAGAAAGGCTTTTTCAATTTTCAAGTTTGTTCCTATGCCCTTCCTACACACTCCTTGCCCTTGTGCCCCATATTAAACAGGGGCATAAAAACAACAACAACAGTAATAATACAAATAAAATGATGATAAAGAAAACCACTTCTGTAGGGGATATTATATTCTCAGTGCCTCTCAATTTTTTGAGAACACCTACAGTTTGCAAATCATAAAGACAATATGATTCTCATTTCAAAGTCTGTGCATCTCAGCAGCCAGCTTTGCACTGTTCTCATCAAAGGCCACTGCTGTCAATACAATCCATTTTGTGCACATCAAAGTAGAAGCTTGACTCACAAGGTTGAAAGGCAGGAAGAGACTTGTGACATGATCTCATCCTGTGGTTGCCAATCCTGGCTATGCGTCAGAATCTTCTAGAAAGCTTTCAACAGTTCAGATCCCCAGGCCTCAACCTTAGGGTATTCTAGACAGAGGCTATGGGCTGGGACCTGGGCATCTAAGTTTTTAACAAGCAACCTAGGGGTATAATGTATTAAGAAATACAGGACTCCCCTGGATGTCCAGTGGTTAAGACTCTACGCTTCCACTGCAGGGGGCACGGGTTTGATCCCTAGTCGAGGAACTAAGATTCCACAAGCAGTGCAGCGTGGCCAAAAAATAAAAATAAATTAAAAAATAAACCTATATTTGGCCTTCATCTCTGTTCCTGGCACAGAGCTCCTAACACTTAACTTTAAGAGCCATGAAGAAGACTTTTATCATTCATAACAAGCCAGCCCCTTTTAACCACATCTGAGTTTATGTTATTGAGGTGACTTTGGAAAAGCCCCTAAGGATGGGGGCCCCGGTTGCCAGGGGAACAAGTCATGTGATTAGAGGGCTGGGACTTTCAGCCTCACCGCCCCCCATCTCCACGGAGGGGAGAGTAGCTGGATACTGAGTTCCACCATCAACGGTCAATGATTTAATCAAGCATGCCTACATAATAAAGCCTCCACAAATGTCCCTAAAGTACAGGGTTCAGAGAGCTTCTGGGTTGGTGACCATGTGGAGGTGCTGGGAGGGTGGCTTGTCCAGAGAGGGCATGGAAGATCCACTGCCCCATCCACTGCCCCCAGGATCCCCTCCCCCATACCTTCCCCTTTGCATCTCTTCCATCTGGCCATTGCTGAGTTGCATCCTCTTATAATGAACTGGTAACCTAATAAGTACGTTGTTTTCCTGTGTTCTGTGAGCAATTCTAGCAAATGACTGAATCTGAGGAGGAGGTCGTGAGAACCTCTGATTTGTAGCCAAGTAGGAACAGAAGTTGTGGGTAACCTGGGGACTCCCCACTTGCCATTGGCAACTGAAGTGGGAGGTAGTCTTGTGGGAGTGAGCCCTTTACCTGTGGGAGCTGCTGCTAACTCTGGGTTGATGGTGTCAGAACTGAACTGAATTGTGGGACACCCAGCTGGTGTCACAGAATCACTTGTATGGAAAACCCACACATCTGGTGTCAGATGTGGTGTGGGTAGCAGAGCATAGCGAGGGGAAACAGAGAGCAGTTATTTTTCTTACACTAGGAAATTCTAAAGCCTCTGGAACCAATGCTATGATTCATCTCATTGTTCAGGAAATGAAGCTGAAGCCCAGAAACTTACATGTAAAGGACAGCAACCATAACCATCATATAATCATGATAGCTAATACATAAATAGCACTTACTATGTGCCAGGCACTGAAAGATACACTTGTATTATATCTGATATCTATGTTGTAGGTACTGTTATTATCCCACTTCACAGACAAGGAGGCTGATGTTCAGAGACGTTAATTAACTGGCTCAAGGTCACACAGCTGGTAGGTGGCAAAACCAGCAGTCTGATTCCAGAGTTCTTACCCTCAACCACTGGGCTATACTGCCTCATATAATTTATAGATATTCCTCACATAGTAGGACTCAGTCATTTTTGATGCTTTGAATTTATAGCCTTATACTCCAGAATGAAATCAAATAGGTAAGTTACATTGTCCAGTTTTAACACTGCCCTCTGTTGTCTTCTATATTTTACTTGTTTCTTTGGAATTCCTAAGTGCTGGGTAATATGTAAAATGCTTGGTGAATGATCTCCTTGAGTCCTCTCAGCAATTCTGTGAGCTAGGTGTTCTTATCCCCACTTTACAGATGAGAAAACCGAGGCTTAGAAAGCCAAACGACTTGCTCCAGGTCACACAGCTAGTAAGTTGCAGGGCAGGGATTTTCACTTTGGTCTGTCGGACTCTGAAGAGGCCAGACTCTTAGTGTTTCTACTCTATTGCTTTTAACTCATTGCTGTAAAGCCTCGGCCTCTTCCAGGCGCCATACATACTCAAGAGATGAGTACTGTTAAGAGTTGAATTGCCGAGGAGCTCCCCTGGTGGCGCAGTGGTTGAGAATCCGCCTGCCAATGCAGGAGACACGGGTTCGAGCCCTGGTCCGGGAGGATCCCACATGCCATGAAGCAGCTGGGTCCGTGTGCCACAACTGCGCCTGCACTCTGGAGCCCACAGGCCACAACTGCTGAGGACCGTGAGCCTAGAGCCCGTGCTCTGCAACGGGAGAGGCCGCCGTGGTGAGAGGACTGCGCACCACTGCCAAGAGTGGCCCCCACTCGCCTCAACTAGAGAAAAGCCCACGTGCAGCAACGAGGACCCAATGCAGCCAAAAATAAATTAAAGTAAATAAATAATTAACAACAACAACAAAGAGCTGAATTGCCAAGAAGATGAAGTCCTAGCCCCCAGTTCCTATGACCTCATTTGGAAAGAGGGTCTTTACAGACGACCAAGTTAAGATGAGGCCAGTGGGGGTGTGCCCAATCCCACGGGGCTGTGTCCTCATAAAAGCGGGAGGTTTGGACACAGAGCGGAGAAGGAAGATGCTATGAAGACACAGGGAGAGCACCACGTAGAAGCCAAGGAGTGCTCGAGGCCACCAGCGGCCAGGGCGCAGCAGGGAAACAGATTCTTCCACAAACTCTCAGAAGGCACCAACCCTGCCCACACCTTGATTTCCAACTTCTGGCCCCAACACAGTGAGACAATACATTTCTGTTGCTTGAGCCACCTGATTCGTGACACTGTGTTTGCAGCCCCAGGAACTAATACAAGTGTCTTCCACGTGAGTCTGTGGCTTCAACTCTTCCATCTTGTTTCACCATCAACAGGGATCAGCAGACCCTTCACCATCCCCCCAACCCCCAGGAGGAGCAGTCCCCACGTGACACTGACCTTCATGGTACAGTTGAACGGAGTGGGTGGATACCATCACCGGCATCCCATTTTGACCACACTCGTCGCCAGATGCCACCTGGAACAGAACATGTGGCAGTATTAGCCGAGTCTTTGGGGAAAGTCTGAAAAACTCAAGCAAGAACCTCAAGGCCACAAGGGTGCCTCACAAAATTAAAGTCTGCATTTCTAGGAACTACCCTGTTTTCTATCACGCCTCAGAGAAACTCTATAACCCGCTGCAAGGACTGGACTGCTGTGTTGATAAGAGCTTTGAATGGTCTCTACCTCCTTTCAATGAGCCCCACAAGCACGAGCAGGACAGACACCCTCGTACAGGCAAACTGGGGTGCTGGTCTGACCAGGGAGGGGACCAGAACTCGACATGCTGTGAGGTTAACCACACTCCAGGGTCCTGCACACAAGCACAGGCCTCTCTCGTCAAATACAGGAAGTTCGTTGTTGCTATTTTTCTGCTCTGTGTCCACTCCTTCCCCTGCACTGTTACAACCCCCTTCCAATTTTAGATCACTGCCCTGAATTTTTTTCTCTTCTGTTATTTACTGTAGACATTTAAAAAGATTATACATATATATGTATGCACAGATGTACATATATATACACACGCACATATACACATACACTCACATGGAAAGAAAAAAGGTTGCAAAAAAGAATGTATGTTATATAATGTCATTTTAGTAATAAAATAAATTATACCTCTAATAGTTGGCATTAACTGAATATTGATTATATGCTAAGTACTTTGCATATCGTGTCTTATTTTGCTAATACTATTAGTAGTATGATATATGTTAATAAGTGAAGAGAGAAAAAAACCTAAATACTCACCTCCTGATGATGGGGAACTACTGGGGAGATGTGGAAGATGTTTCTTTTCTTTATATTTTTGTAACAGTTTTGCTTAAAAGAACCTGTGTTGGGAGTTCCCTGGCAGTCCAGTGGTTAGGACTCGGTGCTTTCACTGCCGGGGCCCAGGTTCAATCCCTGGTCGGGGAATTAAGATCCCCCAAGCCACATGGTGTGGCCAAAAATAAATAAGTAAAAATAAAAGAAGCCTGTGTTCTTGAATTTATCATTAACCCCACCAAGAAATCATAAAATTGAAATATCAAACTCATGAGATCATTTGGGTCTGAGGTCATAACGGGCATCCCTGGGGTAACACTTGGCGTGCAAATTTGATTTACTTGGCTCACAGAAGTTTTGTTTTGTTTAAGTATTTTGAAATCAGTTGCCAATATCTTAAAAATCAGGAGGTTGCATTAACACCATTTTCCAGCTTCACATGAAAAATAAGTCTCTGGGAACGTGCTGAGGGTGAAGTTGGTCAGAACCAGCTGTCTGAGGGTGAAGTTGGTCAGAACCAGCTGTCTGCAAACGGGCTTCACCCTCCTGCTTTGCTCATTTTTGTCACTGCCTGGTCCTGGAGGCCAGAGGCTCCCAGACTTGGAATCATTTGGGGATCTTGGGAAACTACTGATGGCAGGGCCCCTACCCGGAGGTTGTGTTTTAGTTGGTCTCAGGTGGTGCTGGGCATCGGGCGTTTTCACCGTTTCCCAGGGATTCTAATACGTGGTCAGGTGTGAGAATCTTCTCTTAATGCAGCCTTCTGTTCTGAGCAGGAATTCCCTCTATGCTGTGATCAATATCAGTTCGTAGGTATTACCTCCTCCTACAATGATCTCCATGTCTAACTGGGCTCTAGATCTTAAACTGAATTGATTGCAGAAGCACTGGTGGTGGACATTTAGGTTCTCTGCTGCCTGCCTGTAGATCTAAGGTCTAAGGAGAAGCATTTGGGTGTCCCTGGCCTCAGCCCTCCAGAGCAATCTTCTAAAGGAGGGATTCACAAACAAGAAGTTCTACACGTTGGCTGAACACGCAACAGCTGAGGAGCCTTGAAAATCCAGGTGCCGCCCTGGTTCCCACACACAGATTCTGATTTCATTGGTCTAGGGTACAATTCCAGCCTCACGATTTATTTTTAAGTTTCCCAGATGATTCTAATGTCCAGCCACGGCTGCAAACTGCTGATCAAAAACTGGGTTTCTCATCCTCAGCACTGCTGATACTTCGGGCTGGATCATTCTCTGCTGTGGGGCCATCCTGTGCATTGCAGGGTGTCTAGTAGCATCCCTGGCTCTACCCACTAGATGCCAGTAGCACTACCCGAGTTGTGACAACCAAGAAACATCTCCAAACACTGCCAAGTGTCCCCTGGTGGGGAGGCAAAATCACCCACAGTTGAGAACCCCTGGTCTAAATCCACCTGGGAACAGAGATCAGATTGGCCCCAGGGGAACCAATCACCATGGAGACAGGTTTCATAGGCTCCCAGCCCTGCAATTTCTGACTCAGCAGGCCTTGAGCGGGGCCTAAGGGCCTGCACTTTTAACAAGCTCCTTGATGGGTTCTGGAGGTTTGAATACAACTGAACAACCCCTGGGAAAAGCAGCATCAATCACGCCTCTGTGATGAGCCCTGGGCAGGCTGTTTATTCTGCCGTTACCCCCGACTCTCCCAACTAGTAGCTAATGACCCAGTGACCATAACTACACCACCTTGCGAGTGTCCGCTTCCGAGTCGTTCTCTTGGTCCTCGACTCTTTGGGAAACACTCATTTGGTTACCCATTGTTCCTGCAACAGAGAAAAAGAGAGACACAGAGAAAAATGAAAACCCAAGCCCAGCAGAAGTCTCACTCCTGCCTATAAAACTAAGGTGCAGAGACTGCCAAGGTATTGTGGGTATATTATCACAAGCCCCAGGTAGACCAATTGCTTGTGTTTATTTTGGGGAATGAGGGGAGATCTTGGGCTCATAAATTCAACAGAATTAAAGTCAAATGCAGCCCCAGTTTTCAATTGTATTTCATTGCTGGGAGAATATTATCATCTCAAAAAGGATATTCCGTGTAGATAACATTTTCTTCTTTCTTAGCCAGTCACAACTATTATATCAAGGAGATTTTAGAATGGGGACAGTTAAAATAATACTTAAAATTTTTAGTATTCTCTGATCCTCAAACTAAATTTAGTCCCGTTAAAACCTCTCATAGGACTGGCATTCTTTTTCATAGCATTTAGCACTATGTGTAATTATATGTTCATTTGGCTATATCTTCATTCATTTATTGATTCAACAAATATATAGTGAGTGCCAGCTCTGTACCTTACGCTGTGCCACACACTAGAGTTACAGCTGTGAATTAAATGGATGAGGCCCCCGACTTCATGGAGTTGAAATCTGTTGGGTGGACAGACAATAAACAACTAGACAATAAATCCACAAATCAGGCCGTTTTCGACAGTTCAAGGCAGCATGATGCAGTGGTTATGAGCACAGACCGGGAGCAAGACAACCTGGGCTTGAACCCTCTCCCTGCCCCTCACTGCTGTGTGTCCTTGGATGAGTTGATTAGCCTCTCTGTGCCTTACAGGACTGCTACAAGGACACAATGAGTTAATGCTTGTAATGCTTGTAAAGCGGTTAGGATAATGTGTGGCTCTTGAGAAGCAATATATATGTTAATGTGTTATCAAAACACATAGGATTCAGTGCTATGAATAAAAAGGAAATTTGTAACGTAACAAGAGGGGGGCCACAGCAGAGGGCAAGAGGTGGCAGCACTGAACAGGATGGTTCTGGAATGAAGTAACAATTGATCTAGATTTGGAGGGCAAAACAGCATTTAACTTCTGTCTGCCTTCCCCGATAACCTGTAAGCACCACGAAGGCAGGGACTGTCTGTCTTTACCCACTGTTGTATCTCCTATTCTCAGCGCTGCATTTGCATTGATCAGGTGCTAGATTATTACTTATTAGTTGAGTGGAGGGAATAATCATTCATAACAACCCCTCACCCGGCAGGCAGGCGCTGAATTAGACACTTACCCACATTATCACTAAACCTCTCGAGAGCCTTGTTCGAACAATGGTAATAGTTAACAATAATTTAGCATGTTCTCAGTTCCAAGTACTGTTTTCCAAGAGCGTTTCCTGTACCGTCTCATGTAGCCCTACACACCCGTGTGAAAGAGGTGTTGCCATCGTGTCCCTCTAGCTGAGAGGAAGCTGAGTCACAAGGAGGTAAATTACTTTCCAAAGGTCAGCCTGTTAAAGATGGCAGAGACTTTGTAAAGCAATTATACTCCAATAAAGATGAAAAAAAAAAAATCTAAAAAAAAAAAAAAAGATGGCAGAGACTAGATTCAAACACCGGCTGCCTGTGCTCCCAACCACTGGATGTTCCACATATTACTTTACAAGGCGAGGTAATAATATGTCCCACATATTATTACCTCCCCTTGTAAAGGAGGGAATTGAGTCTCCCAAACTCACCCAGGACACATCCAGAAAATGGCCGAGTGAGGATTTGACCCAGAGTATGTCTGGTTCCAGAAGTGGGACTCTTTCAGCCACTCCCAGCTTCCTTACTACCTAAAAGCTTTTCCACGCACACAAACGATTCCAACGTAGCGTGCGTCTCCAAAGACCTGGCTGCTGGCTCATCTGCCCTGATGGCTCCCAGAATAACAGCCAGGGCTTTTGCTTTCTGGCTGAAAGCAGCCAGTGCATCTCCAAGGATTCCCATGGGCCTCTGGCCCATGGTATGAGTTTTTATGCCCTGGTAATAGACTCAAGTAATCAGAAATTGGGGAGGCCAGAAAAGGGCTTTCTTGGGGGAACCTGGGAGATATCAGAATCTGGGGATTATATATGTTTACTAACTACAACATGTAATCAGGCTGAGCAGTGCTAAAACATACAGGACACTAGTTATGTTGCAATATTTTCTATTTATAAAATCCAAGATATACATACTTACAATAGGCCATCACTTCATCTATAAATGGGACTTTATGAATATAATATAGAATATTCAAGGCCAGGGTCAGGAAATGACAGCTGGGGGACAAATCCAGCCTGCCGCCTGTTTTAGTATGGCCAGTGAGCTAAGAATGGGTTTTACATTTATAAGTGGTTGGAAAAAAAATCAGAAGAATCATAGATTGTGACACATTAAAATTATATGAAATTCAAATTTGGGTATCCATAAATAAAATTTTATTGGAAGACGTCCATGCCCATTCATTTATGTATTATCTACGTACGTCTGCTTTCACGTACTGAGGCAGAGTTGAGTAGTTGCAACAGAGACCATATGGCCTGCAAAGCTTAAGATATTTACTGTCTGGCCCTTTCTACAAAGTTTATCACTTCTGCTCAAGATCACCCTGGGTAACACATACCCATTTTGCAAATAAGGAGACTGAAGCAGCTGAGAAGTTAAGTGTTGCCCAAATTGAGACTGACCAGGATTTGAACCCACTGTGTATAAAAATAATGACAACAACACTCTAACCATAGTAATGGTAAGACAGTAACAGTAATGATAACAACAACAAATTTGGTGAGTGCTCACCATGTGCTGAGAAGCTGTTCTAAGAGCTTTACTTGCCGTAAATGAATTTATTCCTTATAGCAAATCAACAAGGCAGTGGTATCATCACTCCAGTTTTACAGATGAGAAAACTGAGCTTTGTAGGTTAAATTCCTCGACCAAGGCCACTTGCAAAAATGGACACACACTAGATGACATGTCCATCATCCAGGTTTTATAAAATTAAAAATTATTTACCAAAAGATTTACAAACTTTCAAAGTTCCTGTTATTCAATCTAAATTTAGTCCAATTTGGGGGCTACCTTCAATAAAAATATTTGAGGTTATGAAAAAAATCTTTGGACTGGGAGAGGTGTCATGTGTGCAAGCAGGAGAGAAATTTTTTCAACCCACAGAGCTCGGGTTCGAGTTCGGGCTCCATTACCCCAATCATTGCACTTTTAAGGAGCCTCTTGGCAGATTCGAGGCCAAATGGACTCAGAAAAGGAAAATCCATTTGCACGTCTTTTGCAGGGACAACTTGGACTCAGATAACATTGCTTTCCACCAGCAGTTACAACATATGTGTTGTGAAATTGCTCCTGCCCTTCCTTCAAATTTTGCGAGGAGCCGGATTTCCACGAGACAAAAACAGTTACTGCCACCTATTGGTCAATGTCAGTATCGGCAGAAATGAACATATTCAGCCTCCAGGGCAAGGTCAAAATGTCTGGGGAGGTCAAAGGAAACGGTTTTACATTTAGCAGTTAAACCTTCCGATAAAAGTTGGCAAGACAGTGGCAAGTCCTCTAGCCCCAAAGATAGTACAACTAATAAGACAATAATGATGATCACATCTGCCTTATGACGTGCCAACCCAGTGCTAAGAATTCTAGGTGGAGAGCACTGCAGCAGGATAAAAATGTGGGCTCTGGAGACAAACCACCAAGTTGAGAATCCCTGCTCGGCTACATACTGAATGAGTGACCCTGAGCCAGTTACTGAGCCTCACTGGACCTCAGTTTCCTCTTCTGTAAAATGGGGATAATAAGGGCACGCACTTAAGAGTTTCATGGGAGTTAAGGCGTTAATACGTGGAAGGTGCCCCGAACAGGGTCTGGCACGCAGTGAGTACCCTGAAGGTGTTCTTCATGATTAGAAGTATCACCATGATCATCACTGATATTTTCAGTCATTTTCCGCCAGTTGTCTGATATAATCAACTAAAGAACTTTGCAGCACTTCTGATTCCCATGATCGTCTCACCAAAAAGTCAGGTTGGGGCACTGGATCTGTAATTTTAGCAAATGCACACAGGTGATTCTCACAATCAGGCACATAAGGGGAAACACTGTGATGGGGAACGTCAACCAGGTTGTCCCAGGAATGAGGGCATTCTGGGATGCAGGACTTTCCTGTTAAAGCTAGGAAAGTCCTGAGCAAACCAGGATAAGCTGATCACCCTGGAAGCCAGGTCGGGGACTCTGTGAGGCAAGGGCCCTTTTTATCCCCATTTAGCAGATGGTAAAACTGAGGCTCCAGGTGGTCCAGATGACAATTCCTGTCTGTGATGAAGTTTTCTCCAGTCTCCAACAAAGGAGAAACATAAATTAGATGACAAGTTTTTTCATCAAGAAAAACATATTCTTTGAAAGAGCTAGGTTTTATTTTGGAAAAAGAAAAAGTCTGAAGGTGATGTCAAAATGCCCCTTCTTTGATGAACTGATGGTGTGAGTTGTTTTGTTCTTATGACCTTATCTGACATTAAACACAAGCCTCCATATGGCAGAGGGGTTTGTTTTTGAAATTGGACTCATGTTTGAGGGCCCAGCATTTGGAGAACATGGGGGTAAGTCTTTGGACGGGGCTCATTCAGATGAGAAAGTCCCTTTACTTCTCCGCTTCCCGACTGCGTCCTTGAGGCCAGTCTTCAAACTGGGTTACACATTAGAATCACCGTTGGAGATTTAAATGCCCAGGCCCGGGCCCCAGCCAGACCCATTCCATCAGACTCCCCGGGGTGGGGCCCCGGCATCAGAATATTTTCAAGATCTCTGGGTGACTTCCATGAGAGCTGAGGCCAAGAGGTGCTGTTTTGGATATTTTGGGGAAGTGAGCATCCCCCAGGCCAGGGACCCTTCCAGATGCAGACTACCCTGGTACCCAGAACCAGGCTCGGGATTCTCAGATGGAGGAAGGGCATTGGCTTTCAGGTCCCACGAATCACAATCAGCCTGGGCATTTGAAAACATTCACGACCCTTTCAAAGCACTTCTTTTTTTTTTATTGTCTGCACCGCCCATGTGGCATGTGGGATCTTAGTTCCCTGACCAGGGATGGAAACTGCACCCCCTGCAATGGAAGTATGGAGTCTTAACCACTGGACCACCAGGGAAGTCCCGCACTCCTTTTTGAGCCCTCTGTTTTGTCAGCCCAAAAATCAAAAGAAACCTTCTGGGTCTCCGGCTTTCCTTCCCTGAGAATAGGGGTGCAGGGCACACTTGCTCCTGGACAGCCTCACCTCCTGATTGGTTGTTGAGAAGTGAGGGGCACGTGCCCCGCGGGAGGAGGGTAGAAGGGCAGCCTGAGCGGGGAGCCATCACTCTCCTCCGTTTCTGGGCACCCCCTCTTCCCCCT
Source organism: Phocoena phocoena (assembly GCF_963924675.1). Lineage (NCBI taxonomy): Eukaryota > Metazoa > Chordata > Mammalia > Artiodactyla > Phocoenidae > Phocoena > Phocoena phocoena. The sequence continues at coordinate 79,692,294 of NC_089233.1, forward strand.
CATGAAAAAGAGCTCTGGAGTGACACATGCCTCTGTAAACCCCACGATTGTGAGGCTTTGGGCAAAGCACTGGGCCCTTTCAATGCATTTTTCTTGTGGAAAATGACAGTATTCGTAATGGTGACAACAATAAGCATGTTCTGAGTGTTTCCTATGTGCCGAGCACTTCTTTTTTTTTTTCTGTGGTACGCGGGCCTCTCACTGTTGTGGCCTCTCTCGTTGCGGAGCACAGGCTCCGGACGCGCAGGCTCAGCGGCCATGGCTCACGGGCTCAGCTGCTCCGCGGCATGTGGGATCTTCCCGGACCGGGGCACGAACCCGTGTCGCCTGCATCGGCAGGCGGACTCTCAACCACTGCGCCACCAGGGAAACCCCCGAGCACTTCTGATTTGTGTGTATTGACGACGTTCCTTGGCCCTTTTGCAATCGCTCTCTGGGTTAGGTGCTATTTTCTCAATTTTCTTTTTTTTTTAATTGAATGAAAGAGTCTTTAAATTCTACAGTGCTTTACAATTTTCAAAAGTTTCACACACATGGTTTCATATAATCCCATAATAACCGTTTCCCCTTACCACTATATTGCCCCTCCCCCGTTCCCTCTCCCTACTGGTAACAATCCGTTTGTTCTCTATCTCTGTGAGTCTGCTTGTTTTTTTGTTTTAGTCACTAGTTTGTTGTATTTTTTAGATTCCACTTATAAGTGATATCATACAGTATTTGTCTTTCTCTGTCTGATTTATTTCACTTAGCAAAATGTTCTCCAAGTCCATCCATGTTGCTATAAATGGCAAAATTTCATTCTTTTTTATGACTGAGTAGTATTCCATTGTATATAAATATGTGTGTGTGTGTGTGTGTGTGTGTGTGTGTGTCACAACTTCTTTATCTATTCATCTGTTGATGGACACTTAGGTTGCTTCCATGCCTTGGCAATTGTAAATAATGCTGCTATGAACATTGGAGGGCATGTATCTTTTTGAATTAGCATTTTTGTCTTTTTCGATATTTTCTCATTTTTTTATGAGAAACTGAGGCACAGGAAGGTTGTGACACTTACCCAACAATCTTTATACATCACAGTAGTGTGTGGGGAAGGTTAAATGAGGTAGGCACGTAGCAGGCACAGAGCTAGTGTATTAAATTATATAATGTCTGGTGCATTTGGTCCCACTTATCCAGGACTATATATTTACATTTTATATTTCAGATCTTGTCATATTTCTTGATGAGTTACATTATTATATTAAAATGCTCTCCTTAGGGGCTTCCCTGGTGGCGCAGTGGTTGAGAGTCCGCCTGCCAATGCTGGGGACACAGGTTCGTGCCCTGGTCTGGGAAGATCCCACAGGCCGCAAGGCGGCAGGGTCCGTGAGCCATGGCCGCTGAGCCTGCACGTCTGGAGCCTGTGCTCCACAATGGGAGAGGCCACAACAGTGAGAGGCCCGCGTACCACAGAAAAAAAAAAAAAAGTTCTCCTTAGAAATATGCTTCTGTTTCTCACAATGATTCAAGAGCAGTGTTTCTCAAACTGGGGGCCCCCCAGGGGACATCTGGAAATGTCTAGAGACATTTTTAATGGTCATGACTCAAGATGGGAGGCTGCTACTGGCATTCAGTGGGTAGAGACCAGAGACGCTGCTAAACATCCTACAATGCACAGGGCAGCAGCACAACAGAGAGTGATCTGGCCCCAATGTCACCACGTGGAGGCTGAGCTGAAAAGCAGTTCATGCAGGGTTTAGCCCACTGGCTGGTGCACAGCAGTTGAGGAATAAAGATTAGCTATTATTATAAATGGTAACTAAAGTGTGCCATACTTTAGAAACAATAATACCTACTATTTCTACAGTGCCTTCTCTATGCTGGGTATTGCTCTGAATGCTTTTCTGTATTAACTCTCTGTATTAACTTTTCTGTGTTAATTTTTTTTATACTTTTCTGTATTACATCCTCCTAAGAACCTCACGAGGCAGATATTCTTTTGGTCCCCATTTTACAGATACAGAACCTAAGCCCAGGGACCCTAAATTTCTTGCCTAAGACCATGCTATGAACTGAATTACATCCCCCTCCAGATTCACATGTGGAAACCCTAGCCCAATGTGACTGTATTTAGAGATAGATTAGAGGAAGTTATAAGTGTGGGGCCCTAATCCTCTAGGATTAGCATCCTTATAAGAGGAGACACCCAAGAGCTTGCTCTCTCTCTCCCACGTGAGGACACAGCAAGAGGGCAGAGGTGTGAGGACTGCAAGCCAGGAAGAGAACTTTCACCAAAATCAGAACTGGTTAGGATCTTGACCTTGGACTTCCCAGCCTCCAGAATTGTAAGAAAATAAATATGTGTTGTTTAAGCCACCCAGTCTATGGTATTTTTGTTATGCAGCCTGAGCTGACCAATACAGATGATCAGCTAGTAAGAAGAAACATCAGGACTTAACCCTTGGCAGCCTCGTTCCAGAGTTCAAACTCTTAACTTTCTTACCTTTACTGTCTCCTCTGCCATATAAGTTATGCTATATTTTATTTATTAATACAACATAGAATATTAAATATTTATTGCATATGTGTTTTTGCAGTGAGAAATTAAAATCATAACTAGTCAAGGAATGTAGCCAGATCTAAAGTGAGGAATAAAAAATTGAGAAGTCATCAATAATCTTTGGAAAGATTTAGCCCGAGGGCTTGGCAGTAGTCAGATGAGAAAATATTAGTTTTTACTATTTATTTCTCATATTAATGTTATGATCCCATTAGCTCTGTGGTCTGATCCACAAGTAAACTGGCCATCCTGGAAGTTTCCTTTGAATCCCTCCTCATTTACTCCAGTGATTTGTGTTCATGTGGCTTCATTTAATTTAATCAATTAATTAATTTTAAAGATTTTTAATTGAATAAATTTGATGTGTAACATTGTGTAAGTTTAAGGTGCAACACGTTACTTGGATACATTTATATATTGCAAGGTAACTGCCGATGTAGTGATATTTATCACATTACACAACTGTAAAGCAATATTATTTTCTATACTCATTATACTGTGTACTAGATCTCTATGGCTTATTTATGACTTGTTGCAAGTTTGTTCTCTTAGACACCTTCACTTTTATCCCCTCCTAGCCCTCCCACCGCCGCCAGCATCTCCTCATTTTAGTTACAGCTTAACGGTACGCTGTCCTCCTGGGAACAGATCAAACACCAAATATGGTACAACCTGCCCTGGAGAAAGAGCATTTCTGCAGCTGCCTTACCAGCCGGCAGCTAAATGACTGTTAAATGAAAGGAGGAGGTCATCGAATGGTGGAATGGTGACAGAATTAGTCACCAAGTAAACAGAAACACCTTTGATCAATGCAATGGAATGCAGGCCAACTGTGGCCCTTCTAACCACCCATAGAGGGCAGTGTCAACATGGCCAGGCTGGCACACCAGCAGAAGCCCTCTGCCCCCCAACTCCAAAGGCAGGGTCAAGATGAGTAAAGAGAACGGACCTGCTCTGCCAGGTCCCATAGTCCTGCATCTCCCCATGGTCCCCAGCACCGTGCTGGGAACATGGGCTGCAGTGTGCAGTGGTGCAGGCTGCCACCTGCACGAGGGAGCACATGAGGACTGAAATCCATCCATCTCTGTGCTCCCCAAGTCCTGTGCCCTGCGCCCTGGCAAGGGCCCATGTGGGCCCAGGGGAAGGGGCTTCTTTGTCAAAATGGCGCTGAGTGTTTTAGGAACGCTTCGTAACTGATGTCCTGCTATTGGAACACTCCATTGTGTTTGCATCCATTTACGCATTGTTGTTCCTAGAAGGGTCAGAGCTCAGTATCTTATTCTGAGCGTTGCATCAACCATTTTTAAGCTAATAAAGATAGCAGGTAACATTAACTGCAGGCTTACCATGAGCCGGGCAGGGCCAGGAGTAGGGTGGGACAGGAGAGGCATCCGGGTGCAAAATGCAAGGAGGCTTCCCCCTCAAGGTTGGGTAGGTGCAGATGGGCACCTAAGAGTGAGTGCCTCCCTGAATTTTGCCTCCAAGGTGCCTGGGGCCAGGCACTTTATTTACATTGTCTCCATTTTCTCTTTCAGCAGCCCACATTATTCCCCCATTACACAGATAAAGAAACTGAGGCTTAGTGACGCAAGCCCTTCATCCCTAGAATACACGCTCCATGAGGGAAGGCACCTTGCTTTTCCTGCTTGCACAGAGTGAGCCCTCAATTCACCTTTGCTGATTAAATGGATAACGGAGAGTAAAGTAATCCTGATCAGAAAGAAAGCTCTGGAGAGGCAGAGCTAAGGTTGAACCTGGCTCCACATGACTCAGGAACCACTTCCAGGCCCAGGTCTGGGCAGCAAAAGAAGCTGCTGACATGGTGACACTCCACAAATGTTTAACCCGCCAGCAGCTCGGGCAGGCCTGTGGGAGCCGAGAGCAGCCCTCCCAGGTCTTTTCCAACCCTCTCCCTGTGCATCCCCATCACTGGAAACAAGCCAGGATGGGCTTTTCCAGGCCCATTACTCTCCTGAAGCACATGCCTTTTTCCTAAAAAGACAACCCTTCCCAAGTTTCAGAACCCTTTGGAAAAAACACCCACCATGATTTGGGATCCCTTAAATTGAAAACTACATTAGCACAGCCCTCTCTTGCCTTTTATTTAGGGAGAGAGGAAGGATCTATACACCCTAGGCATCTAAGGCAGTGCAATCGGAGCAGAGTGCCATGAGGATGGGGCCAGGTGCCCCCTGGTGTAAAATTTAAGGGGCACCAGAAAACTCAGCCATCAAGATAGACAATATATTTTATCACAATATTTAAAAAAACCAAAATTAGTGCTGGGACTGATCCTATCTTTACTAAATATGTTGCTACTTTGTTCACAGTGGAGTTTTGGCATTGGTCTTAAAATTTTAAACCATTGCCTTAAAATATAATTTATCTCGAAAACTGAGTTTTTTGGTGTCTCTTAAATTGTGCACCCAAGGTGAGTGCCTCACTCATCTCACTGAAGTCCTGGCCCTGAGCGGATCCCAGTTTCACAACTTCCTTTCTGTGAGCTCTAGAAGGAGTTCCTACCCACGCCCTCCCCCAGCCTCATTTTCCTAATTATCAGACGGCGATGATGATATAACAACAACAAAAATAACAGCTAACGTGTCAAGCGCACAGGTGTTCCCACGCATTGGTCCCCTCAGCCGTCATGGCTGTCACTTTGATCTCGGTACTATGATAATGCCCATTTTATAGTTGAGGAAACTGAAGCCCAGAGAGTGAAGTCACCTGCCCCAGGGCAACCAGGCAGCCCGAGGTGGGACTGAGACTGGTCCCACCCTCTTGTCACCATGACTCTTCAAAGCAGGAAAACTTCTGAGGGCAATGCAAATTTCTGCAGTTGTGCTGCTGGGATTTGAATCAGCACCTACCTCAAGGGGCAGTCTTGAATGTTAACTAGGACAATTTATGTGAACAGCAGGATTCACAAAAGGCACTCGGGGAGTCCTTCTCCCTGTCTCCTTTACTTCCTTAGCCAATGGCCCTAGACACAGACTCAAAGTTGGCTTTACTATGGGGGATTCTTGTCCTGATGGTGGTCCCCAAATCACACAGAATACCCTTCCACCTGCTGACTTTCCCCCAAGTTTTACACTTGAAATGACGCTCCATTGTTCCATGCAAATAGGAGCTGTTTCTGTTGCTTTGAACTTGACACTGCCCACATTGCCATTTAATCTTTGTATCCTTTCAGGTAAGGCTATCTTTGGGTCCATTTCACAGATGGTGAAACTGAGGCTCTCACATACCCAACGCCACGCAGTGACTCAGTGGCAGAGCCGGGGTCAAGCGCAACCCTCTCTGACCCCTGGCTTCTACATTTCACTGCCTGCCACAAACAACAAACCCTCCAGCCATGCTTAAAGGATCTGGAAGCAATTACCTGCTGAGCCCCTGGTGGGAGTGTCTTCTGTCCTCTGGTGTCACCTGGAGCTGCTTTTACTTGGAGCGCTGTGTCTCCAGCTGGTGCTGCCCAGTGCCAGGCTGTCAACTGAGCCCGGCGGCTCCCTGCCCTTTGCTTCCTCGTCCGCAGCCTGCTGGCTGAATACACAGAGCAGGGCAAACACAAGTCTGGGTGGAGCCCTCCTCTCCCCGACTGCCCTATAGAAGCAGGTTCTCTTCCTGGATTCAGGGGCTGTCCTCACCTCTCCAATAAAACCCGAGTACCTGATTTCCCTTGTGCTAATGCCTCCCTGGCACCACAAGCATCCTGTCTGGTTGCCCTCACCGGCCGCAGCTGCTCGGGTTGACCTGGGTAGCTAATTCCCCTCCCCGGTAACCACGGGTCATGGGCAGAGCAGGGAAAACACGTTCTGTAAGGTTTTACCGTTCTGTCTGCCTTTCACCTTCACTCTTTCTGGAACACCCCCTCCGCCACCACCTAACCACCTAATCGGGAGGAAATAACATCTCACCCACTGCACCGCCCCCAGTCACATAAACATCACTCCCAAAGGGCTTTGGATACTGGAAGGCAGGTAACCTAAGGGTGGCTTATTGCTCTGGAGACAGAGCATGGCATTGGAAAAGGCATTCTTTTTCTCTGCAGGCTAGAAATTCCAGACAGGCTATTTATTTTATTTAATTCCAGCAAGGATATTTACTAAGGTGTCTTAGAAAGACATATGCAATGCAGTATGAGAGAATAAATAAAAAGATAACAAAAGAAGATAGAAAAACAAGAGTGCGTACAGCAAATGGGACCAGGACCACATATAAATCTGCATGTGGATTTACAAACTTGCTATGAAGGCTTCACAGATGTGGCTTTGAGCCTCCTGATAGCCATTGCAAAAAGGGAAACATGATAAGTTATATTATTCAGTGTTCTTGAAAACATTCAGGAGAAATACAAGCTAGTAATTATTGTGGCTTTATTCACTAATATGCACATCCAAGCACCCACCATGAGTATTTGTTGAGCACTGGGCTATATACAGGCCTGCATTTAGAGTGGTGAGGAAAAGAGGCCCTGTCCTCACCCTGCCTGGGCTCATCATAATTAAACACAGAGTCCTACAAATAGAGTCACAGAGTAGGATCCTCATTATGAAACAAAAGCCGAGGCTGCTGAGAGAGAGAAACAGGGAGAGCTGGAGAAGGCCCCTTTCAGAAAGCCACATTTAAGGGACAAAAATACTATTGAAATAAAAACTGAATTCACAGCTGGATGCACCATAATTAGGTCTATAACCTCAAGTTCAGCTCAGCGCTGTACCTTTAAATCTGGAATGTAATAAACCCAATTGCTAAGTAGCTGTCAGGCGCGCACACAGTGCGGACACAAGCACAGAGGCAGGCTGGCCTTGGGGGTCAAGGGCCTGGGCTCCCGGACCCTGGGCTCACACGTCACCAGCTGCTGAGTGGAACCAGCAGCTTGCCCTCCGCCCCCCTCAGTCTCTGCCGCCCCTCTTGGCTGCCAGTGCCTTTGAGCTGATCTGGTGCTGGTTTTTGTATCCCGACTCTCAGCACCCTGCAGAACGGGGTGACCACCTCCCCGCCGTCGAAGAGGTGCTGGGCAAGCACTTCCTGATGGGACCGGCCCCCCCCCCATCATTACTTATGACAATAAGTGCCCCATGGATGGCATTTTACTCTTTGCAAAGCATTTCACATCCACCCGTCTCAGTTACGTCCACGCCATGATTAGGAGTTTGGCATCTGTTTTACAGGAGAATTAATTATATGAGGTTTAGGGCCGTGAGTGACTTGGGCCACGAAGGAACATCATTCAGGCAGGGCACTTGGCATTGTGGCTGGTGTATCTTAGAATCTCCTCAAGTGTTACTGAGTAGTGGTAATGTGGGCAGGGCTGGCTACATGCAGGACCCAGTGCAAGAGGGAAAGGTTGAGCCCCTCGCTCTAAAAGCAGGAAATAGTACTGGTAGACATCCTGAGATAGAAAGCGCTTTCCCTTCTTCCACAGTCTCTCGCTACGTGTTATGCATTTTATTTGCTATTCTAAGTCACTCTAAGGAAAGAAAAATTTTAAAAGTTATTAGCATGAGTTTTACCATTCATATTCTATTGTGCAATATCGGTTTTTTTTTTTTGTTTTTTTTTTTTTGCGGTACGCGGGCCTCTCACCGCTGTGGCCTCTCCCGTTGCGGAGCACAGGCTCCGGACGCGCAGGCTCAGCGGCCATGGCTCACGGGCTCAGCCGCTCCGCGGCATGTGGGATCTTCCCGGACCGGGGCACGAACCCGTGTCCCCTGCATCGGCAGGTGGACTCTCAACCACTGCGCCACCAGGGAAGCCCGCAATATCGGTTTTAAATGCAGTGAACTCCCGTGCAGAATCTCCCAAATCACACAACTCGTATTTCGCTTTTTTACTAAAGCAGAGTAAATGCCACACAAACTGACTCCACTGTTTTGATTTTGCTTCTAGACACTCATGCATTCTACCAACACCGTGTACTTTCAGTTTATGGAGGAGTAAGGAAGGGTGGAAAGGGAAAGAAGCTACTGGTTGCTCCATCTTTCCTTTTCTGAGTCATCATTTTTGCACATGGGCAGCGAGGTAACATGAGTAACAACTCATGCAATAGGTTCTTCTGTTGTTCATACTTCCTAGACTGCATCGCCTTCTTTCTGCATTCGAGACAATTTCTGATTTGAATGGAAACTGTGGCTTCTCAGGGCTGCCAGCGCCCCTACAAACTCGGCTGTAGCTACAACACACTGTACTTTATACTCACCTTGAGGCTTGCTAGACTCCCACCCATCACGGTCCACTGGGATCCTCTTCCTGCGGGGCACCATGAATGCTATCTGTGAACAGGCAGCAACAAGCAGCAGGCGTGTGTGCTGTACTTCCTCTGCTCACGTACCTGCCGCCTTTTCCATCAGACGTTTTTTAAAGATTCTATTGTTTTAGGTTCACAGCAAAATTGAGAGGAAGGTATGGGGATTCCCCATATACCACCTGCTTCCACACATGCAGGGCTCCCCCTCTATCAGCATCCCACACCAGAGTGATACATTTGTTACACTCACTGAACGGACACCGACACTTCATAATTACCCCCGATCCATAGTTTTGATTACAGTTCACTCTTGATGTTATACATTCTATGGGTTTGGACAAATGTACAATGACGTGTATCCGCCATTGTAGTATCATACAGACTAATGCCCTGTCCAGAAGATCTTCTGTGATCTGCCTATTCATCCTTCCTTCCCCCTAACCCTGGAAACCATTAATCTTTTTAATGTCTCCATAGTTTTCCTTTTTCCAGGATGTCATATACTTGGGATCATACAGTTTATAGCCTTTTCAGATGGGCTTCTTTCACTTAGAAATATGTATTTAAGTTTCTTCCATGTCTTTTCATGGCTTGCTAGCTCATTTCTTTTTAGCGCTGGATAATATTCCATTGTCTGGATATACAAGTTTATTTATCCATTCACCTTCTGAAGGACATCTTGGTGACTTCCAAGTTTTGGCAATTATGGATAAAGCTGCTATAAACATCTATGTGCAGGTATTTGTGTGAACACCAGTTTTCCATTCCTTTGGGTAAATGCCAAGGAGTATGATCGTTGGATCACATGGTACGAGCATGTTTACTTTCATAAGAAACTGACAAACTGTCTTCCGAACTGGTTGTAACATTTTGCATTCCCACGAGCGATCTAAGAGAGTTCCTGTTGCTCTACATCCCCATCAGCATTTTACTTAATTTATTTATTTTGGCTGCATTCGGTCTTCGTTGCTGCGTGCGGGCTTCCTCTAGTTGCGGCGAGCAGGGGCCACTCTTCGTTGCTGAGTGCAGGTTTCTCACCGCGGTGGCTTCTCTTGTTGCAGAGCACGGGCCCTAGGTGCGCGGGCTTCAGAAGTTGTGGCGCGTGGGCTCGGTATTTGTGGCTCGCAGGCTCCAGAGAGCAGGCTCGGTAGCTGTGGCACACGGGCCTAGTTTCTCCGCGGCATGTGGGATCTTCCCAGACCAGGGCTCGAACCCGTGTCCCCTGCATTGGCAGGCGGATTCTTAACCACTGCGCCACCAGGGAAGGGAAGTCCGCTCAACAGCGTCTGATGTCAGTGTTCTGGCCTGACATTCTAATAGGCTGTCCCATCCAATTTTGCTTCCATAACACGAGTTCAAAGATAAAATTGTTAATAATTTCAAGATGGTGACCACAGAGTGTTAAACCAAGCTCAGGGCACTGGCTGGAGGCAGCAGTAAGTCGACAAACTACTTGGTGGAAGAATTCACTTCTGACCGTCCACATGGCAGGAGTTGCTCCTGGCCATGCATATTTTAGGTGGTGTTCATCATCGCATCTCATGACCTGGTTCTCCTCTTAATCTTTCTTTACCATCTCCACCCCTCTTCAAATATTACAAACTCATGAAGTTGTCAGCTCCTGTTATCAAACTTCTTTCCTGGAATCTGGACTGGAGCTGGTCCCTCTGCTGAGGATTCATCGGAAATCTGAAGTCTCCCTGGCAACTTTTCCAGGCCTCCCCCGGCCAGCACTGCAGACACTCCTTTCTACCTGCAGGCCTCTCACTCATTCTGAGCTGATTTCAGCCGTGTTTTTGATCACTGACCCAGAGGGGGGAATGACCCAGACACCACAGTGTGGGCATGCACGCCCACCCTGCTTTGGCAGAGACACTAAATCTAACACATGTGTCCACTCTTCACTTGGCATTCTTCAGATCACTTTCTTGTACATTACCTGATGTGCTCCTTAGTAAAATCATATGACATAAGAGGTATCTACTTGGGTAAGGAGGAAACAGAGGTTCTGAGAAGACAAACGTCTTGCTCCAAATTAAACTATAGACTGACACTGGAGTCAGTTAAAGGCTAAATCCAGGGCCCAGCCTTGATTAGAAACCCAGGCTCTGGAGCCATGCAGTCTAAAAAAGAATCCTGGCTTTGGTAGCTGATTAGCTGTGTGACCTTGAGAAGGTAGATTGCCCTTTCTGTGCTTCAGTTTTATCGTCTGTTAAATGGGGGTATTGGCAGCAGCACCCAAGTCATTGACTTGTGGGAATCAAATGAGATAATTTGATTATTTCAAATGAGAAAATACTTCACACACTGCCTGGCACAAAGTATGGTTCTGGGTTTGGAAAGAAAGGGCCGACATTAGCTTCTATATGACAGCACTGATGAGAAGGGAGATCTTGACCTCATGGATCCTAGTCTAGATTTGGGAGCTAGATTTTGAGCATGGACGGGGTAAGGGAGCTCACGCAGTCTAACCCATCTGATTCTGCAGACCAGCCTCCAACACCAGCTTTGCAGTGGTCTCCGCACCCACATGCTTATTCAGAGTCTACAGGGACATAAAGGCCATAGAGGACCCGCACAGCTACGGAGAGGCTGCCGAGAAGGTGCACAAATCTACACGGGCTGGCATGGAAATCAAACACCATGTTAGATTCCCACAATTTTAGTCATTTGTTTCTTTCTTCTAATCGTTAGAATTAATGGCTTCCCTGCTAACCCCTGTTCTTGAGGATGGCAAGGGGACAGGACTCCCATCTTCCTAGCTCGTTCCAAGACTTCATTACCACGAACATAGGATAAAACTGTCTAAATATCGTACTGTTGTCAGTGTACTGTGCTTCAGAGACTTCAGTCAGAAAGCTGTTTTAAATTAGAAGCATCTGTAAATACTTCTGCAAATAGAGTTGGAAATACGGTATTATGAGGTGCTAATAATTTTCCCTCCCTGTGTGATTTCTCGTGGGGTTTTCCTGCTCACACTGAATGAAGTAAGAGGCAGAGAACATAGATCGGAGGGCAGGCAGGGTTTGTTTTGTTTTCTTTTCCTGCTTTCAGAAAGGTGGACGGGGTTTCCTGGGCAGGAGTGTCAGAAAACCACCTCAGGTCTCCCTCTGTATTAGAGCAAACATGAACAACGACACAGATGCCAACTAGAGATTTCCTTCTGTGGGGACTTCCAGAATAGAGAAAAGGTTACTGTGTCAGAGAGACACAGACCGTTACTGTATTCATTACGGCCGTGTGGGTGTAGGAGGCATCTGTAGCCCCTGTAGCTGGGTACCCCCATCTCCAATCTTATAGATGGGCGTGGATATCCCTACGTCGATTATTTCACTTTCTTAATAGTAGCACTTCAGACTCAGGTGACACTTTCAAGGCATAATTTCTACGGTTTCCTTTCCCCTTCCTGGTCAGTTAGCTTATTCCCATCACCGTGGGGAAAGTGTGTGAATCTTCGGGAAAAGTCCTCCATTTTCCCAGAGTCCATCCCGCGAGAGCCCAGAGCAAATCGCACGTGGACCTGCTTATCATGTTTGCAAACGACAAGTGGATCAGATTCTCACCGCGAGAGAAGCAGAGAGCCCAGAGCCAACTGTACTCGTGCAGGACAGGGTGGTGTGCAGACCCCACCCTTTCTTCTTACGCCGTTAACTTAGGATTTTCTGCTTTGGTCGTCATCCGCAATGGATGGATGGATAGAGCCTTCATTACATGAGGAGAGTGATCAGAGGGTCTCTTTACAGAGGCTCCAGAGTCCAATGGAAGGACAGGGTTTAATCTCAGCTCTGGCATTGAACTAGCCATGTGGCTGCAGGGAATGCTGCAAGGCCTGCCCGGACGCCCCCTCCAGGACTGAACCCTCGGTCCCAGCTTCTGGAAGGGCTGGCTGTGGATGGCTCTTTCTCTCTCTGGAACTTGCTCTGCCTCAGATCAGCCCTTCCCTGGGCAGTCAGCATCCTATGATTGGTTAGTATACATATAAAGACCTGGTCACCTTGCTTCAGTGGGGACAGCCCTGAAAGGTGGGCTCAGCTCCAGAGCTCCCTGTCGGATTGACAGTGTTTCCCTTCTCCCTCTGCCCAGCCCCGCCCCCTTTACCCCGCCCCCCCCACCCCCAGGAGTGGTTCACAAGAGCACACCCCAATAAACTCCCGACAGGCAAACCTCCATCTCAGAGTCTGCATCCCATGGAACCAATCTATGATAATGACCTTAGGAAAGCTGATTTTTAAAATTGAAATGCACATGGGAAAAAGTGAAAAAAATAATTCAAAAGGTTATTCAAACAAATGCAAACAAACAAAAAAATGGAGCTATCACTCCAACTCTCCTAGGATGACACCCTAGAGCTACACACTTTTTAAAATAAATAATTATTTAATTAATATAAAACGTCTTTATTGGAGTATAATTGCTTTACTATGGTGTGTTAGTTTCTGCTTTATAACAAAGTGAATCAGCTGTACGTATACATATACCCCCATATCTCCTCCCTCTTGCATCTCCCTCCCACCCTCCCTATCCCACCCTTATAGGTGAACACAAAGCACCGAGCTGATCTCCTTGTGCTATGAGGCTGCTTCCCACTAGCTATCTATTTCACATTTGGTAGGAGCTACACACTTTCTTGTGGATAATTTATGATGGTGATTCTCAAAGTGTGGTCCAGGAATCTGTGGATGTCTCTGAGCCTTTCAGGTGGTCCAAAAGGTTACACAGTTCTTCATAATATCACTAAGATGCTATTTGCCTTTCTCTCGCTCATCCTCTCACATCTATAGAGACAATAACAAGTTCATTATATGGTTTCAGATTTCACACTACAACTAACCCTAAGAAACTGTCCTTTGTCAAGTTTTGGCGTGGCATCATAGCACACTACCCACAATTATTTGAAGAGGCTGTTAAAATACTTCTTCCTTGTCCAGCTACAGAACTGTGTGGGGCTGGATTTTCTTCCTATACTTTAACAAAAGCAACATATGGAAACACATTGAAGTAGAGCAGATATGAGAATCTAGCTGTCTTCTCGGAAGGCAGAAATTAAAAAGACTGGCAAAAATGAAAAACTGTACCATTATTTCTGCTTTTGTTTTCAGTTTTGGAACAAACCAAATAGTTTTGTTGGAAGCTTTTGGAAAAAGAGTTCTTTTTCATAAAATGTTATTTTTGTTAACATGGAAAGGGTTTATGATTTTTTAAAAAATGAATTTATAAATATTTTTTAAATTCTTAGCTTTAATTTCTAATACGGCAAATTTCTGTAGCTCTAATCCACATAAATAAAAGCACTCTGGGGTCCTCAGTAGTTTTTAACAGTTTAAAAGGGTTCTAGAGGACAAAACTTCAAAAACTGCTCCTCTCTTTTTTTTTTTTTTTTTTTTCCACTGGTCCACACAAGGGCTTGCTTTTATTTATTAACATAATTAGTTAGTTATTTTTATTTTTATTTTTTTAAACATCTTTATTGGGGTATAATTGCTTTACAATGGTGTGTTAGTTTCTGCTTTACAACAAAGTGAATCAGCTATACATATACATATGTTCCCATATGTCTTCCCTCTTGCGTCTCCCTCCCTCCCACTCTCCCCATCCCACCCTTCCAGGCTGTCACAACGCACCGAGCTAATATCCCTGTGCCTTGCGGCTGCTTCCCCCCAGCTATCTACCTTACTACGTTTGTTAGTGTGTATATGTCCATGACTCTCTCTCGCCCTGTCAAAACTCACCCTTCCCCCTCCCCATATCCTTAAGTCCGTTCTCCAGTAGGTCTGCGTCTTTATTCCTATCTTACCCCTAGGTTCTTCATGACATTTTTTTCCCTTAAATTCCATATATATGTGTTAGCATACGGTATTTGTCTTTTTCTTTCTGACTTACTTCACTCTGTATGACAGATTCTAGGTCTATCCATCTCATTACAAATAGCTCAATTTCATTTCTTTTTAAGGCTGAGTAATATTCCATTGTGTATATGTGCCACATCTTCTTTATCCATTCATCCGATGATGGGCGCTTAGGTTGTTTCCATGTCCTGGCTATTGTAAATAGAGCTGCAATGAACATTTTGGTACATGACTCTCTTTGAATTTTGGTTTTCTCAGGGTATATGCCAAGTAGTGGGATTGCTGGGTCATATGGTAATTCTATTTGTAGTTTTTTAAGGAACCTCCATACTGTTCTCCACAGTGGCTGAACCAATTCACATTCCCACCAGCAGTGCAAGAGTGTCCCCTTTTCTCCACACCCTCTCCAGCATTTATTGTTTCTTGATTTTTTGATGATGGCCATTCTGACTGGTGTGAGATGATATCTCATTGTAGTTTTGATTTGCATTTCTCTAATGATTAATGATGTTGAGCATTCTTTCATGTGTTTGTTGGCAGTCTGTATATCTTCTTTGGAGAAATGTCTATTTAGGTCTTCTGCCCATTTTTGGATGGGGTTGTTTGTTTTTTTGTTATTGAGCTGCATGAGCTGCTTGTAAATTTTGGAGATTAATCCTTTGTCAGTTGCTTCATTTGCAAATGTTTTCTCCCATTCTGAGGGTTGTCTTTTGGTCTTGGTTCTGGTTTCCTTTGCTGTGCAAAAGCTTTGAAGTTTCATTAGGTCCCATTTGTTTATTTTTGTTTTTATTTCCATTACTCTAGGAGGTGGGTCAGAAAGGATCTTGCTGTGATTTATGTCATAGAGTGTTCTTCCTATGTTTTCTTCTAAGAGTTTGATAGTTTCTGGCCTTACATTTAGGTCTTTAATCCATTTTGAGCTTATTTTTGTGTATGGTGTTAGGGAGTGATCTAATCTCATACTTTTACATGTACCTGTCCAGTTTTCCCAGCACCATTTATTGAAGAGGCTGTCCTTTCTCCACTGTACATTCCTGCCTCCTTTATCAAAGATAAGGTGTCCATATGTGCGTGGGTTTATCTCTGGGCTTTCTATCCTGTTCCACTGATCTATCTTTCTGTTTTTGTGCCAGTACCATACTGTCTTGATTACTGTTGCTTTGTAATATAGTCTGAAGTCAGGGAGCCTTATTCCTCCAGCTCCTTTTTTCGTTCTAAAGATTGCTTTGGCTATTCGGGGTCTTTTGTGTTTCCATACAAATTGCGAAATTTTTTGTTCTAGTTCTGTGAAAAATGCCAGTGGTAGTTTGATAGGGATTGCATTGAATCTGTAGATTGCTTTGGGTAGTAGAGTCATTTTCACAATGTTGATTCTTCCCATCCAAGAACATGGTATATCTCTCCATTTGTATCATCTTTAATTTCTTTCATCAGTGTCTTATAATTTTCTGCATACAGGTCTTTCGTATCCTTAGGTAGGTTTATTCCTAGATATTTTATTCTTTTTGTTGCAATGGTAAATGGGAGTGTTTTCTTGATTTCACTTTCAGATTTTTCATCATTAGTATATAGGAATGCCAGAGATTTCTGTGCATTAATTTTGTATCCTGCTACTTTACCAAATTCATTGATTAGCTCTAGTAGTTTTCTGGTAGCATCTTTAGGATTCTCTATGTATAGTATCATGTCATCTGCAAATAGTGACAGCTTTACTTCTTCTTTTCCGATTTGGATTCCTTTTATTTCCTTTTCTTCTCTGATTGCTGTGGCTAAAACTTCCAAAGCTATGTTGAATAAGAGTGGTGAGAGTGGGCAACCTTGTCTTGTTCCTGATCTTAGTGGAAATGCTTTCAGTTTTTCACCATTGAGGATGATGTTTGCTGTGGGCTTGTCATATATGGCTTTTATTATGTTTAGGAAAGTTCCCTCTATGCCTACTTTCTGGAGGGTTTTTATCATAAATGGGTGTTGAATTTTGTCGAAAGCTTTCTCTGCATCTATTGAGATGATCATATGGTTTTTCTCCTTCAATTTGTTAATATGGTTTATCACATTGATAGATTTGCGTATATTGAAGAATCCTTGCATTCCTGGAATAAACCCCACTTGATCATGGTGTATGATCCTTTTAATGTGCTGTTGGATTCTGTTTGCTAGTATTTTGTTGAGGATTTTTGCATCTATGTTCATCAGTGATATTGGCCTGTAGTTTTCTTTCTTTGTGACATCCTTGTCTGGTTTTGGTATCAAGGTGATGGTGGCTTCGTAGAAGGAATTTGGGAGTGTTCCTCCCTCTGCTATATTTTGGAAGAGTTTGAGAAGGATAGGTGTTAGCTCTTCTCTAAACGTTTGATAGAATTCACCTGTGAAGCCATCTGGTCCTGGGCTTTTGTTTGTTGGAAGGTTTTTAATCACAGTTTCAATTTCAGTGCTTGTGATTGGTCTGTTCATATTTTCTATTTCTTCCTGATTCAGTCTTGGCAGGTTGTGCATTTCTAAGAATTTGTCCATTTCTTCCAGATTGTCCATTTTATTGGCATAGAGTTGCTTGTAGTAATCTCTCATGATTTTTTTTATTTCTGCAGTGTCAGTTGTTACTTCTCCTTTTTCATTTCTAATTCTATTGATTTGAGTCTTCTCCCTTTTTTTCTTGATGAGTCTGGCTAGTGGTTTATCTATTTTGTTTATCTTCTCAAAGAACCATCTTTTAGTTTTATTGATCTTTGCTATCGTTTCCTTCATTTCTTTTTCATTTATTTCTGATCTGATCGTTATGATTTCTTTCCTTCTGCTAGCTTTGGGGTTTTTTTGTTCTTCCTTCTCTAATTGCTTGAGGTGCAAGGTTAGGTTGTTTATTCGAGATGTTTCCTGCTTCTTAAGGTGGGCTTGTATTGCTATAAACTTCCCCCTTAGAACTGCTTTTGCTGCATCCCATAGGTTTTGGGTCGTTGTGTCTCCATTGTCATTTGTTTCTAGGTATTTTTTTATTTCCTCTTTGATTTCTTCAGTGATCACTTCATTATTAAGTAGTGTATTGTTTAGCCTCCATGTGTTTGTATTTTTTACAGATCTTTTCCTGTAATTGATATCTAGTCTCATGGCGTTGTGGTCGGAAAAGATACTTGATACAATTTCAGTTTTCTTAAATTTACCAAGGCTTGATTTGTGACCCAAGATATGATCTATCCTGGAGAATGTTCCATGAGCACTTGAGAAAAATGTGTATTCTGTTGTTTTTGGATGGAGTGTCCTATAAATATCAATTAAGTCCATCTTGTTTAATGTATCATTTAAAGCTTGTGTTTCCTTATTTATTTTCATTTTGGATGATCTGTCCATGGGTGAAAGTGGGGTGTTAAAGTCCCCTACTATGAATGTGTTACTGTTGATCTCCCCTTTTATGGTTGTTAGTATTTGCCTTATGTATTGAGGTGCTCCTATGTTGGGTGCATAAATATTTACAATTGTTATATCTTCTTCTTGGATCGATCCCTTGATCATTATGTAGTGTCCTTCTTTGTCCCTTTTAATAGTCCTTATTTTAAAGTCTATTTTGTCTGATATGAGAATTGCTACTCCAGCTTTCTTTTGGTTTCCATTTGCATGGAATATCTTTTTCCATCCCCTTACTTTCAGTCTGTATGTGTCTCTAGTTCTGAAGTGGGTCTCTTGTAGACAGCATATATAAGGGTCTTGAAAAACTGCTCCTCTCTTTTCTCATTACAGAAGGAATAGATGCTCATTATAAAATATGCAGGGAGCAAACATATAAAAGGAATAATAATCCATAACCCTATCACTGAGAAATACTCTCTTTTGGTATTTCTCTCATTCCATGTCCATATCACAAACATTACTGATTCTGAAATACTGTTTTGAAGCTAAGATATCTTTTTTTAAAAATCACTGTATATCCTGCCAAATATGTCATTTAAAATAGGGTTTGGAGTTTCTCTGAGTAGCCATGCCCCAGATGAATTAACTACTGGCCATGTTGTACATTTAAGTGTTTGACATATTCCACTATTATGCACATGACAGAGATGGACATCCTTGCAGCAGTATTATTGAAGTCATTTCCTAGATTTTTCTCGTAGAAGCATTTCCCAGATGTTGAAGTGTGGGATCAAAGGATAGTCATGTTTTAAAGGCATTTGATACACATGGCCAAATTCCTCTCCACTAAATGGCCTTCCGTGAGGCCAGGGGCTGGGTCGCCAACGCTCATGATTATATTCTGTTTTTCCACAGATGAATGAATCAGTGTGTGAGAGGGACAGATTCTTTGTATCCAGGTGAAAATTGGGCATTCACAGTTAAAAAAATTATTTTGTGTTTGCTTAGTGAAAAAAGATGATCTCTCATCAGTATTCCATCTCATAATTTTTCCTGCCTTAGTGAACATGAGGGTGAAAATGTTGTCACATGTTTATTGGACATTTGTCTTTATTCTTTGTCAACTGCCAAAACAATTGACTCTTGACACCCAGTTCCGTTTATCTTCCAGGACTCGGCCTCCTTCCTGATCAGCTTTCATTACTCAACCAAGGCAGAGGTGGAAATAAGTGGCATGAGGGCCATAATCTCAGTGATTAATCTTCCCTGATGTTGTCAGAGGGAAGAGTGCTGTTTTTTTGTTTTTAATTTTTATTGGAGTATAGTTGATTTACAATGTTGTGTTAGTTTCAGATGTACAGCAAAGTGAATCAGTTATACATATATCCACTCTTTTTTAGATTCTTTTCCCATGTAGGCCATTACAGAGTATTGAGTAGAGTTCCCTGTGCTATACAGTAGGTCCTTATTAGTTATCTATTTTATATATAGTAGTGTGTATATGTCAATCCCAATCTCCCAATTTATCCCTCCCCCCTTACACTCCCTGGTAACCATAGGTTTGTTTTCTACATCTGTAACTCTGTTTCTGTTTTGTAGATAAGTTCATTTGTACCTTTTTTTTTTTTTAGATTCCACATATATGCGATATCATATATTTGTCTTTCTCTGTCTGACTTACTTCACTCAGTATGACAATCTCTCAGTCCATCCATGTTGCTGCAAATGGCATTATTTCGTTTCTTTTATGGCTGAGTAATATTCTATTGTAGATATGCACCACGTCTTCTTTATCCATGTGATCCAGCAATCCCACTCCTGGGCATATATCTGGAGAAAACCATAATTCGAAAAGATACATGCACCCCAATGTTCACTGCAGCACTATTTACAATAGCCAGGACATAGAAGCAACCTAAGTGTCCATCAACAGAGGAATGGGTAAAGGGAAGAGTGCTTTTTAAAAGCAGGAATTAATTTAATAATCAGGTAACTGCATATGAAAATTCACAGTTCTAACTTGGAAAGGGCTAGGAAGTAGTCTCTCATCACTGTTGACAGGGACTGGACATTGGCTGTACCTTTTATTTATTTATTTTAAAATAAATTTATTTATTTATTTTTGGCTGCGTTGGGTCTTCATTGCTGCACGTGGGCTTTCTCTAGTTGCAGTGAGCAGGGGCTTCTCTTCGTTGTGGTGCCCGGGCTTCTCATTGCAGTGGCTTCTCTTGTTGCAGAGCACGGGTTCCAGGCGCAAGGGCTTCAGTAGTTGTGGCACGTGGGCTTCAGTAGTTGTGGCTTGCGGGCTCCAGAGCGCAGGCTCAGTAGTTGTGGCACACGGGCTTTGTTGCTCCGCGGCGTGTGGGATCTTCCCAGACCAGGGCTCGAACCCATGTCCTCCACATTGGCAGGCGGACTCTTAACCACTCTTAATCCCTCTTACAGTACACGGAAGCCCGGCTGTACCTTTTAAAGAGCCATGTTCCTTGCTCAAGTTTCAATTCACCCTGGTCCCCTCCTCTCCCCCTACCCCGACCTCCATCTCCCTCTCTCTTTCTCTGGCCCTGAGTCCCAGCATCGTTTGCCATTTATCCTCACCCTCATGCTGCCATTTTTTCTTAGGGTAAATTTAAAAGAACCATGAACTGTTGGAGACGCCATTGTCTCCATTTGTAAGTATCCTTGTGAAAGTGAAATGACATATATTTCATGTATGACACATATTTAATGTAATTTGATATACTACATTTTAATGCAATGCATTTAATGTAATGTATAATGTGTTATATATTATATGTATATAAATATAGTTGCATATACTTAGTATGCAAAGCATGTGTGTTTAAAGCAGCAGGTATGATTTTTTCATCTAAAACATAACTATTATTATTATTTTTTAAACCTCTGGAAAAATGCCCAGGCATCAAGCTCTTTTTAGATGGAGACTTTATTCCAACATGTGTATCACATGCCCTGGGTCTCTCTGAACTGTAGACACCTGAGTTTGCGAATCCCAACAAGGCTGTCAGATGGTGTCCATCCATCTTCCTCCTGCATTTAGGCAGAAGCTTTAAGCTGAGCTTTGTGAGTGTTTTTCCTTCCCTCGAGAGAAGGAGATTTCTCAGCTCACCACGTGCAGTGTTTAGGCATCTGGGTTATTTTAGCCTCTCTAAAGAGCTAGAGCTGAGAATATGAGAAAAGCCATCTCTTAGGAGCTATAATATACACTGCTCTGACAGATTAAAACAGACAGGAAAAAAGATGGCAAGTTTTTCATAGATGGATTTAAACACTATCCATATGGCCATATTTGTATCTTCTCCCTCCTCCTGCAGGGTTTTCCAAACTTCAGTTACTCACTTTTGGTTTTTTGCCATACCTCCTATGCCACCTAAACTATTACTTATATGTTTCTTTTAAATTGACTCAAAATTTTATTTAATGTATTTTTTTTAATTGGACATGATTACCATAAAAGGAAAACCAATATTACTTCCCACAATTGAAAAGTAACATTAAAAAAATAAACTTGCAACAAATATAAAGAAGGGTCATACATTCTAGCTAGATTCTGTTACCTGCCTAAGATCCACACCTGAGTCCTGCTCATTCTGTTAAAAGATGTTAAAGAAATTCCGGCATCAAACTAAGATTTCCTCCTTGACAAATTAAAAGCAGTAATTCGTAACTGAAAGAAAGTTTCACACGGAATAACTTTGCCACTTGCTTACTTGGTGAGTTAATGCTATATAAATCTCGTTTTATTTACAATGTAAAGATTTTTCTCTATCACCACTGGTAAGTATTCCATAATTTGTGAAATCCTAGTGTACTATTAATCATTTTTTAATTGAATTGAAAATATTTGTATTACTACTTGGATTACTTCTACCTACCAGCTACTATGTCAACCTATTATTGACTGAACAATCGCTACAATGTGCTATTTTTTTCAAATCCCAACAAAACTCTTTGAGATATTCTTTCATACTGTTTCTCAATTATTCCTACTGCCTGTTTTACAGATGAGGAAAAGGAGGCATAGAGAAGTTAAATTTAGCCAGGTTTTCTCACAACTAGAAGTGAGTTGAAATTCAAACCCAGGTCTCATACTACTTGTAATAGTTGGAATTGCTTGCCCTTCAGATCAACCACCAACTTCACTACAGTTTTGCCCCCTCAAACCCCATAGCCCTCACAAGTTAAGAAATCAGTAGTGTTCCAGTGGCTTTCCCCTGCCAGAGGGCTGGAATAGAAAACCCCTAGAAGTGTTCATTTTTTCCTTAGGAACAAGGGCAGCTGTGGTTTCAGCTCTCAGGATCAATCACAGATGTGACCCGTATTGAACTTTATCCAGGTGAAATCTGCTTACAGTTAGCAAATAGACTCTCTTGAAGGAGAACAAGTGTCTAAAAATAAAACAACTTACATTCTGAGAAAGGGGGAGTGGGGCCTGTACCTTCTTCCACAGGAATGGAGTTACAGAATTCTGTGGGTCAATTACAGTTGGAGAAGACTTGATTTCTTTGAATTCCAGAAGATGGAAGCTTTTGTCATTCCTTCATCAGCTGCCTCCTAGAGGTATCTGTCCATCTGTCTACTCATCCATCCATCCAGTCATCCCCTTAACCATCCATTCACTTACCTACTCACCCACCCATCCAAATACCCAACCATGCATTTTCCCAGTTATACACGCTTCCATCCAGCCATCACCCAGCCATTCATCCATGCATCCATCCATTCTTCTGTCCTTTCAACATTTATTAAGCACTTATCACATGCCAGGCCTTGTGGTAAGTGCTAAGATTACAAGAGGATACAAAGACACAAAAAGTATAGATTTGTCTGGGCCACAGACTAATAGGGAGAAATGCATGTGTATAAACTGGAAAAAAAAAAGTGTTCAAACAGCAGGGGGAATACAAGACTGAGGAGGAAACACCCTAGCTCTGCCTTGGGGGGGAGAAAGCCTTCCTGAAGGAAGCATCTTACACATGAGAGTTGAACAAAAACGTGGCATTGGTCAGGTGAAAATCAGGGGTCTGGAGGGGTGGAGAAAGTTGCTTCTAGCACAGAGAGCTACATGTGCAAAGGCCCAGTGCACACGACACTGCTAGTAGTAAAGCGCTGGCATATGGGTCCCAAATTTGAAGTTCTGAGGGGATTGCCCGGCCTTGCTCGCTCTTTCGGATATTCAGATTTCTGCTTGGACTCTCTCTGCCGAAGGACTTGGGTTTTCATTTGTGTTTGCATTCTGATGTTGGCTGAATCATGGTCAATATTGTCTCAGTTCGTCTGGCACCAGGATTAAATGCTACAATATTACTCAGAGCAATTAACCTTTAGTGTTCAGCCTGGCGTATCCACCATATCCCTGTGGAAAAAGGGAATGGGTGTTTCTCCAGCTCATTTCTCCTGGCCCAGGGCTGCTTGTTGGGAGCATTTCATACAGAATTATTTTGTCTGCAGACAAATGGCTTGGAGGTTCTCTCGAATCTCTGAGGTTAAACCAGTACAGAGCTTGCTTTCTGACATCTTTTTGGTATCCCCACTGAGGCCATGACCCACCCCAAGCTGTTTTATGGTGAGGCTGAGGACTGAAAACCACTATCTGTTTCCTTCACCCTTTTACAAAGAACACAACTTTATGACATGGGAGTACACATCACTAAGTCTATGGGCAACTCAAACTTGTCACTCCCATCATACTACAGTGCCTGACATTGGTTTCATTTGCAAACTTAAGAAAAAGTGGGTTTGGAATTGGAAAGGCTGTGTGATCTTGGGCAAGTTACTTAACTTCTCTGGGCTTTAGTCTTCTCCACCCATGAAAATGAGATGATAATAGCGCCTACCTCATGAAGTTTTTATGAGGATGAAACAAGTTAATATTTGAAGGGTTCAGACAGTTCCTGGCACATAGCAAGCAGAGAAATGTTTGTTAAATGCAATAAAGAAAGGTGAGCAGTATAGGATAGGGGATTAGAGCAGCGGTGCAGGAGCCAGGCAGATCTGGGAGCTAATGTGAGTTCTGCTACCTCCTAGCTGTGTGGCCCTGGGCAAGTTGCTTCACCTCTCTGGTTCTCAGTTTATTCACTGCTCAAATGGGGATAATGATTGTTCCTCCCTCTTAGGATTATGTGGGGTTGAAAGGAGATCTTGCACACAGCACCCGTGGCACAGTCTGGCAAAAAATAAATGTTCAGCATGATTATTATTCCTCAACTATAGCCCCAGCTGAGTTGGCCAAATTAAGAATTACAAAAGCAGATTTGCAAAGGGACGGGAACTCCATGCCCTCGCAACGCCAACCTCCTGCCCTTCTCCTGCATGTTCTAGAAAGTCCACTCTGTAACAGGGGTCTCTGTAGGGGGCGTAGGGGACCTGGGTTCATTTTGACAACAGCCCTGGGACACAGGTAATATTAGCCTCATTGGATAAACATGGATTCTGAGTTTTGGTGACTTGCCCAAGGCAACCCGAGCACTAAGCAGCAAAGGCAGCATTTGAGCCCATGCCCGCCTCCCAGCCCACGCTTGACGAGCCCCGGGTAGCACTGAAATCAGACAGACCTGGGTTTGACTCCTGTTTGCCATTTACCAGCTGTGTGACCAAGTGTGTGTCACTGCCCTTCTGTCGCCCTCAAATTCTTCACCTGTAAAGTACGAAGAACAGTAGTAGCTACTCCCAGGGCAGTTGGTGAAGATTAAGCGAACCAGTGCCCGGAAAGCTTGGAGCTCGTGCCTGGCACACCGGAAGCACTGAATCGATGTTTGCAACGATTAATTTACTGTCGTTGGCGCTACTCCTATGGTTCAGCACACTCTCAACGCTGCTCCAAGTTTCCAGAAGAAGAGAGAGAAGAGGATGTTTGAAGACGGGCCCTATAGTTTCCAGAAGAAGAGAGAGAAGAGGATGTTTGAAGACGGGCCCTATAGTTTCCAGAAGAAGAGAGAGAAGGGGATGTTTGAAGACGGGACCTATAGTTTCCAGAAGAAGAGAGAGAAGGGGATGTTTGAAGACGGGACCTATAGTTTCCAGAAGAAGAGAGAGAAGGGGATGTTTGAAGACGGGACCTATAGTTTCCAGAAGAAGAGAGAGAAGGGGATGTTTGAAGACGGGCCCTATAGTTTCCAGAAGAAGAGAGAGAAGGGGATGTTTGAAGACGGGACCTATAGTTTCCAGAAGAAGAGAGAGAAGGGGATGTTTGAAGACGGGACCTATAGTTTCCAGAAGAAGAGAGAGAAGAGGATGTTTGAAGACGGGACCTATAGTTTCCAGAAGAAGAGAGAGAAGGGGATGTTTGAAGACGGGCCCTATAGTTTCCAGAAGTAGAGAGAGAAGGGGATGTTTGAAGACGGGACCTATAGTTTCCAGAAGAAGAGAGAGAAGGGGATGTTTGAAGACGGGACCTATAGTTTCCAGAAGAAGAGAGAGAAGGGGATGTTTGAAGACGGGACCTATAGTTTCCAGAAGAAGAGAGAGAAGGGGATGTTTGGAGACGGGACCTATAGTTTCCAGAAGAAGAGAGAGAAGGGGATGTTTGGAGACGGGACCTATAGTTTCCAGAAGAAGAGAGAGAAGGGGATGTTTGGAGACGGGACCTATAGTTTCCAGAAGAAGAGAGAGAAGGGGATGTTTGGAGACGGGACCTATAGTTTCCAGAAGAAGAGAGAGAAGAGGATGTTTGGAGACGGGCCCTATAGTTTCCAGAAGAAGAGAGAGAAGGGGATGTTTGAAGACGGGCCCTATAGTTTCCAGAAGAAGAGAGAGAAGGGGATGTTTGAAGACGGGCCCTATAGTTTCCAGAAGAAGAGAGAGAAGGGGATGTTTGAAGACGGGCCCTATAGTTTCCAGAAGAAGAGAGAGAAGGGGATGTTTGAAGACGGGACCTATAGTTTCCAGAAGAAGAGAGAGAAGGGGATGTTTGAAGACGGGACCTATAGTTTCCAGAAGAAGAGAGAGAAGGGGATGTTTGAAGACGGGCCCTATAGTTTCCAGAAGAAGAGAGAGAAGGGGATGTTTGAAGACGGGCCCTATAGTTTCCAGAAGAAGAGAGAGAAGGGGATGTTTGAAGACGGGCCCTATAGTTTCCAGAAGAAGAGAGAGAAGGGGATGTTTGAAGACGGGCCCTATAGTTTCCAGAAGAAGAGAGAGAAGGGGATGTTTGAAGACGGGACCTATAGTTTCCAGAAGAAGAGAGAGAAGGGGATGTTTGAAGACGGGACCTATAGTTTCCAGAAGAAGAGAGAGAAGAGGATGTTTGAAGACGGGACCTATAGTTTCCAGAAGAAGAGAGAGAAGAGGATCTTTGAAGACGGGACCTATAGTTTTCTCAACCTCTCCTGGCACCATTTACTGCTGCTGATTTCCCGGGAATCATGTTTTTTCTAAGTTACAGTGTGTAAACTCTCATAAAAGGACACTGCCTTGTTTAAAAGCCAAGAACAGCTGTTCAGAGAGCATGTACCATCAGGAACTTCTCAAACTGTCCCACACCCTTGCCTCCAAGCAGCTTTCAAGCCTTGACAATTTCTCCTCCTAAAAGGAAAGTACGTCTGTAACCGCATCTTTCCCCATCGATTTTCTCTCCCTGTGTCTTTGAAACCGCAAGTCTGTGGCTAGCATCCAAGAGAGCCCTCCAGTGGTGTATCAGTAAGGGTCCGAAGGGAACAGATGGCACACTCAAATGAGGACAATTCAAGGGAGATTTATCTCCTGAGAGATTCATTCCCAAGGTGTGGGTGGAGTTTAGCAGAAGGACAAGGACAACGTGGAAACCCAAGGGGTAGCAGCCGTGGACTCAGAAAGAAAGAGAGCGGGAGAAAGCTGGTTGCTTTAAGCAGAACAGTGACTTTCTGTAGAAGGACACGGCCAGACTGAGGTCACCTCACGCTCCTCCTTTTCTCTAACTTCCTGTCTGGTATCCCCAGGGGCCAAACCCAACCGGAAGCCAAGGGCACAGCACTGTGTCAATTGCGTGCTGACGCCGTCCACACAGGCTGGCCTTGGGAGGCAGATCGCAGGTGGAGAGGGGTGGAAACAGTAAGGCAAACAGAAGAAAGAGACACCCCAGGAGAGATGAGGCTCCTGAACTGCCTGGACGGGAAGGTTCTGGTGAAGCTAGTCCTAAAGACCGACTGTATCACTGATCAGCTTTTGGGCTAGCGACTCAAGGTACCAATTAAGGACTTCCCCGGTGGCACAGTGGTTAAGAATCCACCTGCCAATGCAGGGCACACAGGTTCGAGCCCTGGTCCGGGAAGATCCCGCATGCCACAGAGCAACTAAGCCCCTGAGCCACAACTACTGAGCCTGTGCTCTAGAGCCCGGGAGCCACAACTACTGAGTCCTTGTGCCACATCTATTGAAGCCCGCGCACCTAGAGCCTGTACACCATGACGAAGAGTAGCCCCCACTCGCCGCAACTAGAGAAAGCCTGTGTGCAGCAACGAAGCCAAAAATAAAAATAAATAAATTTATATTAAAAAAACGTACCAATTAAAGTTCGGCAAGTCTTTTAAAACAAGAATATCACGCTACATTCCAGTCCAAGAACTACTGTATCTATCTCAGGGAAGTACAATATATTTCAAAGCCCAGATAACAGAATGATTGACTAAAGTAAAATAGATCTTATTATTCACCTCTGGATTGATTTTTCCTCCATTCCCTCTATAAATAGACGGTTCTTTTATTTGCACACACACAGACTGTAAAACACACTGAGGATGCCCACAGCACCTGGCGGCTTGTGGAAGTTGGTTATTCCATGGTCTGCAGGCTCCCTCTGTTCCCACCTGTTGAATTTTACATTTATAGGACTCAGTTATGTTTGTCCCCATACCCGCTTACAGTAGTAGTACCTGTTAGTGATCATTGAAATAAATAGTAAATAATTCCGTAAACTATCAGGATCAAAATAAAGAGAGTTGAGTTTTCAGTGTTTTCAGTGAGTTTTCACAGTGTTTTCAGAGTTTTCAGTGAAAAGTTAGTTAAATTCTTTTGGGGGGAAAAAACCTCAGCCAAGGACAACCTAAAAAAACCGCTGTCAAATTAGCTGCGAACAAGGCAACAGTGAATGACAGAGGGAAAACAAGAATCTGGAAGGATCTATTTGTAATTTATGGTTGTCAATCTCATATTTTCCCCTGGTCCTCAATTCAAGCTATCAGCCAGACTTTTTTTTTTTTTTTTTTTGCGGTACGCAGGCCTCTCACTGCTGTGGCTTCTCCCGTTGCGGAGCACAGCCTCCGGACGCGCAGGCTCAGCGGCCATGGCTCACGGGCCCAGCCGCTCCGCAGCATGTGGGATCTTCCCGGACCGGGGCACGAACCCGTGTCCCCTGCATCAGCAGGCGGGCTCTCAACCACTGCGCCACCAGGGAAGCCCCAGCCAGACTTTTAATATTCTTGCCTTAAGGGATTTTTTTTTTTTAAAGAAGGGAAGAAGCTTCTGCTCTGAAGTCACTTGCCTAAGCCTCAGTAATTCCCTGCAATCTCCAACATCCCTTTCCTTTCATCCAAAGACTTTTCTCGTCCCCCTTTCCCTCTTGAACCCCAAAGTCACCTGGAGAGATTTCTTCATTCATCTCTTAACATTATCAAGGATGGGACATGCCCTTCACTTCTGACCATTTCTGCTTTATACCAAAGTTCTTGAGGGAACTGAAGTAAGAGCACCCCTCCTCTCTGTTCACCTGGAATCTTCTGTATTTGCCATGCTGTATTTGAGACGTTTTCTTTCCAGGCCCATCTCTCCACTAGACAGCAAGCCCCATGAGCACCGGGACTGTGTCTCAGGCACCTTGTACTGCACCCTCCCGCTGCCATGCCCCAGCATCCTTGGGAACATAAATGCTTGTGGAATTATCTGAAAAGTTTTTGAACAGTGCTATCAGAGACACAAAGGGACACAAAGACTTTGCGTTTCTAGGTAATAACATATTACCCCAACACTTTAAACCTGAAGGAGCTTTCAGGGCTAAGCTTGTTGAACATTTAGTCTGAATAACTCAGCAAAGGCAGAAAAGATCGAAACACTGTTAAGTCAAGGAAGTTGGCACCCTAAAGTTTGTTCAGGTTTTCCTAATGACTTATTTCTCCTCTTTGCCTGAAGGATTCATGCATCTGTAGGGATAGTCTTAGCCACAAGTAGCAGAATGTCCAAAAACAGTGGCTTAAATCACAAGTACGCTTATTTATTACTTAAGAAGTACACAAATTTGCAGCCCCAGGGATGATACTGGTTTAATAATGTCATCAAGGAAAGTAGGACTTTCCACCTTTCCACTGAACTGTCCTTGGAACATTGACTTTTGTCCTTAGGCTATTATCCCATGGTTGTATTGATCTAAATATCGCATCCTGGCATGGTAGCTTCCAGAGCAGGATGGAGCATCACTTTTGAGTGGCTCTCTCAGATGCAGGGAGAAAAATATCTCCAAGAACCCCTCACCTGCAGACAAATCACTGGCAAATTGTAACACGTTGCCACGTGTGGCAGTAGGCTTGAAGCAAGCATGGCTCACTCCCTAGGGCTGGACGCATCGCTGTCTGGAAAAATAAACAGGGTTCTGTTTGCAAATAAGTGGGGAACCAACGGTGTCAGTGAAAGTGATTTGTTACCGTGGAACACCTCAAATATTGAGATACTTATTTTTAATGTAGGACTTTTGAAATCATGAGAGGTTCCTTAAGGAATTAGCCAAACTGTCTGTGTTTAGTGCTTCCCTGAGACGTGGTGTTTGTGTCTCAAGCTCAAAGACAGAGGTTTCTAAACACTCCAAGAACAAGATTTAGGTTTTTCTTAAAGAAAAAGAAAGAGGTGCATAGAGGATCCCAGGAGGGAAACTGGGGCTGGTGGTTGAAAAAGGGGGAGTGATTCTACCCTGGTAGACAGAGGGTTATGCCCAGTTCCAAGGAAGGGGCAACACTTCTTTTGGGTGGTTGCTGTTTTTGTTAGTGCCAGAGACCAGTGCCACCTTTGCTTTCATGTTCCCCGGAGGGCAGCTATGGGACGCCAGTGGAATCTAGCTTCTGAGAGCGGAGGTTCTAAGAGTAACAATGAGGGTTACAGTCCGAGCCTGTGGTCAGGGGAAAGGGGAGAATCTTTGAGCCCACTTGAAGCATCTGGGCTCTGCAGATGGAAGAACAGGTCGGTAAGGGGGGTAATTAGCAGAAACAGCAGCTGTAACTTCAAAGTGAATCCCTGGAGATGCTGAATCCCCAGTTTCCAATTTGGAAAACAGAGATTGTAATAGTAAGTCTCTCATAGGTAGGATTATACAATACAATGTGCTTAAGTGCTTCGCACGGTGCCTGGCACATAATAAGGTTCATAAATCACAGCTGTTTTAGTATTATTATTATTTTCTATTATTGTATGATTATTAAAAAAAAAAAGAGCAGTGACCCCATAACCAGGACTGAGATTGAATTTCTCAGCAATCAAGTTAGTGAAGGTTTTCAGCTGGATTCATTTGATAAAGAGGAAAAAAAGAGATGTGACATTTCTTGAATCTGAATGTGATGGAGCAAATTCCCATTCATCACACAGGGAATCGATCGAGGGTTTGAGTCCCTTTCAAAATCATGCTCTCTTAGGACACAGACCTTCCAATGCTACCACTAACAGAACCACAGCTGAAGTGGCCCCACTTTCGTCCAGCTGGTTCCGTCATCTGTGCACCAAATTAGACGTATTTTGCTGTAGATTGCTTGTCTATCAATCTATTGATCTATCAATCTACCTAATCTGTATAATATGTGATGTGCACTACATATGCGACGTGCACTGCAACATTGTCTCGTTTTATCCTCCCAAAAACCCTGTAGGTGAGAATACAGGCTTTCAAACTTTTCTAATGGTCACTTACAATTAAGACACACATTTTTTCATTAGGACCGTGTTCACCGAAACACACACATGCAGGCATCTGAAAAAAAAATGCTCTTACTTACTCTAAGTAGTACATTCTATTTCAATTATATTCTACTGCATTCTATCCTGGTCCACTTAAAAAATATTTCTTGTGAGCCACGATATCGATTTTATGAATCATTAGTAGAATGAGTTCTTTTCCTCGGTCCACAGAATAGAAATTGAGAGAAGTTCAGGGAGATTACAGAAAAGGCCTGAAAAAACACAGCCAATCAGAGTCAGACTGGAATTAGACCAATGACTTCTCTGATGTCCGAACATCCACCATGATGTACACATCCTCCCACAGTGCATCTCCTTGAGGACAGAGAGCCCGCCTGCTTCATGATGGAGAGCTGTCCGGCCCTGCCCACCTGTCTGCTTGCTCAGTGGTTCTCAGCCCTGGCTGTACATTGGGCTCATCTAAGCTGCCCGCCCAGCAATTAAGTTTCCGTAGGTTCCAGGTGTGCCTGGGCAGAGGTACTTTGTATTATTTTAAGGCTACTCAGGTAGTTTCAATGTATATCCAGAGCAAGAATCCCTGTAGTGGGGAGCCCTGTCAGGCTCTCGCTTCTTCCTATTTTGGTGAGGGCTGAGACTGCAGCTTTGTTAATTTGCTGGGGCATTTCTAACCAGAGAAGATCAAATAATATGAACAAGCAGAAACACAAAGCATATTATTAAATCAAGCGTGTGTGCAAAGCAGTGTTCTTTCAATTGCAGTATTGTTTCCCTCTTCCCCCAGCTGGCTCCCAACTATGTAATTCCACTGCATAACTGGCTGTGGGGAGAAAAAAGTGGAGTGTGCTTTCCTGATTTTGACTGGAACCATCCACTTTCACTCAACCTTCCCTGGAGGAGAAAAGAACAATGCCCCCATTGAATGGGATTTGTAGCTTGAATCTGAATCTTCTTTAATAATTCCGGCTTTTCTGTTTGTGTAAAATTACTTAAACGCTCTGGGTCATAAGGTCCTCTCTAAATTGAAAAGCTGCTTTATTTTTATGTCTATGGCATAAGAAGCCCAAAGAATACAGTCAAACTGAATTTCCTCCTCCTGAATAGAAGCAAGAATTTATGAACTCTAAGTGGTTTCTCCGTGTGCACAATTTATTCTTGAAGCAAGAGAGCTGTCCTCCATGAATCACGGAGGAGACCATGCTCAGTTAGGTAGAGTCCATTCCCTTCTTAGGAAGCAGCATTAAGAATTCCTGGTTTGTTCCCTGACACGGAAAAAGGATGCACCTTTTTAAATAGCATAAACTCCCAAGCCACATATTTAGAAAATAAACAAGAATGAAAACCTCCTACTAAGTTCAAGACTTGAAGATGCCAGTATTCCTGCTGAGTCATGCAACGACTTTAGGGAATTCATGATAATGACTTTTTCCTAAGCCTCAGTGTGTCCAGCTGTTAAATGGGAAACAAGTCCCTTTTCCAAAGAAAGGTCTATATTCTCAAAGAAAACGATGACATGCCACCTTTATGACTAGCCTTGAGATTCATGGTTCTTCATTTTGAAAAAATACACTGTCATGTCTCATTAGAGCAATGACTATAGCTCATTATAATAGCTGGCGTTGATTGGATACTAGCTATGAGTGGGGCATCTTGTCAAATTCTGGATTTTCTCATTTAATCCCAATAATTATATTGGATGGGAAATGATATTAATCCCACTTTTCAGATGACAAAACCAGGGTTCAGTGAGGTTAATAACCTGCCCCACATCACATGACCTACAGGTATCACTGAAAAGAGAAGGATGCAGGTCCCAGAGCTACTGAGGACCCAGTCACTTCTGCCCAAAACATGGTGGTGTGTCACTGGTGGAGAAGAAGATGCTATTAGGCTTTACAGAAGTAAATTCTGTGTAGTCCAAATGACTAAATCAAACAACAGATTTATCAAGTAATGTCATACACATGCTTTGACAGATATTACTTTGGACAAGGACAAATGAACATGGATTACAGGAAAAATATTGAGTAAATAATATCCAGGTAGTACATGGCAAAAATTTTAATAGCTTATTTGAATGGATAGAAAATAATTTTTTAAACAGTGGAAGAGAGAATGTAGTGCGCCCTTGATTATATTTTTTAATGAGTTATTATTTCTAGAATCATAGTCCCCAAATGGAATCAGAGCCCCTAACTGTCCAAAAATGGGCGTTTAGTCACAATTCTGCTTTTCCCATGGCACACCGCCTTGTGCTAGAGACTTGGCAATTTACCCTCAGTAAATGTTACTGCAAGGGTGATACAGCTGAAGGAGCCCAAGTGGCCTTGCTGATCTGTCATCAAGTTGCTGTGTGACCTCAGGCAAGTCACCTCACCTCTCTGTGCCCCAGATTGTTGTTGTCTTCTTTTTATAAAATGAAAGGGATGGAAAAGTTTGGATCTGAGGCATATTCCAGTGCTACATTTCTGGGTGGGGTGAGTTAACTAACCTAAAACATATTTATTGGGCACTTCTTCCAGCTGTTTTTGGGAGGTAGCATGGAATGGAGATTTAGAGCAGGCAACTCTGGAGGCACATTACCTGGTCTGAATTCTGTCTCCACCACTTTCTGCTGTGTAACTTTAAGCAAGTTACTTAAATTCCCTGCACCGGTTCCTGTAGGAAGCACGGGAGCAGCAGAGTTCATTCGCACACGTTGCCGAAGCGTGGCTACCCTGCGTGTTACAAATGTTAGCTATCACTTCTCTTATCTCAATGTGCCAGGCACCGCTTAGGTGAGAATCAAGGGACTGATTTATTAACTATGCAAATCATGTTTATGCTCTAAATAAAGGCGAGGAGGATGGTGGTTAGTGAGTGTCTCGCGTCCTGTTGTGTTTGCCAAGATTAATTTGCAGCAAGCTGTTTTCAAACAGGACAGACACCTTTTTGCACTTCCTGAGATCACCAGCAGGTGGTGGAGTTGGATTATATTTTAGATAGTCAGGGCCTGGGGCTCTTTCAGCTGGGGGTTTTGTGGAACGATAAATACTTGTCTTTTTTTTCTTTATCAACACCTGGAATCATTAGCATCTGGAATAAATAACAGTTATCTTGGTCACTTAGTGCTAAAAAATATCAAAGAAAAAGTTCTGCTAGTTAAGAGCACCAGTTCTCAAAATGTCAGCATCATTTGTACCACCTGGGGGACTTGTAGAAATGCAAACTCTCCAGCAGGGCTGAGTCAGAAACTCGGGTGTGTGCATAGGGGCAAGGGGCACAGTGATTGTGATTTGCACGCACTCAGGTAGGAGAACCCCCCCCCCCCGCTAGGGCTGTGCCTAGGACAGCCAGGTCGCGGTTCTGACTCCGAAGCTGAGTGCGTAAAGAGGGGGCATTTGCTGAGTCCAGGGACCAGCAGTTTTGACTGCAACATGGCAGTTGTTAGAAATGCAGTCTCAGGACCCACCCAGACATGCTGGACCAGACTCTGCATTTTAACCAGATCCCGGAGATTCCGCACAATTGCCTTCTTTTCCTTTCCCCTCCCCTCCCCCTCCTCCTCCCTTGGCTAGCCTCACCTCTCACCTTTTCAGCAACAATTCTGACCACGACCACGTGACACCTGCCGCCCCACCCTGTAGTGCAAGCTGCCAAGGAGGGAAAGGACCAAAGAATGGAGAAAAAAAGACCTTTCCGCTTCCTGTCCTGAAAGAACTTGAGAACAATGTCCCTCACCTGAAACTCACACGCTGTCTGAGTTTGCTCGCAAGGAGCGTGGTTGGTAATGGCTTGAGCTGGCAACCGACAGTTTCTGCCACCATCTAAAGCTGGGGGTCTCTAGCCACAGTGTCCATCAGGATCTTCTGGGGAGCTTGTTAAATGCAGTTGCTGACTCGGTAGGTCTGGAGTGGATCTGACAATTTTTCACAAGTTCCCAGATGCTGGAGGCTGCCGGTCCAGGGACTATACTTTGAGACCCACTGCTATGGTTGGCCCAAAAGTTCGTTCAGGTTTTTCTGTAACGTCTTACAGAAAAACCCTAATGAACTTTTTGGCCAGCCCAATACTTTAGATTCTAAATCAGCTTTGTGATGCTGAGTTGTGTGAATAAACCGCTCACGAGTGAAAACCAGTGAAGTAGAAAAAGAGCAACAGCTGACAGAGGGAGAGAGGGATGGAGAGAAAAGTGAAGGAAGACCTCTACTTGGGTTTCTAGAGGTTGTCACCCTCTCTGTGAAGCTTTCAGACATGGATACATCTGCCCCCAAGGGTCCTTCCCTCCTCTTGGCCTGCAGCTCATGGCACACACTGCCTTGTGTTGTATGTTTAGCCCCTCAGAAAGAGTAGACCCTTCTCCTGGCCCCAGGAGAACGAAATAGGATTGGTCTAAACCATGATTCTTCTTCGGAAGTGACAAGTTGTAGCACATCAGGCCCCCAAGAAGCAACAGATGGCACCAAGTGATTTAGGAGGGGTTATTAAAATAGGATATTTGTAGAGGCATGAACATATGGGACTCCAAAAGGATAGTGAGGTAATTACAGACTAGCAGCGACAGAGCTGTACCTTAGGCCAAAGCCATCAGTAGAGTCATCATAGAATTGAGGAGAGAGTCAAGTAGGGAGGACCCTCTTGAGAGGAGAAAAGTCCCCAGCCAGCCTGAGGTCACATCCAGAGAAGACATCTGGGGACTCATCCCCCTCCCCCATCACTGTCTTTTCTTCCTCTGACCTTCTGCAGGGATCCCGCCTTGGCTGAAACCAGGCAGGGAATTTGGGAGCCCTGAAGTCCTTACAGGTAGCCCTCACTGGTCTACATAGAATGTTGAAGAAAGGATGCAGAGCTGGGGGGAACTGGAAGACATCCAGCCCACAGGTCTGGGGGTGGGCAGAAGACCCAGGCTGGCCAGTGAGATATATGGGAAAGTCTGATGGGTGCTTCTGGGAAAGATTTTCTTCTCTGTTACAGGAAGAAGGCTCGTCTTCTTCCTTCCTGCTTGGGACATTGTTGAGAGGATGTGCATTTTGGACATTTGGGCAGCCAGCTTGTGACTACAAGGGGGACGTAGAGAGAACTGAAAGAATATGGGAGGTGAGGTCAGCAAGGCAGAGAGGGAGTGGGTAAAGGTGGAGCCTTGCTTGAATGTCCGCTGCTTCCAGCACATGGGACTCATCTCCACGCACTCTGCCTGCCGGTCCCTGTCTGCTCCACACTGGACCATTTATGCTGCTGAATCCAACTACACATCTGTCTTCCCCCGCCTTGACTGTGAACTCCCTTATGACTGTGGAGAAATCTATGTAAAAATCGGAAATTCTTTTTCCACAGCAGATCGTGTTTCTTGCACTCCTTTCTGAGGCTGAACTACGTGGGCCATGATTTAATGGGGTTTCATTGTATTGTTTCAATCCAATCATCACCAGTATAAACTGTAAGAACCCAACCCATGACTCCCCGTGATGCTGACCACGTGATTAAAGAGCTTGGGCTCTGTGTCTTGTGGACCTGGGGCCAAATCCTAGGAGCCTCGATGACTACTTGTGTCCTTAGGTACCTTAACTGACTTCTCTGAGCGAAATGAGGATAATAATACCCAGCACAATGAGTGAATGTGAGGATTAACTGTGTTTAATACGTCCTAGCACAAAACCCATAGACACCCCTCCATAACATTTCCCTTTTTCTCTACTTCCCTTTTCCTTCTCGTTAAAGATACAACAAAGCCCCAAGACGATCCTTGGAAATTACATAACTAATACAATTAACAGCCTGAAAGCTGAGTGAAGTCTCACCCGAAGTGATGGATGCGACGCTATTTATACCAAGCTTCAAGCTGAGTGAATTCAGAGCACAGGGGACCACTCACACACTGTGGCATTCATCACCTGGATAAGCTTAAAACGTGAAAATTTTTCAGAGTTTTTGAAAATTCCAGGCAGGCGACTCCCAAAGAACCGGGATCAAGTGCCCAACAAACGCTGAGCTTCCCTTTGACCTTTGGACGCTGGCTGACAGTCTGCTTTCCTTCTGCAGGTGTGGAGGCCAGCGAGGACGGCCCGATGACGGATGTGCTACAGCTGTGAGTGCGGCACATCCCCAGCCGGGTCACTGAGGGCTCTTGAGTCATCCTTCTTGCCAGGTGTCTGTGGTCACTGAGGGCACAGGTGGTAGAGCGCCCCAGCCTGTAGCTGGTCTAGATTGATCTGAAGAAGCATTCCCATCGTCAGTGCCCGCAGGCTGGAGGGGACACGCCAGCTGGCAGGGGCATGGCAGGTAACACCAGTGGATGATCCAATGGGGCAAGGATCACCAGGTGCATCAAAAGAGAAACGACTGCAATTTACTGAAGGTCAGTTATGTGCCAAGCATCAGGCTAGACGCTCCTTTTGCAAATGAGGAAACCAAGTCTCAAAGAGGTTCCATGACTTCCCCAAGGGTGGCACCAGGATGCAAGTCTAGATCTACCACCAAACTCAAGTTGCTTCCATCCACTATGTGAGGCTAAAAACTGGCCTAGCAAATGGCAATAATATGGTTCAGATAATCCCTGTCACGCTGGAAAAGCAGAACTTTTGATCAAGCAAGAGGCAGGCTATGCCTTTAACTTTCGTGAAATCTTGAGACTGGCCTACTCTCTCTGAGTCTTTCCATCACCTGTAAATTGAGATGGCATTATCTTTGCTTGGCAGATTAATAAAAATTATAAAGTTCTTTGCCTCTTCTAGAGGCTTCTATTGTAAGCCTTCCTACCCATCACTAATAAACAGGCTAAGTTAGTTTACTGCCACACATAGAAGGAGCAGGGCTTTCAAAGAGAAAAGTGCCAGCTCTGCTGGTTTTCTCATTAAACCTCAGTTAGTTCATCTATAAAACGGGGGTAATAACCACAGGCTGTAAAAATTAAATTAATAATTTAAGCCATTTAGTTCAGTGCTTAGTAGGTGCCAACAGATGGTGGCTATGATAACATCCGTGTAGAAGAGCAGGGACCACAGATGCTGAGATCTGTAAGAAATGTGACTTGTTTTTCCTGGGCAGTGGGATGAGGGCAGAGTTAGGTAAGTGGCTCTTATCTTCCAGAAAGGGAAATGCTTGGGATAATGGGGAAAGCACTACCCTCCACACTGGAGAAATCCGTCCACCAGCTGCCCACTTGCCTCTGGGTCTCAGTCTTCTCATGTGTAAAATAAAGTCTCTTTAGATCAATGACCCCTAAGGTGACTGAGGTCCGTGGGGTACTGGTTCCCAAGGATGGGCATGGGGTGCTTAATAATGAAAGCATGCTGTGATCCAATTAGTTAGGGGACATGAGCGCTAAGCAAATGAAACAGATTTAAAAATGATTATTCTAGGACTTCTCAGAGACTTTCGTGTACCAACGTATGGGATGGGGTGAGGCAGACAGCATTTCCCAAACTTATTTGAAAGACGCTTTGGAACTCTTACTCTTTCATCTGCGAAGCTCTTCTAGACCTGAAATTCGACGATTCGAATATCTGGGGCATGTAAAACGGCTGGTTCTTTAGAGGTCAGCAACGACATTTTTCTCATCGTGACTTACGGTCGTTGATGAAGCAAAGCCTCTTTACCTTTTCTCTCTGGAGGTCTAGGCAATTATTCAGTCATCTCTCCTTCTTTTGAACTGGGTGTACACATTCAATTGCCTCACTTGTTCCTGTGAATTTTAATGGTAATGGTGCTCAGAATAACTAGCGAGGATGGTTATAAGCCGGACTCAAAGTGAGCACCGTCTTGTACTGATGAAGACACACGGAGACAACAAGGTGGCAGTGAGAATTATCTGAAGCCCTTAGAACAGGACACGTGTGACAGCAGAGGCCTCCGGTGTTAGCTTTTCATTTTAAAATTAAGGTTATTTGTAAGATTCTTAAATGACAGAACTAATAAACAGGAAAATAATGACAGCTGAGAACTGTTGAAGAGCTTTCCGCGTGCTTGTGACTGTTCTGCTTTACTTGCCGTTGCATCATCTGGTCCGTTCTTATGAGACAAGTCCGATTATTTTCCTCCTTTTTACAGCTGAGGAAATGGGGCAGAGTAAGTAAATTTTCGGAAGCTATGAAGCTTAGGCGGAGGGTCCAAATCCTGCGTTCACCGATTCCTTGCCATGTGGCTCTGGCCAAGTTACTTACTGACTTCAACATTTACTAGGTCCTTTGCAAGACTGAGATAATAACAATAGTATCTAAATAAGGGTGGTGGTGAGGGTCCAAGGAGATATTGCATTTATTGAATGCAGAAAGTTCCTGACACCCAGTCAGTACTCAATATATTAGCTGATAGTTTTTTGTTGTTTTTTTTTTGTGGTATGTGGGCCTCTCACTGTTGTGGCCTCTCCCGTTGCGGAGCACAGGCTGCGGACGCGCAGGCTCAGCGGCCATGGCTCACGGGCCCAGCCGCTCCGCGGCATGTGGGATCCTCCTGGGACCAGGGCACGAACCCGTGTCCCCTGCATTGGCAGGCGGACTCTCAACCACTGCGCCACCAGGGAAGCCCATAGCTGATAGTTTTTAATGATTATTATCACGATGTTGACATCTGTGTTAAAGGCTGTTATTTTATTTCAGAGGTGAGTGCTTTTTATATAAAATGTAAATATAATTATGTGTATGTGGGATACGGGATAAAAGTGATCCTATTTTAAGTTTTATGTTTATACAGTTTTTTTCCCCCAGTGAATTAAAGGTGTTCACTGAGTTGAATGTGGACCAAAAATCTGGAATAAGATAGTACTGAAATATGCAGTGGTGGAAACTCTCATAGGGTACAGGTGGGGGCCAGGACTGCACCCACTTTGCAGAGTCATTCGACAAGATCGAATCAAAATGAGGATGTGCATCCCTGTGTCCTAGCAACTTCGTGATGCCCTGGAGGAGCCCTCACACCCATGCACAAGGAATGTTGACAGCAGAAGGATGTGAGATGGTTAAAAATGGAAACAAACTGAAGGTCCAGAAACAAGACGATGAGTAAACAAATTAGGATAAAGTCATTCAATGGAATCTTGCACCAAAGTTAAATAAATGCATTAGCGCTCAAGTGAATTACCGCAGCAAGGCAAGATCTCCAGCATAATGTTGAAAAACAGCAAATTGCAGAAAGATATATGCCGCCTAAAACCTGCAAACAATATCATATATTGATTATGAATATGTTCATTTATGGTAATCATATAAAACATGTTTGGCAATAATGGATCCCAAATTCAGGAATTCAGGTTGGCTGTTATTTCTGGGAAAGGAGGAACAGGGGATTAGATTTGCTGAAAAGAAATCAGGGCAATTTGACACTATCTGTAATATTTTATTTCTTATAAAAGTGTTGGGGCCTAAATGACCAATGTTAAGATTTGACAAAGCTGGGTGGTAGATGCTTTTCAGTATGCTTGCAATGTTTCAGAATTTTAAAACTCGTATGTCATCACTTGTGCTGTCTGCTCTCCTCTCTTTGTCTGCTTCATAGTTTCAACACGTTTAGCACTTATGCTTAGATGTGCATTCTTTGGAACAGCATTTTATTCCTGCTATGAACCCTCTGTAAAAGGTTTTGGGTTTATGGATTTCAGTTCCGAGTGTTAGAACTTGTTTTCTGCTGGGTTCTTATGAGAGGTCAGGAAGTGCACGCTGCAGTCAGGGTTGAGTTAATCATTGAACATGGCTTCCCCTCGGTCTGTGTCAACTCCCTGAGTGCTTCTGGCAGCTAACTCCTTGCCATGCCGGGGACCCACAGAGGGAGAGGGACCGGGAGGTGACGTGATTGCCGAGCGCTGAAGGCTGGGTCACACAGCATCCCTCCCTCCCTGACCCATCAGTGTCTCTGTCGCTCGCCTCAGCTGATCAACAGCGTGAATGAGACTCATTGAGGGAATCGGGTGCTTGTGGAGTTGTTCCTGACCTACTGGGGAAGAGTTCAGAGAGGCCAAGGAGGTTTGTGACCTTCCTGTTAAAATGTGACTTGACCAAGGGGAGGTGAGTGGACAATGGGGGCAAGTGAGGCATCAAGTTCATCGATGAGATCAGTGTCAACGGGGTCAAATCCAATGGGTGACTACATGCATGTGTGTGTGTGAATGAGTAAAGGAGTGTTAAAATATATGTATTACATCTAAAGCAGATAGTATCGTACACAACATCTTACAAGCTACTAACTCAGCACACTGTGAAATGTGAAATGTCTAACACTTAAACTATGAAATGACTCAGCAAAGATAGGGAAGGCTATTGTATCTTTAAAGGGCTTATATTCCAAGGAAGCCAGGTAGAAACTCAAAACAATTCTTCTCTGTGGATAACTGTGTGGTGGGCTGGGTTAAAAAAGGTTTTTTTTTAAATTTTATCGTGCTAAGAACACTTCAGATGAGATCCACCCTTTTACCAGATTTTTAAGTGTGGGATACAGTCTTGTTATCTGTAGACCTGATGCTGTACAGCAGATCTGCAGAACTTACTCATCTTGCATAACTGACATTTTATACCCATCGGTTAGCAACTCTGCATTTGCCCCTCCCCACAGCGCCTGACCACCATCATTCTATCGTTTGCTTCTCCGAGCTTAATCATTTTAAATCCCTCATATAAGTGGATCACGCAGTGTTTGTCCTTCTGTAACTGGCTTCTTTTCACTTAGCATAATGTCCTCAAACTTCACCCATGTTTCTGCATTTTGCAGCATTTCCTCCTTTTTAAAGGCCAAATACTATTTCCACTGTATCTATAGACTGCATTTTCTTTGTCTGTTCATCCACCCAGATGCTTTAAAAATTTATTTTTCAAATTTCTATTTTGAAAACCTCAAACTGCAGAAACATTGGAAGAGGGGCACCATGAATACCTTTTTGCTTTTCACCCAGATTCTTCAAGTTGTTAACATTTTGCCACGTTTGCTTTCTCTCTGATATAGACTATATATTATGTAGTATGTACTGTATATAGTAAGATAATATATACATTATTTTCCTGCTAAATCATTTGACAGCAAATTGCCGACATCATGTCCTTTTACTCCTAAAACCCTCAAGTACTGCATACGGCACCAGCGTCCTCTCACACAAGCACATGCAATTACCAAATTCCTAAAGTTGATCATCGGTAACAATAGTGCGACCAGTACAGACCACATTCAAATCTTCCCAACTGCTGCCACCCACAAAGGCCACTTAAAGGGATTAATTCTGTGACCCAGGATCCAGGGTCACATATTGTCTTATCACATCTAGTTCCCTTTGTTCTCTAGAATAGTTCCTTGGGCTTTCCTTGTCCTTTTGTACACGGACAGACTTGAGCGTGCAGGCCAGCCGTTCTGTAGAATGACCCTCGGTTTGGGTTTGATTTCGATTGCTTCGTCCCAGTTAGATTTGGGTTGAACATTCGGACAGGAAAACACGAGTGGCGGTGTGTTCCCGTCATGTGCATCGTACCAGGAAGCCCACGATGTCAATTTGCCCCTCGATGGGCGATGTAAATTTTGATGGCTTGCTTAGGTGGGGCTGTGAAATTTTTAAGATGAAATTCACTGGAATATGTTTATTGCCAGGATTGCTTCCTTTAACATAAAGGTTGCTTCTGAGCAGGTCTCTCATGGGGAGGGAGCAGAGTGTCTGCCAGGCCCTGCTTCAGAGCAGGAAGGCCACCTCTGCCCAACACCCGCCCCACCCAGGGTTTGCCTCCTTTGCGGGGAGAGACAGGCAGTAAACAAGTAAATGCTATGAACAGCAAGTCAATTCAGATGGTGATGTGTGCTGTGAAGGAAACAGGACGGAGAGGTAGGCATAGACAAAGTCACTCTGGATAAAGCAGTGTCCCTGCCACCCCGCAGTGCCCTTTGCCGCGTGGGAGACCGCAGGGAAGCAAATGGACACATTTACAGTGACTCAGGTAGTGATAAATGCCCTGAGGATGACACGCAGCTGCTACACGGAGAGAGAGTGTCCTGAAGGGTTCAGCGCGTGGGGACAAACACGACCGGGTTCAGGAGGTGACATCTGAGAGGAGACTGAGATGAAGTGAGGAGAGCACTGAGAGGCTCAGCGGGCGAGTGGTCCAGGCAGGGGGGTGG
The DNA here is from genome assembly GCF_963924675.1 of Phocoena phocoena. Classification (NCBI taxonomy): domain Eukaryota; kingdom Metazoa; phylum Chordata; class Mammalia; order Artiodactyla; family Phocoenidae; genus Phocoena; species Phocoena phocoena. The sequence goes on from NC_089233.1 coordinate 79,735,210, forward strand.
CCAGTGCACCGACCCAAGGGCAGGGACAGGCTTCGTGTGACTGAGGAACAGCATTGGTGCGAGGAGGGCTAGAGGGCGCCGGCGGGAGTAGGAGGGAATGAGAACGAGGAGGCGGCCGGGCCCAGACCCTGGAGGGTTTCTAGGCCGTAGGAAGGACTTTGGGTTTTATTTTTGTTGGGATGGGAAGCCATTGGGAGGTTGAGAGTAAGGAGTGACATGATCTGTGTTTAAAAGGATCACTTTGGGGCTTCCCTGGTGGTGCAGTGGTTGGGAGTCCACCTGCCAATGCAGGGGACACGGGTTCGAGCCCTGGTCCGGGAAGATCCCACATGCCACGGAGCCGCTAGGCCTGTGCGCCACAACTACTGAGTCTGCACTCTAGAGACCGCGAGCCACAACTACTGAGCCCGCGTGCCACAACTACTGAGCCCACGTGCCTAGAGCCCGTGTTCCACAACAAGAGAAGCCACCGCAATGAGAAGCCCGCGCACCGCAACGAAGAGTAGCCCCCGCTCACCGCAACTAGAGAGAAAGCCCGCACACAGCAACGAAGACCCAACGCGGCCAAAACTAAATAAAATTAAATTTAAAAATTATAAAAAAAAAAAGGATTGCTTTGGCAATTCTGTAGAGAAATCTTTGCGGTGGGCTGGGTGTTGCCCAAAGGAAGCAGGGAGACCAGCATCCAGATGAAAGGACAAGTGGACTCTGGCAGAATTATGACCTCATTTTGTCCACCTGTGTCTCCCTCGTGCCTAATAAGGGATGCTCAGTATTTGTTAAATGAATGAATGGGTGGATGAAATAATACATTTGCTTCTATTATTATTAATTTTCAAGTATAGAAATTCATCTTATGGGTGGTAGATTTACACTGTGTCAATGTAGCTAAGGTAGGACATTTCCCCGAATTTGCTTTCCTGTGTATTTCCGATTGAGGTTGCCAGCCAGAGAAATCGGCACAGAATTGAGAAGAGGGAAGTAAAGGAGCCCCAACTTGAAAGTCCTTACTCTGCTCCCACAATCGGATAAGGTCCAATCCCATAAGAAATCCCTCTTCTAGATCACTCAGCATGGTTTTCTGGCTTCCCTGAACAAACCCTAAATGATACAGACTGAATTTGAGTATTATCCACCTTGGAGCTTCTTGATCTTTTCTAAGTTTTAAGGGAAAAAAAACCGATTACATTATTTTTAAGTAAGTATGTAAAGATAATTGATCAGTCTCTTAGCTGGTACCAATCGTATTCACATGAAGACTTTTCAAATGGTTGAACCTGTTTCTCTGGATTGTATACGTGTTTGATGAGAGAGCAGTTTTTCATTGCTGGTTGGACTAAAGGGCTGGTAGAAGGCATCTCTGATTCGGTTTCGTGATGCGTGAACCCAGTGACTGCACTGAGTCACGGAGGGGATGAAGTTCAGGTGATAATCACCGGCAGACCCCCCCCAACATCTCTGTTTGGGAACTGTGACCTTTAAATGAGTTCCTGAGGTTAAAGTTTAGTCCCAGGGTGAGGTCAGATCTAAAGAATCCTAATTTTTTGAATTTATGAGAAAAAGAGACATGGCAGAGGGAGAGAAAAGGCCACTTGGGATCTGGACCATTGGGACAGGAGGAGGAGGAGGCCACTGGGTTTTGTAACAGTTAAGGGCTCTGTGGTCAGCCAGACCTGAATCTCAGTAACCCCGTGTCATTGCTGTGTAATTAGAAGCAACTTACAGCATGTCTTCAAGTCTCAGTGTCCTGATTTATAACATGAGGTGATAATCCCTTTCTTATAGTGTTTGCAAAGATTAAATAGAACTGTATATGGAGGACTCTGTATAGTGCCTGGCACCCAGGGCAGTGGATAAGAGACTGCCTGACCTAGGTGACCTCAACTGTTTGGTGCCTCCGTTTCCTCATCTGCAAAATGGGGTCATCAATAGTATCCACTTCCAAAGTTTTCATGAACATTAAATGAGTAGATAGCAGTGTGATTAGGATGGCAAACATTAGCTTCAAATTCTGGCTCCAATATTTAATTGCTGTGTGACCTTGGGAAAGTTACTTAACATCTCTGAGTCCATTATTGCTTTTCATAAAAAAAAGCATGGTGGAATTCCCTGGCGGTCTGGTGGTTAGGACTCTGTGCTTTCACTGCTGAAGGCGCAGGTTCAAGCCCTGGTTGGGGAACTAAGATCCCGCAAGTTGTGTGGCATGGCCAAAAAAAAAAAAAAAAAAGCATGGTAACAACAGTACCCATTGTGTGGGGCTGTTGTGAGGGTTAAATGTCATCATGGGTGTAAGGCAGTGAACAGAGCCATGTGCTTCTAAGTGCTCAGTAAACATGGTTATGATTATTGCTGCCCTTATCATGATGGTTGGCCATATTCCAAGGTCTGAGCTAAGTACACTGTATGCCTCGAGACCTGGTCCGGGGTTGTTTTTAACTCTTACAACCACCCTGCTGGGTAAGTATTACGTGGTTCCCGTCTGATGGAGAAGCCACTGGAAGGCTGAGAGCAGGGGCCAAGGCTATCTACCTGCTTGCTCATTTTTGGTCTGGGGAGCTGAGCCCCTAACTACTTTGCTCTACTGCCACCAGTGATTTTTTCTAAGAATATATCTGGAGGAATAAGTGAACTCAGCAGCTCAGTCCCTCCAGGACCGTTGTTTCTCTCACTGAGTGCTTGATAAACGCCAAGCAGCCTGGGGACTGAGTGCCTGCAGTGAACAGACTGGGGGTTGTCTCCTAGGACACATTTGAAAAGCCATAAAAGAGAGGGTGGTCTCTCTGTGTTGGGGGCAGGAGGGCATTTTGGGGACTCTGCCTGATCTTCTTGTTGACCGCAGGTTGCTACACTGACAGTGGGAATGCTGAGGGGCCTCTCAAAGGAAAATCACATAACCCGACCTTTTGTATTCATGAAGCAACACTTTAAGGAATACCTGCTTTTTAACAATGGAGAAGAACACGACGAAAGATAGGGCGCTTTTTCATAGAGGTTTCAGTTGAAATATTCATCAGTGAGGATGCTTGTTGTTAATAGCTGGGGAAATGAGACAAAATCTAAAGAACAGAGTCATTTTTCTTCTTTTGGGACTGCTGGTAAGTGGGAAGCAGATGCTAGGGGCATTGAGCTATGTTGATGGCTGAGGCCAGTATTTCAGGACATGAGATATATTGGATGAGGGGTTCTTCTCTTATAGGATTTCACAGCTGAAGAAAACTAGAGAGACTTTTCTTTGCCGACTTTTTGTCTTTTTTTCATTTTGGAGGTAAATAAATGGGGACTGGAGTTAAATAAAGGACTTGCGCATGGTCCTTAACACATGCTAAAAGCCCAAATGCATAGAAGGTGGGGCAAGGTTTCAATGAGTGAGATAGACCAGGTGGGAAGTAGCAGGGAATGGTGGAGAGCAGGGCAAACCAGAGAGGGCCTGACCTCCTCAAAGGGGATTCTGTTACCTGGCTGTATCGATGGTGCCACGAGAAGCAGGCCCACAGGGAGACAGATCTAACTTTGAAGAGAAGTGAAGATCCCAATTTGGAGGATGGAATCTCCCGATTTTTAAAAGTTGTTGACGAATTCAAAAGTTTAAACCACACCATGCCGGCCAAACAAAGACTTTCTGAGGTCCACAGGTGGCTCGAAACCTGCCTGTTTGTGACCTGGGTTGCAGAATCTTCCAGCACCCTACGCCCTTCCTGACAGTGTAGTTCCCACCTCACTTCTTGTCAAGTGTTGTTTTTCCTTCCAAGGCAGCACTGTTTACTTAGGTCAGGAACCCTTGGTGTGATAAGTTCCTTAACTCTTCACTCTGAATCAGGACCTCAAATGAAGACAATATTTTACTTGTGTTTCCTCCCTACCACTCACCGGCTTGTGCTTGTTCAGCCAGAAACCCAGGAACCACAAGGAAGGCTACTGAGAAGCAAAGAAATTTTTAAACTCTCATCCCACCCCCATCTTTTTTAAAGAATCTTCTTTTTATAGTAAACCAGAGAGAGGATGTTCAGAGTCCGGGTTCAGAAGGTGCATGGGTTTTGCTCAGCAAAGTTCAAAAATAGAATAAAAAGTACAGTTTGGTAAATCTTTAATGTCCAAATACTACTCCTTCCCCCCATGAAAGCAGCCACTGGAACCACTTCCACCTCTGCACTTGGAACAAGACACTGACCAGGAGGCTAGTTCCATTTTTCATGCACTGTTGATTCTGTGCCTCGATTCCATCTGAGCATTTTTAAGGCAACAACAAGAAAAACAGCAGTGCGACCCCAGGCTGGGCTCTAAGTCTCTTTCCTGCATTTCCAAGCAAGCCCAGAGAGTGAGTCAGAGATGACTCACTTCGTAAACCCATGACCTTCAGTTTCGGGTTAAGTCCTTCATTTAAGACAAGGCATTTTCCCCAGATTATAATTTTTCCTCTTTAGTGAACAAATGTGTTTACTTTAAAATACTCATCAATAGGGCTTCCCTGGTGGCGCAGTGGTTGAGAGTCCGCCTGCCGATGCAGGGGACGCGGGTTCGTGCCCCGGTCCGGGAAGATCCCACATGCCACGGAGCGGCTGGGCCCGTGAGTCATGGCCGCTGAGCCTGCGTGTCCGGAGCCTGTGCTCCGCAACGGGAGAGGCCACAACAGTGAGAGGCCCGCTTTCAGCAAAAAAAAAACCACAAAAAAACCCCTCATCAATAAAGTCATTAAACAGACATTGTCTATCAAAGAAATGCTAAAATACTTTCTATTATGCTTCAAACAGCTTAGGAGAGAAAGATACATTACAATAAAAGAATGGGGGATAGAAATCTGAGTTTTCACCTGTGAAAATTTGGGTGACAGACACACACACACTCACACACATACATACACATACACACACTTCCAAGACACAGGGTAGTGAGCAAATATTTAGTGTGACTGGTCACATCAGTTCATTTCATGGCTCAGAGCTTTATCATCTGTGTGGCTCTAGTCAATTTCTTACTCAGCTTCTAGTTGCCTCTGTTCCTTATCTGCAAACCACAGGTAATAATAGTATCTCCCTTGGAAAGTTGTTAAAATAAAATGATGTAAAACATGTAGCACTTCTAGCACACTATCTGGCCCATAAACAAAGACCGTAAGTGGTATAAACAATACTAGGGCTACTAATACTTCCGGAGCTAATGTTTTTACAGATATCTTGCTTCCAATCATTAACTAACACAGACAGAACTATCTGATTCCAGAGCCCAGACTCCTTCCATCAAAGCCTATGACCAGGATAAACACGACTAAATTCATATCCTGCGTCTACCAAGTGCCTTACTTTGGGAGAGAGAAACAGTGGACCGTGAACAATGCTTATCTCCTCAAATGTGAATGTTTTTGTGCCTATAAAGACCCATCTCCCTAGTTGTGTGTGTGCCGAGAAAGCATGTGTTCTCTGTGGAATGATGGTGGGGAGATGGAGTATCTTTGTTTGGGGACACTGAAGACCCCAGGGAAGAACTACATTTCCTGAGGGTGTCAGATGAATTCTGCAGGCAGCTGTTGCACGTAAGATTTTACATAAGCTGTGCCTACAAAGCCCAGGAAATTTTGCTACATAACCTGGTAGTTTAATCAACAAACAGCCCCGGTAATTTACCATTTCTTCTTTGTTGAGTCTACTTTTTCTTCATAGTTTCCCACTCAGACTAGGTAGAGCTAAAATGGCAATACATTCAGAGCTTTCCCTCAGTTTCATTGCGGGAGGTGGTGCCGTGCAGGGGTTAGGAGCACGCGTGCTAGAATCAGGGTCCCTGGGTCTGATTCCTAGTTGTGCCATTTTTCTTGGTTGGTTAATTTGAGGTTGGTAAAATGGGGATAATGAAAATAGTAGTGCCAATTCATGAGTGGGTTGGGAGGGTGAAATGAATACTTACAACAGTACCTGGCTCTGAGTACAAATTCAAGAAACATGAGCTCTACCAGCTCAGTCAGTTTGGAGAGCTAGTAGACTCTCAACTTCGAGACCGCAGCTATGAACCCCATCCTGAAAAATCCTCACGCACACATCCACCCAAATGTTGATGCTCTTTCTAGGGTTCACAGAGCTCCCCTGCCACCACCTCCCAGGTTTAGAACCTCCGTGTAGAAAACAACTTGCAACAGACAAGGAAAGTGTGTTTTCATATGCAAACCAAGTTCCTCACTGTCAGGATGCCTTCAGCCTTTATGTAAACAGGCAGCCTCAGAGGGACCTTTTAATGGGGCTCGAAATGGGGAAGGAAAGAACAGGCTCTTTCAAGCTGGTGATTCATCGTCAGTTTCCTTCAGGGAAACAAAGGGATTGAGTGCCGAGGAGTATTCAGCCTCGAGGGGAGCTGGGTTTGTGGAGCAGGGACCTTACAAAGTCAGCCTCCCCGCCCCAGTTTTTCAGCGTTCCTTACAGGGACCTGCTGAATCACTTCTGTAGACGACACATCAAAAGACAAACTGCCTGTTTTATCAGGCTCGCCAAACCCAGTTAGGAGAACCAACAGGCAGGCAGGTCTCCGTCTGAATCACCCGGACCCGATGGAGGCAGCAGAGGTTACCAGGATGATTGGGCACAATTCCTCACCCTCACCAGGAAGGGAAGTCAAGTTGTCTCTTGTCAAAGAGCTGGGCAAGAGGACCCTGCTAATTCTGTCCACCTCTTGGTGTCAGAGCAGACCCCAAGGGGGCTTAGAACATGCGGATTAGGCTTAAGTCTTGAAGAGGGATGTGGCTGTCATTCAGTGCTCAGTAAATTCCCGGGGCATGAATTCATGGGACCCATTGCTGTGAAAAATCGGCCAGCCAGTTAATTAAAAGAAACATTTTTAAAACCTGATGAACTGAAAACAGAAAAGAATTGCTTTGGGTTGTTCTTTAGACGCTTAATCCAAAATGCAGTTAAATCTTTGATACTGCCCTCCCCGACTCACTTTTTCACAAATATCTTTTCTTCAAATTCAGGGTCTTCCACAGACATAGAAAACAAACTCATGGTTACCAAAGGGGAAAGGGCGGGGCAAAGGATAAATTAGGAGTTTGGGATTAACAGATACACACAATTATATATAAAATAGATGGCCAACAGGGACCTACTGTACAGCACAGAGAACTGTACTCAATATTTTATAATAACCTACCAGGGAAAAGAAGCTGAAAAAGAACAGATACATATATATGTATAATTGAATGACTTTGCTGTACACCTGAAACCAACACAATACTGTATATCAACTATACTTCAATAAAAATTTTAAAGAACAAGTTAGGGTCTTCTTATATCTGGAATATTCTACCACATACCATAACAGATTTAGCTTCAACCAAATCCCACACTAAGTCATATTTTTATATATACATACACACTCATATAAACATATACATATATACACATATGTACACATGTAGGTACTAACTTGAGTACCAAGTGATTATCAACATAGTTTTACATTTTCTAGACATTTATGAAACATATATTACATGTCATTTTGATATTTCTTTTTCATAGGTTGGAAATAATTTTTTTCCAGGCCTCAACCATCTTTTCAGGTGGTTGTGAAAAAATCAGATCCTAATTTAGTCAGCCCTAAGGTAGCTGAAAACCTTTAGGGGAATATATGTTTTATGGCCTCATCAATAAATGAGCATATTCCTGAGGTTCTCCTAAGGCTACATGATTCCCAAGGTTTTCAGAGTTTCTGTACTTGATGTTATGTACCCGATTTTATAGACTTGATAAATTTTGGTGTTTCCTTTCTGTAACTGGCTGATTGGATACTGTGCTGGTTTGGACTTGTGAAGGTAAGGAAGTAATGTCTCCTGTTCCAAACACCTCAGGAGGGATAAAGAGGGGGTCACGTGTGTGTCACCCGGAAACGGAAATTCTGAACTGAGTGTGTGCTTTAAATAATACATGGATTTGGCAAATCAGATGCTCTTACAAATGTCATCCTCTAAGGAGGACAACACATCAGAGGGTCTCTGTAGGAACAGGTCTTAATGACCAGAGACTCTCACCCCTAATGGAACCAAGCCACCACTCAAGGCTCACTGCTCCACGAACCGCTCAGTCCTGATCAGGGAGCGTTGGGTGAATGTTCTTCTCTCCCACCAGAGCTTCATGGTAAAAGGGACTGTGTCTGCTTTTGCTTCCCGTATCGTACACCCTGCACCAAGCATGGTGCCGGCACATAGAAATCCTCAACATATCCTCTTATTTACTACTTTTAGCAGGAAGGCATTAGAGCGTAGTCTTTACGTGTGTGGCTTGGGGGGGGGGTCCCCCTGCTGGGGTTGGGTTCTAGCTCTGTCACTGATCTTTGAATAGGTTACTTCTGTCTGTACCTTGGTTTCCTCATCTGTAAAATGGGGATCATAAAAGTACCTGCTTCACAGAGAGATTGTGCTCTCTTTCTTTTCATGGTCCAGTTTTCTGATATATAAGACCGTGCAGATTCACGCCGGTTTCAAGCTTTTAATTATTTTTACTGTACTAACTTTTTGTATGTTTAGTGTTTAAATGTATCATTGGTGATTTGGGTTATTCTTAAGTAGTTTAGAAATTTGGATCAAGGAAAAGAATGTGTGTGTGTGTGTGTGTGTGTGTGTGTGTGTGTTTTAATTGCTGGTAAGTTGTGTCAAGCCAAGCTTTAACTATTTGTGGTCGGCACATCTTTATTTTGAGGAAACAGGGTCACACTTTATTTTAACAATGTGAAAATTTATCTTGGTAATGTCTTGAATGGCGTGGGATTTGGGAAGGACTGTGACATTTGAAGAAGGGAGGAGAAAAACGAGAATTCAAACTAGTGCCTTCTAATTTCTATGCCCCAGAAAACATTGCCGTGTGTGTGTTTTAATCGTTGCCACTCTGTCTGAAAGTCACAGAAGAACACTCAGAGGAGACAGGGGAAGAAACAAGTCTTCAGAATGGTCCCTAACATGAAGCAGCTTGGCAGAAGGGGGCGGGGGCGCGTGCTCGGGGGCGTGTTTTGAAGGGGCTGCGTCACCTGCGGTTATTGATGGAGCTGGTAGCTGCGGAGAACGGGACAACGGAGGGAAGTTCATCTCGCCTATTTCACCTTGTGAACCGATCATCTTAAGTCAAGAATGAACTCCTGTCCCCGAACGAATATTACAGAGTTGGCCCAGGCATGTAGAAGGAGAGAGAGAAGGAAAGAGCAAAGGAATCTCAATGTTCCGGGACCAGACACAAAGTACTTATACGGATTTCCACAGAGGAGCCGGTTTATCTGAGGCACATTCCTTACTTGAGGTGTTTCAGGACATTCCCATAATATTCTGTAATTATCCCAATCTGTGTTCAAGAAATAGCATGAGACACCATGACATTACCCGACAACCTCAGTTTCCTGCGGACGATAACTGGCTTTGGGAAGGAGGCCTCAGAGATTCCTGTGTGTAGCAGGCTATTATTAACCTTTTCTTCAAAAGAAATACCATTACTGTCAAATCAGAATCTTTTTAAGCCTTTAGATGCTTATTGGGTCTGACACATAGAAGTCTTCAACCCTGAGAAGTGTGTTAAGTCTTTATAAAATTGTTTCCCATAGTAGTTACCTTATTTCCCTTCAAATTTCTCTTCCATTTTCTCCATCACTTATTGACCACTTTTTTGTTGTTGTTTGTTTGTTTTATTTTTATTTTTTATTGATTTTGGGTGGGGATGTCACACAGATTTTTTAAAATTAATTTTTATTGGAGTATAGTTGCTTTACAACGTTGTATTAGTTTCTTGCTGTACAGAAAAGTGAATCAATTATACGTATACATATATCCCCTCTTTTTTAGATTTCCTTCCCATTTTGGTCACCACAGAGCAATGAGTAGAGTTCCCTGTGCTATACAGTAGGTTCTCATTAGTTACCCATTTTATACATAGTAGTGTATATATGTCAATCCCAATCTCCCAGTTCATCCCACCCTCCCTTCCCCCTTGGTATCTGTAAGTTTGTTCTCTACATCTGTGGCTCTATTTCTGCTTTGCAAGTAAGTTCACCTCTACCATTTTTCTAGATTTCACATATAAGCAGTATTATATGATATTTGTTTTTCTCCTTCTGACTTACTTCGCTCTGTATGACAACCTCTAGGTCCATCCACGTCTTTGCAAATGGCACTATTTTGTCCCTTTTTATGACTAATATTTCATTGTATATATGTACCACATCTTCTTTATCCATTCCTCTGTTGATGGACATTTAGGTTGTTTCCATGTCCTGGCTGTAAATAGCGCTGCAATGAACACTGGGATGCATATTTTTGAATTACGGTTTTCTCAGGGTATATGCCCACGAGTGGGATTGCTGGGTCATATGGTAGTTATATTTTTAGTTTTTTTGTTTGTTTGTTTTTGTGGTACGTGGGCCTCTCACTGTTGTGGCCTCTCCCGTTGCGGAGCACAGGCTCTGGACACGCAGGCTCAGCGGCCATGGCTCACGGGCCCAGCCGCTCCGCGGCATGTGGGATCTTCCTGGACCGGAGCACGAACCCGTGTCCCCTGCATCGGCAGGCGGACTCTTAACCACTGAGCCACCAGGGAAGCCCCTATTTTTAGTTTTTTGAGGAATCTCCATACTGTTCTCCACAGTGGCTGTATCAATTTACATTCCCACCAACAGTGTAGAAGAGCTCCCTTTTCTCCACATCCTCTCCAGCATTTCTTGTTTGTAGATTTTTTGATGATGGTCATTCTGACCGGTGTGAGGTGATACCTCATTGTAGTTTTGATTTGCATCTCTCTAATAATTAGTGACGTTGAGCATCTTTTCATGTGTTTGTTGGTCATCTCTATGCAATTGACCACTTAGTTAATTGGTTATTTTTCTTAGTCTTCCATAAAACTATGAGATAATAAACTAGTCCTAAGCCTGTGATGTTGTGTACCCCAGAGTTCAAATCCAATATTCATTGAAGGTATGGCTGATGGGAAAGAAGGTCATATAGTTCATGATAAAGTGCTCCTAAGAAGGGATTCTGGCACCATCCACAGTGGCTAATTTTCCTCATTCTTTTTTTTTCCGTACACAAAGTTCCTGATGAGTTCACCCAGTAATTTTGTCACAGCACTGTTGGGGATGGTGATTCCTGGGCCATAATTGAACTCAGGGGGTTTGTACCTGGGCTATGGGCCAAAATATGTGGGAGAAAATATCTCACTGGTATGCCTGAAGACGCTTGGTCTATGTACTTTGGCAATAAAGTGCTCAAGAGTGGAATTCAACACAGTTTTCTGGTTTCTCTCTCCTGGTTGCTTCTTTTCTTGGCTTGAACAGTGAGTCAGTATGTTGGTCTGCGTGTGTGGTTCAGAGAAGCATCCAAGGGCTCCACCTCAGCTTCACGGAAGAGTGAATCTATTTGCCACCTTTAAGTCTGAGGTTCAAGTTCACACCCCTTTGGTTTATTTCTAAGTGTTTTCCTCATCAAAAAATCACTTCTTTCTTCTGAGAAGTCATCTCATCAGGGCTTCTTCTGTCTGGTAGAATGCTTTGTTTTTACTTTAAAACAAAGTAAACTTTACTTTTACTTTACTTGCTAGCTTGGTACTTAGTATGTAATGATGATATCATTTATCTGCCATTGTAGGAAAAGGGTATTATTATTTATTTTTTCTTTTTTTTAGGGGGAAATGAGTTCATGTTGGGAGTACCTGATAACCGCTGGTTATCAAACACGTGTTTCTTTCATTTCTTTCATTGACCTGAGAGATCTTTTTAGAACATTACCTGTGCTAAGAACTTAGCCTGAAGGGGCAAGAAGAGGAAATATTTTTTGCAGGTGCCCAGTGACAGCTGAGGCAGTGGAGGATGGGTCCTGGAAGGAGACGTCGTCTAGTAGGATGAAGTTAGTGGCGGACATGTGGCCTGAGGGGTGACAGAAGCAATACTCTGACCTTTCTCACTTCCCAGCCTCTGATTTCCTGCTGGTGCTTGCCTCCCATTGGCTAAATCCAAATGTAGCCAAGGGCAAAGGATCTGGAGGACCATGGAGGTCAGCCTCTCAGGAATGGAGGTGGGCACATATGGATCTGGTTGGGGAAGCAAAGAGATGAATAAGGGTGATGTGACCCCAGAGAAGCCCTCCACACAGGGCATCCTTTCTCAAAGTCTTTTCCCAGCCATCACTACACGGTTTCTCACAGCCAGTGGATCCACCGCCATTCAGCACGTGAACTTCTCTGGCTTTGTTTTCCTCTGCTCAGCATCTCTCCTATTCTCCATTTTCTTCTTTTCTATTTTTCATCTTCTCTCCTCTCTTCCTCTTCTCTTGCTCAGTGTCTCTCCTGTTCTTGGAGCCTTTCCTTGCCTAACAGAAGTCCTAAACTTCCACTGAAAACCACGAAGATCTCTTTCATGAACTTTTTTCCCAGTTGAAAAGCAGAAGGATTCAGCAGGACAGTTTCAATTCTGAAACAGGGAAAGCTGCATAAGACCATCTCTTCAGGTTTTGAATCTTGGTCTTGATTATCAAAAAGAACCAAGATTTTTGGCAGAGTTCTTTTAGATAAATGAGTACTGCTTACATCATGCAGTAAGAGAAAAAAATAACAAAAAATTGTAAAAAAGGAAAAAGAAAACCCCATAAATATTGTAAATCTTTTCTCAGAAGGTGATCGTTGATATATCTCCTCATTTCCTTTAACTGTCATTTTGCGTTTGCTGTTTCAATTTCTAATGCTGGTTACACCACTCAACTGACTCCTGGGAACATCCCAAGAGCTGTGTTTCAGGTTGGATGAAATGAAGACATTCCCAGTGTGACACAGGATGCCTGTGGGCTGATAAAGCTGCCACATAAATCAGACTCTTATTAAGAATTATTGGTTATTAATCACCCCAGTCCCTGAACATGAAGAGGGATTCATTATTGCCCTAGCGACAACTTTCAGAACATAAATGTATGCCTTTCATCTGAAAAGAGGGAAAACTGTTTCCCTTTCAAAGTAAGAATTTATTTTCCTGGTTAGGACATCACCCATGTATTTAGCAGTTCTACAATGTGCTGAGATCCACTTTGAGGGGATAATGATTCATGCAGACATGGAATTGGGTTTCAGACCCTTTGAAGCCTAATTTGCCCAGTTGTAGACATTGAGTAACATGCCGTTGGGCGTAGAATCCAAACTATTCCTGGGTTTGTCTTTAATGATTAAAAATGCCTGCATGTGATGTGTCAACAGCTTGTAAATTCATAATTGGGGTGAGGCTGCTGTGGCTCTACTTGCCAATAACATGTGAATATCGGGTTCAGAGTGTCCAGTTAGGGTGGAACATTAAACAATGTGTGGTAGCGAATGAATACAAGATCACTCACGTCCTGGTGGAAGTTTCTTTGAAGCTGCACTGTGTTCTATGAAACTGGAGGAGTGGCTTCCTAGGTAACACTGACTTTACCATGTGGCCATATTCAGAGGCCAGAGAAGTCGTGATGAACTAAAAGTGGGTCCTTCTGAAGCCTCCCCAGATAGGATCAGACACAGTGCAGGGATGGACCGTTGGTCAAGTATGAGACTCCTTCCTGATACATCTGAACCCTCACCAATGTGGCTGAAGCACCATTTCCATGCAGAAGTCAGTATCTGGTTTCGTTGTGCTTGGCCTCCTTCCTGGAGGTTTGAATTGAATGGCGGTGTGAACTCCTCCGAGGCTGAAGGTGTCTCTGTCCAGCCTCTCTGCTTTCTCAGTGTCTGCAGTTACTGTCTAACTGGCACTTCCCTGTTGTCAGTACTTGTACTGTTTGTGTAAGCCAGGGTTTAACCTATTCTCTCTCTTTGCTTCTTTTTAACCATCCATTCATTCAGCAGCTTTATATTATGATCCCACTTTGGCCAAGGCACTATTTAAGACACTGGGGAACACAGCAGTCAGCAAGATAGATAAGGTCCCTGTTCTCTTATATTCTTGTTGAGGAGATACGTAAGCAAACAAACAAATAATTTTAGAAAGGGCTAAGGAATATGAAGGAAATAAAATAGGGTGATGTTGTAGGGCAGCTTAGTGGGAGTAGGGGGACGGGAACATTACACGCGACAGTTGTCTCTGAATAAGCTATTTTTATGCTGGGACCTAAAGAATGAGAAGGAGCCAGCAATGCAATGATCTGGAGGAAGAGTGTCCCAGGTAAAGGAATCGCAATCGCAAAAGTCCTCAGGCAGGAATGAGCTTGGTTTACTGAAGGAACAACAATGGCACCAACGGAATCAGTGTGGGGTATGCTTAGTGAGCAAGATGAGAAGGGTAAGAGATTATGTCAGAATGCATCAGGGCCTGGGGTACGTACACCATGGTGGGGAGTTGTGATTTTAATCAGTTATATCCATCCAACTGCACACCCTACATTCCTTCACTTCCTTGCTTATCCATCTTAGTTATCCTGATTCATCGTTATAATCACTCCCTTGAAAACATCTTCCCCCTTTGTATTAGTTATCTATTGCCGTGTAACAAATTGCAAAAAAGTTTTGTGGCTTCTTGGGCAGTTCTGTCTGAGGGTCTCAGGAGATTGCAGTCAAGATAACTATAAGTTATCTGAAGGCTTGAATGGGGCTGGGAGACTCACTTCCGAGTTGACTCACTCACATGCCAGGTAGGTTTGTCCTGGTTGTTAGCAGGATGCCTTAGTTCCGTGTCTCATGGGCCTCTCCACAGGACTTCTTGAGTGTCCTTACGACATGGTACTGGCTTCGCCGTAGAGAGAGTGATCCAAGAGAGTACAAGGTGAAAGTCACAATGTCTCTTATGATCTAGCCTTTCATAATATCTATTGGTCACACAGGTCATCTCGCTCAGTGTGGGAACGGAGGGGCCCCACAAGGGCAGCTCACCTTTCTACACCTTTCAAGTATGAACTCAGACTCATGTAATGTCTACTGTGTTGATGTTTTGTTTTACAGATCCTCATTTGAAGACATAAATCCTAGCGATTGTGAGCCCATGCTCTGGGGTCAAAAAGAATATTGGGTTCAAAGATCAGGTTTACCACTCCTTAGCTCTGCGAACTGTGGCATATTTCTTAACTTTCTAAGCTTCTATCTCCTCATCTGAACATTGGAGATAATTCTACCTCACAGCTCATGATTGATATAAAAATTAAAGTAAGATAATGCTTATAAACAAACTTAGCCATAATGATTGTCACACAAATTCTCAGTAGATATTATCTACCGCTGCCCTTGCTCTTATTCCTTGTTTTTTTTTTAATTACTGCAGAATGCAGCTACTCCTTGAAGTGTTTCATAAAGTTTAGTGATGTGCTAACACTTCTGGGAAGCCCAGCCTGCAATCAGTTTAGATCGGAGGGGTGGTGGATTTGGTGGTCAGCATGATCCCTGGTAATGCATACTCAGGATGCCGGAAGTTCAGACATGTCATAAAAAATTCCCCTTTGGTATGGTAAAGTTTGGCAGACTCACCATTTGCCCTCAGGTGAGCTGGGAGTCAAGCACTGGGCCAGCTCAAAAGGAGCATCTAAGTTCAACCCCAATGCAAAATCTAATCAACTCTCAAAGTCAAAGGATGAGCTGATGATTCAGGTATTTATATCAAAAGGTGTTACAAGATGATTTGGAACATGGTAGAGGATAAGAAACAGGATTTCAAATCTATTCCAGAGTTACATTTCTTGACAGTCTTCTAGGAAATGAAGCTAATGAACTTTTAAAGATCATTCAGTGTTTTCAACTAAGGTTTCTGAGCACTTACTATGTACCAGACACTAGACTAGGTTCTGGCAAAGTAGCTAAGAGCAAGTCTGCCTGAACCCCAGCTCTCATGGTGTTCAGAATTAAAGTCATCAGTTAGAGATCATAGCCCTTATTACTCTTTTTGATGGCTTAACTTTCTACAAGTTGCCAGAAATTGCTAGAAACTTGAAGGATTTCCATCCTTATGTCCAAATGAATAATAGCATTAGTGGTAGGGATAACATTTGTACCCAGTTAATCAGCCACCTAATTATTCAATAACAGATAAAAATGCATTAACTTGTTGAGACAAACGTGTTTCCCAAAGTCATTGTTTAGAACTGAATTACCAAAAACATGTTTTGAGTAATAATGTCTTGTTCACAAGTCATTTTTCTCAATTGTCTTTCTGAGGGCTGATACAAGATCCCTGGGAACTGTTTGCAAAGCAAGATAAAGATATTGGTAATGAACAGATTCCCAAAGCAATTTCAACACTGGCATGGAAATCTATACATTCCCTAAACTTTCTTTGCTTCAAAGGCGGGTGGAATTCCTTCTGAAATGGGTAAATGGAATGCATTCGGTAAACTGCAGCTTTTGTGGCAATTAACTCAGTGATTCACACGGCTCCTAATTTTGTCAGCCTAATCTGACCTGACAAGCCAATTCTTTGTTTGATTGCTAATCCATAGTACAGATTTTAATCTCCAACACTTAAAATAACTCACCCCTACATATCTTGGAAAGTTCACGACTGCCGGTGTAGGCATTTTTACAGTTGTGTGTACAGGTCTCTAGGGAGACAATACATGTTTGTGGAGTGAATGCATGCTCCTTTTCATTCTCATTTCAATGGATGGAATTTGCATCCAACGCTTGAAATTTTGCACTCTACTGAAGTGACATCTCAACAGAGAAAAATCCTAGTGTGAGCAGTAATTCTCAAGTGCAGTGATTTTGCCTCCCAGGGGACATTTGGCAATGTCTGGTGACATCGTTGGTTGTCACAACTGAGAGAGGGTGCTGTTGGCATCTAGCAGGTGGAGACCAGGGAAGCTGCTAAGTATTCTGCAATGCACAGGACAACACCCCGACCCAGGGAATTATTTAGCTTTAAACGTCACTAATGCTGATGCTGAGAAACCCTGATTCAACCAGCGTTGGTCTAGATAATTCTGTTAAAGACTTCTGTAGAAAAGGGAAGACAAGTTACTTAATTTATCCAAAGCCGTTTATTCATTCGTATCCCGGGGTTGGTAATAGTAAGGACTTGTTGCTGTCGCTGTGCATTTAAAATGAAATAATGGGGGAATTCCCTGGCAGTCCAGTGGTTAGGACTCTATGCTGTCACTGCAGAGGGCCCGGGTTCAATCCCTGGCTGGGGAGCTAATATCCTGCAAGCTGCGTGGCCAAAAAAATAAAAAATAAAATGAAATAATGTACACAGAGTGCTGACTACATTGTTGGCACACAGTAAGCTTATTATTATTACTATTATTAGCTTATCTCCTAAAAGAAAATGTGGCTTCTGCCTTGCTCTCACTGGGAGAGGTCAGCTGGGCTATAAGTACACACAGGAAACTCTATGAAGATATCCACGTAGTAAAGAACTAAGGCTCCGTCCAAATGGCTAGCAACTTGCTGCCCCACAAGGGAGCCATCTCAGGAGGGGGTTCTCCAGCCGCAGTCAAGCTTTGGGGAAAAAATGTAAATGACTTAAACTGACCCAAGAAGAAAAAGAAAATCTAAATAAACCAATAATCAATAAAGCAATTGACGTGGTGGTCAAACACCTCCATGCCCATGTCAGGGCTGGGTCCACGGCTATGGGATCTTATATGGACAGTCACATGGGACCCCAAGCTTAGATGGGCACACTTGGTTTAATGCCTTGGGCCACTATCTTGAAATTCTTAATTTTTTTTTTTAACAAGAAGTTCCTCATTTTTATTTGACACTGGACCCTGCAAATTATGTAGCCAGTCCTGAGCATACCTGTGTAGTTTTATAGGTGTTTAACTTTTAAGGTACTGATAATCCAAAGCCTTTCTGAAAACAGGAAAAGAAAGCATGCTACCCAGTTCATTTTAGAAGGCTAGTGTAACTTTTCAAGCTTCCAACATCTCTTGATCAAAGTCACTTAGAAATTTAGGGATAAAATGTGATTTCATCAGATCTGCCAGAACATGAATAACTACCAAAGTCATTCATTACCGAGGAAGTTTGATATTGACCTACACAAATGAATTGTCCTTTCCTCAGATGAAGTTGTTTTCTGTTTTGTTTTGTTTTTTTTCTGGTCCTAACAAGGAGCATGTTAGACAAACTTATCCTAAGTTCATTCCGGGCTAGTTGATGAGTTAACTATTTTAAGCTCTTCCGGCACTTGTAGACTTTTAAAGCCTTAATATGAATTTTTTCCCAGGTCACTTGCTAGTGAACCTTGGAAAAACTTGGCAAATTGAATGAGTGCTCATCCAAAGTCAGACTCAGCACCTTTAACCAGAAACTCTAAGAAAAATAGATGGAATTAGTCTTGGGAATTTCATTAAGAACACAATGGCCGTATATTCTGCTGTGTCTATGGTCCTGATCTAGCCGACACTGTACTTCTAGAAGGCAATCCTTCTAGAAGCTAAACTTCATGGCCTTATAATTTTAGTTCCTCATTTTAATTAATAGTCTGCTTCTGTTATTTAATGAAAACCAGAATCCACTTCACTGATGTCTCGAAAACAGGAATGCCCTCCCTTCTTATTCACTTTCATGTTTTCTTCCTTATTTTCATCTATTCATTTTCAGTGAGAAGTAAGATAACTCATGTGGGGTTTTCCCACAGTCAAAATGTACCTGAAATTAAAAACCTTAAACACGTTTGAGAACAATGATGTTAGATAATTTCCTACAATTTAGGTGTTAAAAAAGAACTAATCAATCCTATCTTGACAGGTGGGATGAGCTTGTCTCCATGGTGAATTACACTGTGGAAAGCAGAGAATTTCCAGAAGGGAACAAGGAACAACTCTTGTAACGTGAGAATAGAATTCCTTTATCCTTAACAAGTATGCAATTTAATAGATATTTGTTGGATAAATCAGTGGATCATACTGTTCTGATAATTAATCTGGGACTTACTAGGTTCCTTTTTGGACTTTCCTTTTTAATAGGAGGTTGCCCTCAGTTCCTTGCCATGTGGAGCCCCCCCATCAGCCGCTTAGTCATCAAAACCTGCAAAGGAGAGAGTCTCCTGGGAGGACAGATGTGACAATCTTCTATTACATAATCAGGAGGTAAGGTCCCGTCACTTTTGACATAGGCTATTGGTTAGAAGCAAGTCACAGGTCTTGCCCATACTTTGAGGGGGTTATAACGACGTGACTAACAGGAGGTGGGAAACACGAAGGCCACCTGAGTTTCTCGGCTCCACAGCCAAACGTCCTGGGTTCAAATCCTGACCCCATAGCATACGAGCTCCAAGAAACATAAGCATTTATTAATCTCCAAGCCTCAGCTTCCTCATCTGTAAAATGAAAAATCTACTCACACCTTCATTCTAGGGTTATTAAATTCCAGAAATTCCTCATTTCCAGATACCCTTGTGCCATTTTCATGGTTTTGCCTAATTTATATGCTTCGAGAAATATCACTCACTATCATCTCCCCTCTATAATGTAAATCAACTTATTTAAAAAGCAAATTTAATAGTACTACTAGACATTTAAAAAATATTAGTATTACAGAAGATAATTGTAAACACACATTATCAGTAATAAAAGTTATTTGTCTGCATACCTCCAAAATTCACCCTGCACATCACTTGTGAAAGGTATATATGCCCCCTTGAGAGGTTGGGGCCAACAAAGCCTGCGTGCCACAACTACTGAAGCCCACACGCCTAGAGCCCGTGCTCCGCGACAAAGACCCTGAGTTCATCTCCTCTCGTGAGCACACCAAAAACACAACTATCCGCAGAACAACCATCAATGAAAAAGACCAGAACCTACCAGAAAAGATCTTCCACAACTAAAGACATAGCGAAGGAACCACAGCGAGACGGGTAGGAGAGGCAGACTCGTGATACAGTCAAGTCCCATATTCCCAGGGTGGGCGACCCACAAACTGGAGAATAATTACACTGCAGAGGTTCTCCCACGAGAGTGTGACCTCTGAGCCCCACGTCAGGCTCCCCAGCCTGGGGGTCCTGCCCTGGGAAGACGAGCCCCCAGAGCATTTGGCTTTGAAGGTCGGCAGGGTTTAACTTCCGGAGCCCCCCAGGACTGCGGGGGAAATAGCGACGTCACTCTTAAAGGGCCACACAACCTCTCACGCGCGCTGGGGCCCAGCACAAAAGCAGTAATTGGATAGGAGCCTGGGCCAGACCTACCTGCTGGTCTTGGAGAGTCTCCCGGAGAAGCGGGGGTGGCTGCTGCTCACTCTGGGGACACAGACACTGGCAGGTGGCATCCTCAGGAACCGTCCTACCGCGTGGACGCTGCCGCTTGCCAGCTTCCGGCAGCTGTCCTGGTGGGAGCCTCCCTCCAGCTCATTAGTGCCAAGGCCTGGCCCTACCCGACAGCCCATAGGTGCCAGTGCTGGACGCCTCAGGCCAGGCAACTGACTGGGCAGGGACCCAGCCCCACCCATCAGCAGACGGGCTGCCTCAAGACCCCCTGAGCTCTCTGCCACCTCTAGACACGGCCCTGCCCACAAGAAGGCCTCGGACGCAGCTCCGCCCCCCCGCGTTGAGGCATCAGCTCCAGAATCCCCTGCGCCCTGGCCCTGCCCTCCAGGAAGCCGGCTCTGGCCTCTGGACCAGCCTCACCCACCAGGGGGCAGACAATAGAAAACCATAATCCCCCAGTCCGCTTGTAGCGGGCCAGGCCCTTCGCCGAGACCAGCTGGGCCTGGCTCTGGCCAGGCCAACACAATCTTTGGGACGCCCCAGACCCCATACCCAGCTGTGTTAGGAGCTAGCTTCCTCCACCAGTGACCCGCCATCAGCCCTGGGATCCCTGGGCCCTGCAACCACACTCAGGCTGCTAGAGTCACCTGTGCTACCTTCTGTCGTAGTCACACCTCTGCTCTGAGCACGGATGGTTAAGTCTGCATGGGTTAAAGGTGCATATAACGCAACTCCCCTCCATCACCTGCTTATGAGTAGTAGTTGCCCCATAAATAATTTTCTACTATTCAGAGGAGCAGTGTCAATCTTGTGTGTAGAATCTGGGCTACAAACATCGAGGAAATCCCTTGATCTCTCGATTCTCTCCTTCCTTCCTTAGTTCTTTTCCCTCCCCTCTTTTCTTGCCTCCCTCTCTCTCCAAAAATTATCTGGACATCTCAAAAGCCAAGTGGACAGCATTCCCAATGTCATGAACTGGTTTCCCATAAGCACCCATTAGACTTTTGTTTGAGCTAAAGAATGGAGGTGGCCTTCAGGGAGACAGAATGGGGACTGGAGGAGACATAATGATAAGCCACAGATGCTGAATGGCATGTATGATTGACAACAATCATAACAGATCTGTCACGTTCACCTGGGCTGAGCAGCGTACCACACACCCGTCTACCAGGCTGTGGACAGGAGGTTGTGTGACTTGGCTGAGTCCTGGCTCACCCACCTGTCAACAGGATGACTTTGGGGAAATGTGCCTGGATTTATTGGTCACCATAAAGTTCAGAAGCATTATTTATGTAATCAGTTTAAAAAAAAACTTTTCATTGTAAAAAAGTTAAAGTTTGTTTAAACTCTGAGCTTCAGTTTCCTTCTCCACATCTGTAAAATGGAGGTAATATTAGCACATTTTTAGAGTGAGTGTATCAATCAGGGCTCCCCCCTTAAACAAAGACCAACAAATAGGATATATATATATATATATATATATATATAGAGAGAGAGAGAGAGAGAGAGAGAGGAAGGGTCAGCCTCAGCCTCTGGGGGATTTCGATCATCCAGGAAGCTTGAGCTGTGCTCTGACTGGTGCGTAGGAGAGATGAACAGGCGAAGAAAGAGTGCTCCAGGAGGAAAGACATCAGGTGCAAAGACTCGGGGGCAGAGAGTGTTTAAAGAATAGAAGAGACTGGCAGAAGCCAGTGTGGCCAGAGCGCAGAGGCCTCCGGTGGCTCGTGTGCGCTTGGGCCTGTGGGTGAGTGGGCTGTACTTTACAAGACACCGAAGTCCAGCTTAAGGAATTGGATCTTTATGTGAGAGCAATGGGATGCCACAGAAGCAGGGCTGGGACACCGTCGGGCTTGGGTTTTAAAAAGACCGATATGGCCAATGGACAAAGAACAGTCTAGAAGGAAGCAAGCTAGAGATCAGTTGGCAGTTTCTGCTGTGGTCCAGAGTGAAGGGGATGGTGGTGTGGATAGAAGTGAATGGAGTAAAAAAAGGAAAGTTCTTTTGCCATTCAAATGATCATCTTTTGGTAAAGCTACTGTAAGATAGTATTGTAATATTATATTGTAAACTAGCCACATGACAAAATTTTCTAGTGAGACAAAGTTTGAATGTTTAACTTTGGTTGTAAGAAATGCAGTGAAGGGGAGGGGCTTCTCTGGTGGCGTAGTGGTTAAGAATCCGCCTGCCAATGCAGGGGGCACAGGTTCAAGCCCCGGTCCAGGAAGATCCCACATGCCGTGGAGCAACTAAGCCTGTGTGCCACAACTACTGAGCCTGCATGCCACAACTACTGAAGCCCACACGCCTAGAGCCCGTGCTCCGTGACAAGAAAAGCCGCCACAATGAGAAGCCTGTGCACCGCAACAAAGAGTAGCCCCCGCTCGCCGCAACTAGAGAAAGCCCATGTGCAGCAACGAAGACACAACACAGCCATAAATAACATAAATAAATTTTTTTAAAAAATGAAATGCAATGAAGGGGAAACATCTCACATATTTGAAAACTTTTATTCTTTTAAAGAATTCAAAGAAGATATACAGATGAAATCTGACAACACATGCGGATTTGTAATTCTAAAAATAATTTCACAGCAGTGAGAAAGCATATACTTATTTTGGTGATGTGCACATATTTGTTCAAAATAAAGATATAAATGTACACTTCTGAAATAGTCTAAAAATGTAACCTAAAAAGGGAAATCTTTATCAAATATACAGAAACATCTAATATGCTTTTAGGAAAAGTAGTAGTAAAAACCTGTGCAAATAAACTACATGTAAACA
Organism: Phocoena phocoena; assembly: GCF_963924675.1. NCBI lineage: Eukaryota > Metazoa > Chordata > Mammalia > Artiodactyla > Phocoenidae > Phocoena > Phocoena phocoena. The sequence goes on from NC_089233.1 coordinate 79,758,087, forward strand.
CAATTTTTAAGAGTTTTACAAGTATTGCTTAAATCTATATGCCTTTTACATTTATGAAATCATATTTTCCCAAGGAGTTCAAGTCACGTAACATGGTTTACCTAGTTAATCTATAATGTATGCACACTTTACTACTGACCCATCTATAGCTGGGAAAATTAAGGCAGGGAAAGTCACTGAATATTTTTAAGCCATGACTAAACTTTAGAACATTGCCCTAAACTTCTAAGTCAAATACCATATATATATTTTTAAGTGATGTAAGCAAATTGCCATTAGAATACACACACACACAATTTTAAAACTACTGATCCAGTCCTTGATAGATTAAATAGACTCAATGCCATAATTAAATAATTTCAGGATCCTTTAACACAATGATGCCACAGTAAATCATTAAGGCATTCTTAGACAGGAGGTTTTGACTTCATTAAGGTACTTCTTAACATAGAGGTTTTCTCTAATTTTCCAATAATGTTTCTATTTCAAAACAAGAAAAAAAAAAAAAAGCTTCATAGAGACCTGATAACTTTAACCAATATTTAGTTTTGCTTCTATTATTAAGCAGTATTTCCCCAAATATATTAAACGGAGTTACAACAAATGGATCATCAATACTACACAGGCCCCCAATAATCTAGCTATAGTCGGTCTTTCATTGTGAAATGTAAACTTCTGAGAAGTGAAGATTGCAGCAGTGAATCTGGTAAAGCTAGGACAGAAACATTTAGTGACTTTTTTTTTTTTTTGCGGTAGTCGGGCCTCTCACTGTTGTGGCCTCTCCCGTTGCGGAGCACAGCTCCAGACGCGCGGGCTCAGCGGCCATGGCTCACGGGCCCAGCCGCTCCGCGGCATGTGGGATCCTCCCGGACCGGGGCACGAACCCGTGTCCCCTGCATCGGCAGGCGGACTCCCAACCACTGCGCCACCAGGGAAGCCCCACTTAGTGACTTTTACCTGACCAACGGATAAGTGCCCAACTGCCCTATACAAGAGAAAACAGGATGATGAGCAATTCTATGTAAGTCAGGATGGCGCTGATGTCAGTTTCGTGTAAGCAGGCGGTATACCCTGTAGAGTGCCTGGCATTCCAACAATCTGGTTTCCCTGAGCCAGATACCATCTTAATAAATACCATCAGCTACACAGACAGTACAGCTTCTAGAACAATTGTACAGAAGAAAGCGTATAAACACCTGGGACTAAATGCTCTTTACATGCTGTTTCATGCTCAGGGTTTTGATGTGTGCTTTCCTGTCATGCAGAAGCCCAAAGCCTCATTCTTGCAAAAGGGTAAAAATTGCTGCTCGTGGTCTTGGTAAAAAAAAAAAAAAAAAATCTGGAAAATAAAGTATACCCCAATTATACATCAGAGCAGTATAGTTAAACAAGAGGAATTATTAGCAAAAAAATAAATGCTAAAACCAGTAGTGCCCTGGGCTCTTGTGTTTCACCAAGATAACTGCACACACTGTCCTAGCTGAAGACTGGAAGTTTCGCAATTAAGCTAGAATTCCTTCGTTATCCTACTTGATTCAACTCTGTTTGTTGGCATGTTCAGAATCTGACAATTGCCTAATGATACCAGACACGTAGGGAGGAATTCACTGGGCCTCATTCAGAAATTTCATCTGTAATTGCCTGTTTCCCGAAATAATCCACCTATCAGCAAATACCCTGAACTTGCAGTTAGCAAATAGCAACTAGTTCTAGGCAAATTCTAGGTGATGTCGTTGAAAGGGAAGAGTGACTGAGACTGAGTTTTACCACGGACACCTCATTCTATAAAGCTATGTGTCAGAAATGTCATATTTTCACATCTGATAATACTAGCGATTTCTCAGGCTAACTTCTTATCACTTCAGTAGTTGAAAATTCATTTTATTGTGGATTAGGGGGAAATAACTAGACTAAAAAGACACCATTTCATCAAGGAAATTAGAAATAAGGCTAAAGGATACTATTAGGCCTATGTTAATTTAAAGGAAATAATTAAATAGCTGATATATGAATATGGCAAAAATTATGAAGCTGGTATGAGAACACCCACACTATCAGAAAAGGTAATAAATGGTATGTTGCAGAAAAAGTATTACATTGTATTTAATACAGGCTGGTAAATATCTCCTCTTCTATGCCAGGGGTCTGTAAATCAAGACCCTATAGTCCAATAAGTACTACCACCTCTATTTACGAATAAAGATTTATTGAAATATAGTACTGGTAGGCAGAATCATGGCCCTCAAAAAAAGGCTTAGTCCCTAATCCCCAGAACCTGTGAATATATTACTTTGCATTGCAAAGGGAGCGTGGCAGATGTGATTAAGGTTATGGACCTCGAAATGGGGAGATCATCCTGAATGATATCCTGTCTGAGAGATGCAATAGAAGAAGGATGAGGGATTTGAAGCCTAGAGGCTAGTTGGCTTTGAAGATGGAGGAAGAGGTCACGAACCAAGGAATGGTGGCCTCTAGGAGCTGAGAATAACTGTTAGTTGATGCAAGAAAACAGAAACCTCAGTCTTACAGCCATAAGAAACTAAATTCTGCCAACAATGGAAATTTGTAAGGGAACAGATTCTCCCCTAGAGCTTCCAGAAAGGAACACAGCCCTGCCAAATGACAACTTGATTCTATCCTGGCAAGAGCTGTGTTGAATTTCTGACCTATAGAATGATAAAATAATAAATGTGTGCTATTTAATACAAGTTTTAGTAATTTGTTATGGCAACAATAGAAAACTAATACAATAGTCACACCTATTCATTGACCAGTTGTCTGAGGCTGCCCTGAGGTGGAGTAAAGTGGATGTGAGAGAGACCTTATGTCCTGCAAAGCCTAAAATATTTGCCAACTGGTCCTTTACAGAAAAAGTTTGCCCCCCACCCCGATATTCACATGCAAAAACCATGACAAGCAGCTTGCATCTTGGAGCACTTAGTTGATGCCAGGCTCTGGGCTAGGTATTTTGTATTCATATCGTCTTTCTGGATGGATACTATTTTGGTCCCCATTTTACAAACGAAAAAAAAATGTGAAGGCAGAAAGGTTAAGTAACTGTTCAAGGTCACCCAGTGAACCAACAGTGAGCAGGGACTCCAAGCCAAGTATGGTTGACTTCCAAGCTTGGCTCACCTCTTGGCCATTCTCCACACCCCAGATGCTCACCTGAGGCCTCCTATCTCTGGTAGAAAGCAATGGGGAGCTGTCGGCTGGGTACCAGGATGCCCAAGTGCAGCATCTCCACAGGCTCCTTGTCTGTGGCCACGATGTCATATTTGCGGACGATCTGGAACACAGAAGCACAAAAAAGCAGAATCACCCCTCTTCTCCTGCCTTGAGGAATAGCCCAGAATACAGCTGCAGAAATCCCATCAGGGTCTTACCCAGCAGAGAGCCAAGTGCAGCTGGAGCTCGGCTAATCGGCGACCAATGCACATTCTTTTCCCAATGCCAAATGGAAGATGGGCAAAAGGGTTGATCTTTTTCTTGTCTTGAAGCCATCGTTCGGGTCTAAACTGACTTGAATCTTCAAAATTTTCCTCATTGGACCCCAACACATGCGTATTTAGCATCAATACTGTCTAAAAACACACAGAAACACAAAGCACTTAAAGAAAACGTTTGAATAGCAAAATTTACAAAAGCCATCACCTTACAAATGGGAAAGTAACCCACAAATGTATAATAATGATGAATGCCAACATGTATTGAGTGCTTGCAATGTGCCGGGTGATACTGGCACAATAAATAGGTCATGAACTTTAAAATTTTACATCACATTCTCACAACAATCCCATGTGGTAGGTTTTATTATTCCCATTCTACAGATGAGAAGACTGACACTCGCAGAGGTTATGTAACTCACTCAAGGCTATACTTGAATCCAGGTCTGTCGATGGAGACAGAAGACCATTATTCCTAATGCTAGACTACACAACACGTCAACTATATACTGCAATCTACACATTTCCAAAATGAATGCTCTCCCAGTAGAAACGTTCAGGGAGATCTGATGGATATTTGAAAAGGGTAAGGTACAGACTGTACAAATTCTACTTACTCCTTTGGGTAAAGCATATTCCCCCAGAACCATTGCTTTGTCAAGAGTCCGAGTTGTAAATGGCACACTCGGGGTAAGCCTGAAAAAACAAAATCAGAGATGTCTAAGTGGGCACGGACCAAGTTCTAGCTCAAGGGAATGCAGATTCTGGTTAAATAAATAGTTGCTGCCTGAGTTCTCAAAAAAGGAACATGATCCCAACTCTTTACAAAGAAGTTCTGTCTCTTTCTTCCCAATATTTACACCTCTTGTTTATATTCTTTATCTTATTGTGTTGGTTCAACCCCCAAGTACAAGCCTGCTTCATAGCTGTTAATAGTGTTTGTTCGGTTTCATTCCCCGTACACGTTCAAGTGTGTACATTGACATGCTTCGCCCTCAAGCTTGTTGTTTGTTCTCGGTTTCTCCTAACTACGCTTCATGAAGTTAAAGATATTTCCTTCTGACCCAAAGACATTGTGAGCTGTTTTCCAGAAAAAGAATTTTCAAAGAACATTTTATACAGAGGCTCAAAACCAAAGGTGTCTCTATGTCTTATATAATAATATGGTTCCTTGCTGAGGTTTCATCTCACATCCTTCAATCGTGCCCCTAATCTTAATTATTGCTCATAGCGGCCATTAGAGTAGTATGATTACTGATGTAAAGGGCAAGACTCTGACTTTCCAAGATTTAATAGAATTTGCCCAAATGATTTAGGAAATGAGTAATAGGAAAGGAATATGGTCCAAAGCCCCCTTTTTTTTTGTAGCTTGGTAAATGTTTACGAATCAACTGTGGGAAGGCACCCCTTATTACGTGTTGCAGAGAACAGCCTTCTGACATATTCATATTGGCTTAGGCACGTGTTCTTACCGCATAGATTCTTTCAGACAGGCTTTTAAATATGGCATATTCCTCAAATCCTCTGCCCGTGGCCTCTGATTCTTAGGCAGTACACTCTGAATCTCCTTAAGAAGCTTTTGTTGCACGTGGGGATTACGAGACAAATTGAAGAGGATCCACATTAAGCTGTTTGCTGTCTGAAAGCCAAATGGACATAAACTTGAGTTTTCTGCAAATAAACTGCCTTAAAACCAATATGAGCTGAACCAAAGGTGATGCCTACCACCTCATCATGAAAACATTAGGAGTGACGCCTTTGTACATGTCCTTCTTGGCTGTGCTTCAAACAAATGCCCTGTACGAAAAGTCAGATTTAGTTTCTAAAACACATCAATGAATAATAGCTTATTTCCTGAGGGAATCAAAGTAGAATTCTTTAAATAATCAGCTGCACTAGGACGCAAAATATAGTTTGGTACAAAAATTGAACACAAATGAGGGCATGTAGAACTGGCCCAATGAGAGTCGGATGGACGATTGCAACAGTATCAATTTCCGGGTTGTGATAACAGTTTATCTTATGCACATGTTACCATTGAGGGAAACTTGGTGAAGGATTAAGGAATCCTCTCTATTTTTTTCTTAGAATTGCATGTGACTCTCTAATTATCTCACAATGAAATTTGTTAATTGTTTAATATAAAAAAAAATGAAAATTGAATGGGGAGAGAGCCTAAGAGTGTTGCTAATAAAAGTGTTTTTTTTTTTTTTAAATTTTGCAATGCAAATGCACAAGAAGTTGCATTCCTGGAATTTAACAGAAAGATTTTTTTTGCCACACCCTCAAAAGTTACCACAAAAATAAAAAGGCATTATCTGTACCCAGGGTTTCAGCCTTAAGGAAAGAGCCCTGGTAGGAGGCGGCCAACACCAAAATAAGAAATTCTAGCGTCAAGTTGAGTATTTCAAAGAACCAGCCACAATTTCTGACAAAGACTCATGGCCTTTTAAGTGGCATCCTTTATTTCCTTTCCAAAGGCAATGAGAAGAGAAAAAATACTGGCAGAAACAACCAGTGCAGCTTTTAGCTTCATAATACTCACCACTGGTAGTCTTATGTATGTGTCTTTAGGCCTATTTTTGTCTAATTTAAGCCAAATATTCCCATAAAAATGGTCATTGTGTCCTCTCTGCAGACATGAAGACGCTTTTGCTAAGTGCTATGTGCCACTCACATAAATGAGCCAAGTGCAGGACAATTTGGAGCCAATGGTATTTATTATTTTTGGAAGAAGATGCCTCCAAGTAGCCTTCTTCCTGTCAGAGGACTGCCAGCCTCAGCTGCAAATAAACCGTGGATGTCATTATTACAAGAGTCCAATTTACAAAACAGGAAGAGGGCATAGCCACCAAATTAGATACACTTTCAAATTTCTCTGATTTTCCAAATGTGACTTTCAGAATAGCCAGGACTAAAAAAAGAAACAGATTGAACCGTATCAGTGGGTCCCTTACCACAAGTACCAAATAGAGTTTCCAAAAGGCAGATAACTGTAGCTTTCACCAAAGCCTTGTAAGACAGCCCTGGCCTTTTAGGATAACTGCAGGGGCTGAAAGGAGGGGAAGTGGCCTGAGAAACCTCATGGGCACAAAGTATCCCGGCTTGACCTCCATGGAGGAGACACATCTCATAGCGAGCTGGCCTTGCTGCTTCCACTCTCTCTCTGCTAGGTCCATTCTCCACCCACCAGCCAAAGCCCACTTTACAAAACATCAATCTGATTAAGTTCCTCCCTTGTTTAAAACACTCCAAGAGATTTCCATCACAGGTGCAATAAATCCAAATGCCTCACAAAGGCTCCTGGTTAACAGGGCCCATCGTCTTCTCCCCTGTCAACTCCAACCACATGTGCCAGTTCTCCAGTCCATCCTTCTTTCTGCCCAGGGCCTTGGCATGTGCTGTTTCCTCTACTTGGAGTGGTCTTCCACCAGCTCTTCCCTTGGCTGGCTCCTTCTCGTTATTCCAGTGTCAGCTCCAGTATGACAGCTCAGAGAGAGACGACCTCCCCTACCTCTCTATGACTTCACCCTGATGGCTTCCTCCAGGTCCTGGATCGCTATCTGAAATGATCCTATTTCATTATTTATTTACATGTCTATCATCTGTGCCCCAAGACCACTTAAGTTCCATGAGGGGGAGCTTCCTGGTGGTGCAGTGGTTGAGAGTCCGCCTGCCGATGCAGGGGACGCGGGTTCATGCCCCGGTCCGGGAGGATCCCACATGCCGCAGAGCGGCTGGGCCCGTGAGCCATGGCCGCTGAGCCTGCGCGTCTGGAGCCTGTGCTCCACAACCGGAGAGGCCACAACAGTGAGAGGCCCGCGTAACGCAAAAAACAATAACAACAACAAAATTAGCTGTTTCTTTTAAACTGAAATAAGTGTTTCCCAAACTCCCTCTGTTGACAATTTTAAGCAGAAAAAAATATTATTGGAATTGCAGAGAGTATTCCAATGTTTCTAGACTAAATAACATCCACGGTTAGGCACTTTGGGGTAACATGCACAGCCTAAAATATATCCAGTTTTTAAAAACCTCGATTATCTACCTTGCTGTGCTGTAGGATGTTACTGCTTCTTAATTCCTGTCGCATTTTGCATATTTGTTGTGGCACTTATACCCTGAACCAGATTTCTGTCTCTAAAGCACATGAATTTTTCTATCCTATGTTTAAGC